>NC_133824.1:29403037-29706067 GCF_047830755.1 Zonotrichia albicollis | reverse complement strand
AATCAGAGCAAATGCTGTTGCACAGAATTGAGCACCATCAAAATTTGCTCAGAAATGTTCCCCTTCTGTTTGCTGTCATAGTGAAAAACAACTGTCCAGATGTGAGGGAATTAAATTGTCACTTCAGATATCGTTGATCTATGGGCATAGAAATTCAATCTCCCTGACACTAGCAGGTTGGGAAAACGAAAAGGAATACCCAGAACTAAAGAGATTTTATTCAAGCAGACAAAGCCCCAGATGAGATGAGACACAGTTTTATTATGGTTTCAGCAATGTGTTTCCTTCAGTATGCCATTTCTTGGTGGGTGCATGTTCCCTCATTTTTAGTGATTTGAAAGCTCTATAAATATAGGAAATGGGAAAAATTGTATGAGTATAGGAACTGGAAAAATAAACATGAGAAAGGGGGGAAAAAAAGTTTGCCTTCAGTGCTGCATAATCTGATCAAGCACTTTTTAATTTTGTCTCTTCACACAGAAGAAAAAGGGCAAGGTAGGTACCTGTGCAATGTGCTAAGTGCCAGCAAGGCAAAAAGCATGTGCAATGCATGAGCAGGGACAGAGTTCCCTGCTATTATCATTTTCTCTGTCTGGAAACTGACCTGGTTAATGAAGGGCGCTGGATACGAGGCCATCTGCATGCAACAAAGATTTTGTCTTCCTACTTGAGATTCTAATGAAACAGCATTAGCATCATATACCCCCCTCACTCAAAGGGGGGGTGAAAGGGTAACAAACTATTCAGCTCAGTCCTCTGGGTTGCTCAAACTGTTCCTCCTCCCTGCCTCTCCAGAGGCAACCTGACACCCCTTGCTACTGAAAAGCACCCCTTCTCCAGACGTGCCCTCACACTTGCTCTCCACCAGCTAGTGCAGCGGCCATTCCTCTTTCCTGAAGTTTCTGCTCACCAAAGTCTTGCATTCTATTTTTGATTTGACACAACACATTTTGGACCTTGAAAATGTAAGCAGATATTTTAATCCCAAGAGAGGCTGATTGTGATTAATACTCTAGAGTAACACATTCATATCATGTAGCAGTTTTTTCCTTGTTTCAAATGCACCAAAGCAGAACAATTGCAAATGGCTGCTTACTGCTGAGTGCTTCAAGTGTCACCACAGATAAAGAACATATGCTTCACATAACTAACAAACTCCTACACAAATAACTCCTTTTCTGGGTACTATGTACATTTGGTTTGTTTTCTGTGCTACTGTCCTTGAGGGGCAAGTTCATCAGTTTGTGAGATAAGACTCTGGGAGACTTATTTTGCTTACAAACAAGGGGAAGAACCCCACAAAAACAAAAACAAAAAAAAAACACCAAACAAACCAAAAAACCCCCCAAAAACCCAAACCCAAAAACCAACTAAAACACCAAAACCAAAAGAAAACCACACAAAGAAACCCCAAACAAAAACAACAAACCAAACAGATTCAATAACTGTCTTTCAAGAGCAGGAGTTGTTGCTGCATGTATTTCCACAGAATGCTTGTAACCAAATATTTTCCTTTCCACTATTTCTCCTGTAATTTCCACCTCTCTTTTGCTCTCTTCTTCTTCTTCTAGCCTATCATCTTCGTTTCTGACAGAGCAAACAGCAATAAGGAGCTGACAGCAGATGAAAATGCTGGCAAAGATGGTGAAAAAACCCAAGCAGATAAGAAAAAGGTTTCTGCAGCAAGGGGCAGAGGGGGAGAATAGGGCTTGGTCTGGCTAGCATGAAAGAGTGGCTGAGGAGAACACAAGAATGGGGCAGAGGTGTCCTGAGATACTAAACAGCTTCTCTTCAAATCTTTACATGACTCTCATCTGGTTTATGTGGATCTAATGAGCACGAGCACAGAGAGACTGTCCCTTCAGCAATTTAACAGCTCTACAGGAGGATTGAGTTGCTTGAAAAATCTCCTGGTTGCTCTCTCACACAAGAATCCTGGTTGTGAGAGATTCCTTTCCCACATTCAGCTCAGCCCCGCTCGGCCCCCTGAGGTGGTACTGCTTTAGAAGGGCGCATGCACAAACTGCACCCAAGGGGCTGCAGAAGCTCCTGGCAATGACCACAGCCTCTTCTGCTACAAACACACACCTCTGTCCTAGTCCTTGTTGGCCAGAGGATAAAGGACAGGTAAACCCAGGAGCTCCAGCACCCCTCTCTTGTCCCTCGCTACCAGGGAGGAGGAAAACAGAGTAGCAAATTCAGAATTTCTTCCTGCAGGTGGGTGAGACACAACACATCTAACAGCCAGATCCCACATCCAGGCTTGTGGCATCTGGGGGCATGGCTGGAGCATCTGCTTACAAGGAGGGTGCTGCATGACTGCTAGAGCATGCAGGGGGTGAAGTGAAAACCAATCTAAACTTTCCTCTGCATTTAGACAAAGGAAAGCAAGAAATAAGCCAAGAAATCCACTTTGTTACCTATAGCTTTCATTTCCCTTTTCAGTATCAGCTTCAGAGTTCAGGGTTGCATTTTCCATGTGACTGAGAAAGCCTCATGTTCCTTGTTTTCCTCTGTCTCATATGCTATTTATCTTCAGCAAGGGCCCCTGCCCCTCATCATAAAGAGCTCTCACATGGTCATGTATTGCCTATAGAGCAGCTGTGAGGCAGATACTGTGTCCCTGCCCATGGCAGGGGGGCTTGAACAAGATAATCTTTAAGGTCTCTTTCAATCAAAACCATTCTTTGAATCTCCGATAAGCCTCTTCTGCTCCAAACTTCTCTTTGGCAATATTTTGGAACAAAAATTTAGAAGATAACTACTAGTGTTATTTAGGCTCCCTCAAATAGAAGAGAAAACAATGGGATGAAGTTAAATACTTGGCAGTTTTAAGGAAGAGAATTAACAAAAACATAGGGAAAGAAGTGGGAGGACAACCCGTTCCTCCAAAGGCCTCCAGATTCACTAAGATGATCCCTCATACAAGGGTAAATGAGCCATCCAGGCCCTTTTTCTTTTCCACTGGGCTCAGGATGTATCTCTTCTTTGCTTGCCTCTTTTCAGCATTCTTCAACAAAAGGTCATGAGGAGAGTGAAGAGCAAAAACAGTTCAGGAACATTTTCCGACAGATTGCAGGGGATGTGAGTATGCAATCAATCCCTGTCTCTGCCCTCAAAGCAGCCTGGCCACAACAGCCCCTAAATCAACTATTCCATAGATAAAAAACATTGAATATCAAAATTTCCTTTGCATTTCCTCCCATCAAATTCTCTTTGTGGTTTTGAGATAAGTAAAATCAAATAAGAACCCCATTAAGTACGCAGCTATCCTCATATGTATGTATAAACTATTCTCACTGTGGCTGAGGGAGTCTTATTAAATCCAGCTTTTTTTCTCCTATCTCCTACAAGAAGCTGTTTTGCACAGCAAATATAAACAAGTTAGAAATGAATGCCCTCTGGTATATGCTTAACAAGGGAAGTTAAAGATAAAAACAGATCAAAGAACTGCATAAATCAAATGGCTGCATATGGGATACAGGAATTTTCTGATTTTACTATTTTACTTATAGACTGGCTTGAAACTACCAGTCATTCTTCTAGTTGTAGTTTAATGAGCACTGTATGGTAACTTCAGGTCTACCTTGTACCTAAGCCTCAGGAAAGGGCTGGACTAATGTTCACATGAAGTAGAATGCCCTCTGGTTTAAAACATGTATGTGTCTAATTGGAAAGTGACCAAAGTCTTATAGCATATTCAGCCATAAAATTGTTTTTCATAAAGAATTCTTTAACTAATGATATTCTCACCACATTTCCAACAGGACATGGAGATCAATGCTGAGGAACTTAGGAATGTTCTCAATAATGTCGTAAAAAAACGTGAGTTTGAGCATGTTTTTTACTAACCCTGGACAAAGAAATCTGTGACAGAGCACAACTCCCCTCCCCGAATTTCTAAAAATTATTGATGTTTTCAAACTCAGAAATTTCCTAGTTACATTTCCATGGACAATGCATCTGAGACTTTCACAAGCTGAACTTTTCACAGAGATTATCTCTACAGGTTGTTAGTACTGATAATGTAGAAATGAGCAGATGCATTCATTGGAATTACCACTGGGACAATAATGCAATTCTCACAGTCTGCAAATGCCCTTTAAAAAATTTCTAGTGGAGAGGCAAACATTTCTCCCTGTTTAGCAAACTTTAACCAACAGACCCTGGACTTCCTTAGTAATTTAGGAATTAGTTTAGAGTTTTTCAGAGTTTTTTATTGTATGTAACAAATCAAGAAAAATAAATCTAATTCACAGGCAGTAACATTACTGAGAGTCTTTTCAGATTTCTCTACCACTCATTTCTTACTGGACAAAGGAAGTAGGTTTGGCTTTTACTTTGATTAGAGTTACACTTGAGAGGAAAATAATTTGCTGATTTGCATGATTTGTATTCACCTGGGACCATTTGTTTCAGATAAGGACCTAAGGTCAGAAGGGTTTGAATTGGAATCCTGCCGCAGCATGATTGCTTTAATGGATGTATCCTTTCCTGGTGAAAAGGGACTGCTTGAAACCACTTGAGTTCACCACTTCTCACCACCATACCACTTAGTAAGCCAGGGAAACAAAACAGCAAATTGTATTCTGTGGTCAAATAAAAAAGCACTCCTGGTTTGGCACATCTTAATTCCAGTCATCTCAATGTTAATATAATTAGCAGAGAAAGATGTCTCCAAAAAGAAAACTACAGAATAAATCAGTCAGTATGACATTCTTCTTTAGGTATCAGACATTGGCCACATTAGGTACTAAAGCATGATTTTTTCAATATTATATTTGAAATAAAGTCAACATAACTATAGATCTTGCCAAGAAATTTACTATATTTATCTCTTTAAGTTTGTACTGTAGCACATATTCTACTGGACTCACCTTGCAATGCAGGCAGAGCTTGTCTGGAACAAGTGCAATAAAACACACTATAAGATGCCATGTGGTTACCTCTGCTACAACCACCCTAGGCTTTCCAGTTTGAGATAACACAATTTTCAGAGAATGTAAGTGCATTCAAATATAACAGAACAAAAGTGTAACTACAACCCACAGCCATAATGGTTGGAGCCTAAACACATTTTTGAGAAGAGCTTTAGTCAACATTTTGCTTATTTCTTAATTCATTTTAAGCAAGGCAGAAAGAGATCCATGCTAGAGTAAAGCTCAGTTGTCTTAAAAAGCATTAGGTGAGCTTCACATTTGGAGGTATTTCAGAGGATCCCACTAAAGCATCCTACTCATGCACTTTTAGAATAATTCCAGAGGCAAAGCTGTGTCCTGTACGAGAAGTTTGCTTCTACACAAAGTAGAAATAGTACTTCACACTCCTGAAGCACCATGTTATACACAAAAACCAAAACGTTTACAAATGTTTTACTGCAAAGGTGAATCAACTCTTTATGCTGAGGAGATCTCCAACCCAGTTTTACATTCATCATTTTACCAGTAATTGCAGACTTAATTAATTTTATCCTAAAAGCATTGTGGGTTTTTTACCTGAATGTTTTCATCACAGACAGATGGCTCAGGGAAGATAAACTTTGATGAATTTCGACATCTCTGGGACAAGATTAAAAGCTGGCAGGTATTGCTGATATCTTCACAGCTCCTCTTCACAGCTTCTGCAGTGCAAGTGTTCTACAGAAAAACTAGAACTCTCCACATATGTTCCATCAAGAAGAAAAGCTAAAAAATAATTGTGAATTAGCTTCAAAAATGAAAAGTAA
This sequence comes from Zonotrichia albicollis, assembly GCF_047830755.1. Lineage (NCBI taxonomy): Eukaryota > Metazoa > Chordata > Aves > Passeriformes > Passerellidae > Zonotrichia > Zonotrichia albicollis. The sequence continues at coordinate 29,700,342 of NC_133824.1, read as the reverse complement.
TGTCTCTCCTCATCCTACTTCACAGCCTAAGCAAATAGCCTGAATATCCCATGTACAGCCTTGCCCCATGAGAGTAGCACAGAGGCATACAAATTAAAGGAGGAGAATGATGGGAACTAGAATCAGGCCTCAATAATAGCTTAATTAGGGCAATCAAGAGGGAGGATTACCAGCATAAGCTCAAGTCAAACAAGGAGAGTCTCAAGGGGAGAGTTTTTTTTCTTCCCAGAAATTGGATATAAATTATTTTGCTTTGCAACTGAGAGGAAACAGTTATTATATATATTGCTAGCAATGGCAATATAAGGCACATGGCAAAGCCTCCAAGTGCCTGAGGCACACACCCCACATCCACTCAGAGAGTGCATTCAAGAGCAGTACAAGTTTTTATTACTGTTTTCTGTGGGTTCTTTTTCCAGAAAATTTTCAAGCGCTATGACACAGATCATTCAGGAACCATTAACAGCTACGAGATGCGCAACGCAGTCAACGATGCAGGTACTGTCCCTTGTGCAGCGCCCACAGCTCAAGAAACTTGGTTTTGTTTTGGTGCATCACAGGGTGAGATCACTGAACACTGTGCTGCCTTTTAAAGACAGATCGTAGAGAAACTAGCAAATATTTTTTTCCCCCAACAGAGCTTCTCAAATATCCAAATGGCAAGACTTGTATATCTTGCCAGCCAAATAGATCTCTTCAGCTCCTCTTTAATCCAGTGAGTGATGCTTTGCTGCCTTAAGGATGTCCTACTCAGGGTGCTGCTATTCAGGGAGACCAGGGAGTGCTGAAGGCATTTACTCTCATTTAAGCTCTGGATTCTATACATTTGTCTAAGTAAAAACAAAGAACAGTGGAAAACCTTCAACCTAAGTGTACAGGCCCTGAAACTGGGATGGAGCAGGTCTATGTCCAAGTGTGCATTACAGGCAATTGGGTGGGCATTTCTTAAGTCATGTTAATGTTTCTTCCATACTGAGCCACTGTGGGGTCAGTCTCTTCTATCTGCACAATGATAAGAAAGTATTTTTGCAAAACTGCAGTTAATGAAATTCATTCTGATAAGAGGGACTTTGGACTTTTCCTGCTTGTCTCAGACACACCAGTATGCTTCTTCCCCTGGGGAGCAGGCCTCTCCCCACAAAAGGTCTCTAAGGGAGTGAGACAACCACTTTGATCAGAGAATCTGTAGTATCACTATTCAACTAGTTGGGATGATTTCAGTGACACCTTTTTTTCAGTAGTATTTTGGCAGGTCAAGGAACAGAAACAAATGGCTACCTGGTACTTTACAAAACCTCAGTGATTCTGGAGTCCTTTGCTGAAGACAAAACTACACCTAGATCTGGACTCCTGCTGTGGTAGAAATATGGGTCATTTTTATTTTTCAGGTTTCTGTTCTCATCAGGGAAGTTGTCACTGTAAAAAGAGAAAATACTTAAATACCTCCTGCCCTGACTTGAGAACTGAGAACATTTCAGAGCCTTACAGCACATAAGCTATGCATGGCCTTGCATTTAGCCAACAAACAGCTGTACCTAAACCGTGACAGACCTTTTCAAGGCACAGCACAGGCTGAAGCATTCAGTGCCAAAGTTCAGTCCTACCACACCAAGAAGTTGCCTCCTTGTCTATTTTCTGACCACTGCTTAATTGTGTTTTTATAGCAACTTCCTCTTGCATTTCTGTTGCCAGCTTTAGCTGATTTGCTTTCAGCAGGCCCAGCTGAGCCATCAGGCCTTCTGGGGCTACAGCTCTCCTCTTCACACTTACAGCCTGAGGTAACTCATGTGCTAAGGGCCCTCTCACAGCATTGCTCCTGGCTCAGGAAGGCAGCTGGACACACTGAAGCTCCTTACAGTTTCACTTGATTTTGTTTAGCAGTTGCAGCAGGACGCTCCAGCCCGGGCCTCAGCTGGGCCAGGGGAGCGCCTGTGGCCCCCCCCTCATGGAGCAGCGCCTTCCCCACCCGAGGCCCACCTGTGCCCGTTTTTGCTTCCCTGCAGGGTTTCGGCTGAACAACCAGCTCTACGACATCATCACCATGCGCTACGCCGACAAGAACATGAACATTGATTTTGACAGCTTCATCTGCTGCTTCGTGCGCCTGGACGCCATGTTCCGTGAGTGGCTACTCCGCTCCCAGGGCACTGCCTCCCCTCCTGCCCCCAGACACAGCCCTGGATCCGTGGAATGTGCTGGGTTGAAAAGGATCTCAAGGATGATCTGGTTCCAACTCCCCTGCTGTGAGCAGGGACACCTTGCACTGGACCAGATTGCTCAGAGCCCCATCATACAGCAAAGTTTGTTCACAGCACTACTGCCTCTATGTAGGGTGTTAATTATTACAGACATGTTCTTAGGGAATCTAAGATGACAAGTTGTCTCACACAAACACAGAAGAAATCACTTTGTTTCTCCTTGAATTGACTAAGGAAAAACACAGCAGAAAGTGACCCCACAAGTGAAGACCTGTGCAAGTTGGCATTTCACAATGGGAGCGCTGTTTGATTTCCTGTCTGGGAATCATCTTTACTCACACAGTAACCTAATCTACCCCCCATATTTTCGTTTCCTTACTTTAGGGGCATTCCACGCCTTTGACAAAGATGGAGATGGCATCATTAAGCTCAATGTCCTGGAGGTAAGCTGCTTTATGAGAGTATGTCTAACACAACGTCCCAATACTAAATTTTAATTGTATTAATCATTGCACATGTTTTCAAGGGAGAATTCTATGAATAGAGAAATTGCTACCCAATTGGTAAGAAACCCCAAAACCTCCTAAAATTTTGCTACCAATTTTACATGGAAAACATCCATGATCTGCCAACAACAGTTGCTCTGTAAGACTCCAGTTGGTGCTGACGGGCATGGCTGCAGTCTCTTCATATCATCTTTAAAGTCAATAAAAATTTTTTGAGATTTTTTTTATGAGGCAATTAAGATCAAACACAGTGATATGGTATTAAATGATAATGGGGCTTAGCATAGTTCTTTACCTTTAAAAAGATCTTGTTAAGAAGAATTAGAAAGTTTCAACTTCATGTCCTCTGTTAGGGAGGACATTAAAAACACCCATCACTTTTTGCAAGGGAAGGAGAAATAGGAGTAGGAGCAAGAGACTCAAGAAAATTCCCCACTGCCACTCCATGCTAAGTGACAGCAAGCAGCTGCCTTCCAGCTAGAGATGGTGGTGTCTTCACACAATTTGTGGGAGGACACCAACAACTCATCCATCCTTTAACTCTTCTTTCAGTGGCTGCAGCTCACACTGTATGCGTAACACCAGAGCCAGTGGCCACCTCTATCAAGATCACACTGAAGATTCCAAGGACTAGCACCATTCATCCCAATGGCAATTGCTAATCATGTCATTCACTCCTCAAGACGAACAGCACATGGGAAGAAGCCCTTGGAAAAAGAGAGAACCACACTGTAGTGGACAGCACAGTACGCATATTTCCTAACTACTTTTATAATATCCTGACATTTTTCCTTTGGGCAACAAAGATTAATTTATTAATGACTGAATTAAGCTTTCTCTGCATGGTGAAGACATGGAGAATACAAAATTGTTCTGCTTGTGCTGACAACTGGAAAGGTCTTCCCTCAAGTGAGATGAAACTGGGGCTGTATCTAACTGTGAAAGTCAAAGGTGTTTACTGCTACCTTGTAATTGGTCATTAACTCTTTGTCCTGCTCTTGGTATTATCCTTTCATCTCTTTGTAATGTTTACTGAATAATTCACATGAGATTGTGCTAACTGCATTAATATTATGCAACCCAATGACTCAGTTACAGATTTGGCTGTGCAGGTTGGATCTCTGCTATGTAGAAATGGGAGAGCAGGGCATAACAGACTGCAATACCAGAGTACAGCTTGATGTAACGCCTCAGCAGAAGTACCAGAACTGAGCAATTGGCTCTCATTATTAGTACTTATCCTGATTACAGATGTGGACATCGTAAATGTTTTTCATTGTAACCGCATTCCCCATAATATTGAGAAACTTATTTGCCATTTGAGGCAGACAACCTCTTATACATACAAATTTATTTATCTACACACATGTATTTCCCCTGCTGCAGGTCCTATTTCCCAACACTAGCATGTATTTCTTTATTGCAATAGGGGACTTGTAGGAGAATATATGTCAGCATGACCACTTTGGGAATATTATTCCAATTGGCAAGTACAATTAGTTTAATGGAATCAAAAATAAAACCAACTGGATTTTGGCCTAGGCTTTTTGGTCTCATTCTGTAAGAACAGATGAAGATGAAATATTGAGCACTCTTCCATCATTCTCCTGAATATAGAGCAGTTTTTGGAGTTTATGGCAAGTGTGAAATTAGCTTAATATCTCAAATATTTGCCTGTTTACTCCTTGAATACATTAAAAAAGAAAAAAGAAAGCACTTGAGAGGTTCCCTTGCTACCAGCTTAAGGATAACAGGTACAATATAAAAAATGGAAGGGCAAACAAAACATGCAAGGAAGACCCGACTTTGTCAGGAGAACCTTTTACTTTGTTGTCTAGTGGCAAAAAGTAGCAACGCAATCCACTAATGTAAAGTAAAAATTAAAAACCAAATTCTAGCATCCACTGAAAGTTATTCCAGTGAGTAGTACATTAACTGAAAGGTCACTAAGAACCAGAAAACCTTTTGACTATAAAGTTCTTAGTGTTGTCTTGCACTGTAACTTACTCTGAGAGAGGAAGAAAATCCTATAATTTATCTAAAGAAAAGTTATTCTCCTTCTTTATTCAACTGTTTTTTAACCCAAATAAATTTTAGGATGACTGGAACACCTGGAGCCCTGGCTTCCAGCCATGCCTTACCTCCACAAAGCTTTTATTTTCCACACAAGTAGTGCAGAGATGCTCTTGGCTGGGATCTTCAGAGACAAAACAAAATCTATCAGTCAAAAGATCAAAATCAGGATTTTTAATTGGCAACTCAAAACTGGTCCTTATAGTACTGATAAGTGAACTACCAACAAGCTCTACAGAACTTCCCTTGCAATGGGCCATGAAGCAAGACAGGCAGCGCATCAGCTTGGAGGCATCAGTTGGATGGACAGGTTCATTTCTTTGCCAAACGACTGGGTCTGAGGTTTTCTGCACACCTGTAACATTCCTGCCAGTGCTGGAGCTTCAAAGTGGCCTGTCTGACTTTATCCAGCACTCACAGAATGGGAAAAAATCCAGAACAAAGTCAAGTTCTACCAAATCGTATGAAAATCATTCTGTTTAAAACAAAGGAGAAACAGACAAACTGTAACAATATAAAGAAGTTTATTTTTTTTATTTCTTCTTTTGTCATGTGAAGTTTCATTATTACACTCACAGCTTTGTACCAAACTGAGAGAAGAAAACAATGATCAGTCTGTGCACATGTTCTACACAGCTTAAATTACTAAATATTCAATCAAGTTATTTTATTCCACTTCCATTCTCCCAAAAGACTGTTTAACATTACAGCAAAATGAAATCTGAGAAGCTGGCAGGCACATAGAATATATACCTACACAGTTTGCTCCTTGATGATTAATAATTTTACAAACACTAGCTGAAACAATTTCCTTATCCTTCCTCACATATTCTGCAACTCTGGACAACTTAGACTGCTTGAATTATAGTACCATACAAACCCGAAAACAAAGATTCACCTGTACCTGTGTTTTAATTCAGCTGAAGGGAAAAGTATTTTTCCAACAAAAACATTTCCCCTGCCATTAATTGCAGTTTGCAGTTATCATTTACCTTGATCCAGCTGATTGTACTGTTTGAAAATGTGCATTAAGAACTGCACTACTTCAAACACTCCACACAGCCAAGCTCCTGCTATTTTGCAGAAGCCAGCTTATGTGCTGATAATATGTTTAAAGTCTGTAATTTACATGTAAGTGGCACAATGTAAGCAGAAGCCTGGATATTTAATGCATCTTTGTACCCAGAGATGCAGAAGTTTTCCCTCCATCCCTTCCACATACAGAAGCAGCAGCAGCAGCATTAGGCCAGAGTGTTTAGCACTGCCAGACATCTGTTATTTATCTCTGAAATTTGAAGGAGAAAGGAGAAACTAATCTAGACTAATCCCAAAAGGGCTGTATGTAATTAGCCATACAGCAAGTACAGAACTTGTTTTTAAACACCTGACTAATAAAAAAATCCACAGCTAACCACAAAATAAATCCTCACTCTACTCACTCTTCCACTCACAACTTTTTACTTGCATAAAAAACCAAACCAAAATCAAAAATAAATAGTCTTGAAAGTGGCTTCAGATGTGCAGTACTGCTTTTCATGCAAATATTACTGTGTTAAATGTCACAAACAGCCCACCTTCCCAAAGCTACTACATTCTTCAACTAGAAGTATATCAGGAGTCAAAACCCTAAGTTGCAAGTCCATAGAGGATCTTTAATGAACACCAACAAACAAACATTAGTTTGGCACCTGCAATTGCCTCCAGAAGAAGTAAATGGCCAGTTGTGAAATCTGCACCAAATTCCAGCTGAACAAATAGGAAACCTCTCCACAGAACTCCAGAGAAGCTGGGGGATTTCCATAACTGCACAACTTTATAGCAATTCCTTTTAAGATATCCTCATGACAAAACAGTACAGCATTTTTCTCTGAACCTCTGAGGATTTTAAAAAAATGTTTCTGATTTATGAAGCAAAATTTTTCACTCATGCAGCTCTACTATTTTCCCACCTCTTTCCCATTTTAGGATTCTTACAATGTATCTGAAATGACCAACAAAGTAGCAAAAGATACCTCTGCCAAAGCTGGACTTCAGAAGCCCAGACTTTTCAGGAGGACTGTTTTCAAGACAGTTAAGGAAATATCATGGACCACATACAAAAAAAAAAAGACTGCTTCCACCAACTAGAAAAGATAAACCCAACAAGCAAATGGGAATGCAAATAAAGTGTAATAACTCTCTTGCACCATCTAGGGAAAAAGATCTTTATATGTTCCTGAAAACAGCTGAAAGAATCACAAGAGAGAAGTAACAAAATCTATTCTCACACACATTTTTCAGAATGCCACTACTGCCCCACAGGCTTGTCCTCCAGACACTGCTCCACACCTTCACTTGCAGCACAGCCCACGAAGGACACACCTTAGGACACCCACCCTGTTTATGTCACACTTACACGCTCTCTGATTGTGGTTCAAAAAACTCCCAGAAGAACTCCTGAATATCAACATCTTTGGAAATGGTTTAAGAATTATGCAGTCTTCTGCTTTTAGGCCACGAAAAAACCCAAACAAATGCTCTCAGACTTCAGAGCATTACACTGTCCCTCATAAAACAACTACACCACTTAAAGACTTCCCCAAACTTGATTCTCTATTGAATTGCTTCATCCACAGCCCATAGAAAGAAAGATTAAAAAAGCCCAACCCCAAAACCACAAACACACATCCACAAAAACCAAAACAACACCATCCTCAGAACAGCCTGAGGTCTGGGCCACATATTGGGGCTTTTTGCTATGCACAAACAGCTTAATAAAAAGTAAACAAACAAAATCAAACACCACAAAAGCACTGGAATCTCAGAGATTCCCATGTCTTTGACAGAAGATGCTATTGCATCTCATTCATATTTTACTCCTGTCTCACAAAAAATATTCATCAGTGTAAGAGCAATTCTGCTTGTCTGGTAAGCTAATACAAAACCAGTGTGCTCCAGAGAAGGCCTTGAAGTTCCTTGATTTGATGGCAGTCAAACATCCATGGGATTTCCTGAGTCATTCACTTTCTTGGCCTAAAAAGGCTTCTTTACAGTCAAAGAATGAGGCTATAAAACTTACTTGGTCTGTGGTTGACAAGTATGAAAGTAGTTGTGAAAAAGATACCCACTAAAAGTCTACTCAGGTTTTTTGAAAAACTGGCACTGGATTAGTGTATAAGCAACTCAGTTTCACCTTCACTTACAGCTTAGGAAAATCTCTGCTTATTTTATCCTGAGCAGCAAGCTAGGCAAAAGTGAATGCAAAGATCCTTGCTAGATTAGTCTCAATGTTAAGAGGGTTCTTTGCTAAATTAGTGTCATTAAGAGAGAGAGGATGGCTAGTGCCAGAAGGGCATTGCACTGGACTTCACAAGGTGAAGCCATCCCACTCGAGGGAACACTTGCAGGGGAACCCTGACAAGCTGAAACAGTCTTCCCTTCTGCACTGGCCTCTGTGGTACTTTCTGTGCATTAGGTGAAATAAGACTTTTACAAGTGATATGCATTTCATATCCTCAGCTTCTGCTTTAGAAATTTAGACTTTAAAATCCTGCTCCATTCTTTCCAGTTGAGTTTTTGTGAACTTTTTATAGCCCAAGCCAAATTAAGGCAGTTCACAACAGAAACAAAACACTACCAAAGTGGACACACTCAGACACACAGTGCCTTTGCATTTCTTTTGGTTTGCTATGCCTAGACAGTATGGGACTGCAAAGCTCAGTCACTAAGATTACATAAAATCAGCAATCCAATTATGGTGTTTTGTCAAGACAGCAGTGGTGATTACACTGCTCTTTAACTAAAAGAAAAACAGATACCACTTACTTCTTTCCTATACATTAGGACCTATACTGAAAAAGACTAAGATTGCAAAGCTTGTGAGTAGAGCCACTGTTGTGGCTGTTTTGCTACTACTGGCATCTGTCTCAAGAAATAATCACTTTCCTCAAAATAAACAAGATATCTCAAGAGGTATGGTATATTTATCACTGTATATATTGTGCCAGTTATAGCAACTTTTACACAAGAAATAGAAAATAAGTTACAATTAACATTAAAAAATTAGTTTATTCCAGTCCCCATAAAATAACTTTTCTTTATATGAAGAAAGTAAAAATGTACACTGGATATTCAGGTTACATTGTTAGAATTTGTGATATTCTGGTTTGCAGAATTTTATTAAAATCAGCTATAAAACTGGATACAACAAAACCAGACATGTCTTAGACACATAACAGGATTCCAGCTGAGTTTGCAAACAGCAGCACCTATTGTAATCTAAGTTTTCACACCCCTTTAGGCTTCCCAAAGACTATGCTTCTTAAAAAAACAAATAAAACCACCTGAAAAAAGACAAACAACAAAGAAACAAGGCAGACAAGAGGAAGGAATATTCTTGTCCACCAATTAATTAAAAACTTGCAAGAACTTGGGCTAAGTCTTAATTACCAGCCTTACTCCTGCAGAGTGCAACACAACCTGCAGTCTCCACAGCAATGCATTTCAGCCCCACTCAGTTTTTGCATTCCAAGTGGGAAAAGAAAAAGGAAAGACTGGAGTAAGAAACTGATGTTATTTGGAATAATTCTGACATACAAAATTACTTCCCAATGTGGGAGGTGAAAAGCTTCATGAGTCAATCCTGCTGTCATCCTCAGCATGTCTTTCAATGTGTCCTACAGCATCCTAGAAAAGAACCAGAGAAGTCAATTTAAAACAAGTCATTATGATCATCACAAAAAAACCCACAAAAGACTGCAAAATATTCCAGAAGTGTCAGTGAAAGTGACATTCTAGATAACATACATTTGTTTGGCTTAAAGCTTCTAAATATTATCATTGTCAAGCTATTAAATCACATATATAAAGTGTTTCACATAGCACAGCATTAAAGGCAAATAAAAAAATTTTCTTTTTGATTAGAAGAGCAAATTACACAAACACATCATATCCAAAGCAGCACTTAAAGAGAAATAAAGGATTCTACTGTTCATTAATTCTTGAAGAAATCTCCATCCTTCCCATATGTTGGAAAGCATTCCAAGGAAGGCAGTTTATATTGCCAAGGACTAAAATGTAGATTTTACCAGTCAGTCTATAGGTAACTGCCCTCTTTACACCCATCCCCCAATCCTTTCCACGTTACTTCATCCAATTCTTATGCCTTCTTCATTTTTTCCCCTTTCTGTGGTAACTTTTATAAAGAAGTTTATGCACTACTTATTTAAAGATTGTTTGTAAAACCAATTTCATGTGAAAAATAAACAGTGAAAGAGATAGCAATGAATAAAAATTAAAAGGATAAAAACCTGTTTTCAAGGCAGATGTTTGTTCATCTTATAAAAACATTTTTCCTTCAAAAATGTCCTAATATCTTGAGTAGAACTTCTTTAATATTTTCAGAATTGTACCATTTCCATGTAATAATTTAGGATCAAACTGTTTTAAATTGACCATATGTCAATTTACCATAGCTGCACTGCTCATCTGCCACAGGCTGAACTGAACCCTGTTAGCCTTGCATGACTATAACCACATGCAGTTAAGCCTGCCAAAGCTAGAAAAATTTAACCCTTTTTAAGAGAAATAGGATCAAGTCCCACCATTGTGGTGATATAAAGTACTTTATATTACCAAATACAATCATGTTATTTCAACCACATACCTGCTTGGAACCTTTCCTGGAGGTAAAGAAAGCATCACAGTTCTTCCAACGACATTTCAGGGTCTGAAAATTTGGATTTGTGTGGTCAGTTAGCAGGTGTTGTTTCAGATGGTCCACAACTCCAAAGATCAGTGAACATCCATGCCACTGGGAGAAAAAACAACACAACAGAATAAGCCAGGAAAACACAATTTTTGCTAATGCTTTTCTTCCTGCAATTTCACAATATTCTGCCAAGACAGTAAACACGCCTGCCAACTCCTGTAAGTTTTTTATCTTATTACATTTCCATTTTCCATGGTCTCTATTCTTTTAATTACAGCTTTACAGAAATTTTTCCTGCCTTTAGCCAAGCCTAGACCATCACCAGGAATGGCCGGAGGAAGAGGGGAAATAAGCCTTTACAAGATTTAAGCTTACCTGTGACAAAGTCATTTGGAATTTAATTAAACTTATTTAGCACAGTAAATCAGCTTTTCTATGTCACTCAGCCAAAGTTTTAGGTGTTAAACAGTTATACATCTAAAAACAGTTAGAAAGAACAGCAATTCACACTAACAACTTACCCCAAAGCACATATACACATACATACATCCATATTTATATACTCACACATACAGCAAAGACAATAAAAAATGAAACTAGTGATAAATACCTAAGTGATATATATTTTAATACACATACATACACATTAAAAAATACACATTTTTTTAAAAAAATCATGAATAATCTAAGTCAACCTACCCAAGACTAAGTGACTAGAGACCACCCCCAGAAAATTCAATAATGAAGGCTAAATACAATTTGCTAGTTACCCAGCATCGATAATTTTGCATCAGATTAAGCCTCACAGCTCTGACACTGCCATCATAGCATCCAGTGTAGATCTGTAAAAAAAACATTTATGGATAAACAAGCTGGGAATAAAAGAAAAAAAAATGCAAAATTTTGAAAGAGACTTCAGTGTAGGCAAAAGCAAAGAAATATCAGCATGCAAGGCTTCTATATTTAAAAATAGGTATAACCAAATTCTTTTAGTATTTGCATTCATAGTTCACAAAAACCTACACATGAATAAGAAATGCTTCCATAACCCCTATTGTTGATAGTGTCATGTGTGTAACAGTTGAAAAATGTTTAAATTACAGTGCTATCCACTAAAGTTAAAAAATATGTAGGTGTAAATGTCAAGTTGAATGTATTTCCAGGACCTAACCAGTTCTATGCATATCAAAAAAGGATGGAGAGGAAGTGTGTGAAAAAACATGAGAATTTCAGAAAGACTGATGCAAATCCGTTCACTCATCACTAAACTTCTCATTTAAGCCCTTTGATTTGAGAAGGTCCATGACAGACACTGCTGGGGCACAGCTCAAGCCTCAGGCTGGACTCACATGAGATGTGATGCTTGGGCAGAAGGTATTCCAATTAGTAGGAAATCTGTTCCTTTGGATTTAACTTTTCTGTTATTACAGATCACTACAATACCTTCCATTTTACAGTCTCAAAGTAACTTTGCAAACAAATTCCTAGACATGCAGACAAATAAGTGCTTTTAAAGACTATTTTAAGAAATATTTATCCGGAAGTGCTTCTGAAACTTATCTTGCAGGGCAGATGCATGAAGAAACCTGTACATCTGAATCAACTGCACAGCTTTGTTTATGTTCTGTCAAAGGTTGCTAGAGGTTTGGCTGTGGGTGAAGATTTTCTCCAGTGAGATTCCCTTCAGTAAAAGTCAAACAGGACCGACATTTGAAAAAGCAGAAGTATTTTACTATTTCTAGTGTCTTCACAGTCATCATAACTGCAAAAAGAACTATTGTTTTAAGACTGCAGTAAAGTGAACAGTGACTTTTCTCCAGACAGTAATATTACATAAAGCTGTTACAGCCACTTGATTTTTTGACTGAGAACAACTTAGAAATGCAGCCAAGCAGCAGGCTGATTTCTTAATCTGAAGAAATTTAACTGTCTTGTATGCACCTGTGGCAATTACAACCTTCTCTTTAAGAACAGTGAAAAGAAGGGAGTTACCATGCTCTTATGGATGGTCATACACATGATCATATCTGAGTGGCCTCCATAGACTTGCAAGCGGTCGTGTGACTTGAAAGAAGAAACAGACATTTGTTAGCACAACATTTTTTAAGAGCCATTTTCCATAGGCATGTAAATGATAATACTTTCAAGAGAAGTTTCCTTGGTACCAACTCAACTGATATGGTGGATTCCAAACTTTATAGTCATCTTGAAAAGCTCACTTTTGCTTACATTGCTTCTGGGAGTCTTTTTGCCCAACTAAGCTCTTGTTCTATCAGCAGACAAAGCATTTCCCCACTTTTCTGAGCTGTCATTGTCTTGGAATAACCCAGGTTCTAAAAAATGTTTCAGGTTATATTCTTTAAAACCCATGTATTTTGACTGGTGAGAAAACTACATATTCAGAGTGATGGGAAAAAGAGAGATGGGCTAGAGACCAGAAAGGACAAAGATGACTTCAAAATCACTAATTAACACATATTAGATAAATGTCATTAGTAACCACCTATTTTCTTACCTGTAGTTCATAAACACGAACAAATTTATCCAGACATGCTGTGACCATGACTTTCCCAAGAATGTTCACAACCGTTACTGCATGGTTATGGCCCTTATAGATCCGTACCAGCTCGCCGGTCTGCATCAAGAAAAAGCAATGGTAAAAAAGGTGTTTGGTTTGTTTTCTCTTAAATAAAAGTACAAGATGGTTTTACCTAACCTGTATAGGGTAGCTAGCTTCAATGCTCACTACTCAAAACCAGAAACACCTGTTATTAGAATTCCATTCCCTGTGAAGGCACTTCTAGATTGTGATCAAATACTACTTATCCTTTTGTTTGTCCATACTAACACAGAGCTATCTCAGTACAATAGAAATGCATGGGTCTGTGTAAAGTTCTCTTTCTTCTCTTCTGTTTCTGAACATGAGCCACCAGTGCGCCCAGGTGGCCAAAAAGCCAATGGTACCCTGGTCTGTCCCAGGGATAGCATGGGCAGCAAGACCAGGGAAGTGATTCCTCCCCTGCACTCAGCACTGGTGAGGCCACATCTCGAGCGCCGTGTGCAGTTTTGGGCCCCTCAGTTCAGGAAGGACATTGAGGTGCTGGAGTGAGTCCAAAGAAGGGAAAGAAGCTGGTGAAGGGTGCTGGAGCACAAGTGTAATGAGAAGCTGCTGAATGAGCTGGGTTTGTTTAACCTGGAGAGGAGGAGGCTCAGGGGGACCTTATCACCCTTTACAACTCCCTGAAAGGGGAATGTGGCCAGAGAGAAGTCAGCTCCTTCTCTAATGCAACCAGAAACAGGACACAAGGAAATGGCCTCAAGCTGCACCAGGAAGGTTGGACACTAGGAAGAAACTCTTCACAATTGAATTTCAAATGGGCTGCCCTGGGAGGTGTTGGAGTCACTGCCCCTGGAAGCGTTTAGGGAAAGATTGGATGCTGAAAATGCCATGGTATAGCTGATATGGTGGTGTTTGGTCACAGGCTGTTCTCTATGATCTCAGAGGTCTTTTCCAACCTAATTGATTCTGTTTCCATCATTAGTTACATATTCCCACCCATCCTGAAACTAGTACCATGCTATTAGTATTAGCACTATTTATGCAACCACAGAGATCAGTTAGCAAAACACACAGAAATATACTAAGTACATATACAGCTAAACACACAGAAATAAACTCTTTTTGTATCAACTAAAATTTCCCTCTGATAAGTTTCTTAATCTAACTTATTGCATAGCTGCATGAATACTTCTGCTAGGACTAAGGGAAGATGGTGTAAAAGAGGGAGAGACAAAGAATTCATGATGCTTTTGAACAATCTAGCTTGGAGCACAGTGTTCCTCAAGTTCTTCCACTAATAAAGAAACTTCTTCTCCACCAGACTATCTCACATGGCTTTTGTTTGAACCCTTTCCATATTATCAGCATGCTTGTAGTTATATTTGCAAAAGCAAGATGGCCAGATGAAAAGGCATTGTGTATCATGCGACAAGAATCAGCAGGTTTATGTAGCCTCTTCATGCCTCCAGAGTTACCTATAGTGCATAGTCATATTCAGAAAATAATGAGATTTCCTGTGCTGGAAGCAATCAGTCGTACCAGTCAGTCAAATATTCTGGAAATGCTGACTTTATAGCATAGGAATTCAGTGCCTTAGTAGCAAAAGTCATTCCATCATTTTATATGAGACTTACATGAATGTTGTGGGCATGGACAGACTGATCACTGGACCCACTGAATACCAGATCATTCACAACCTTAGAAAAAAAAAAAGTTTTATATTTTGTAACAGATATGGAAATGAGCAAGCAAAATATTAAGACACTGTTCAGTTTAAAATTATACTCTAATATTTCCTAAATTTGAGAGCCTTAAAACCAATCAAGAGTATGAAAGAAAAAGCAAGCACATGCACAGTAAAGCCCAATGTCTCTTGGAAATTTTGGACATGCTGCATATTTATATGCTGCTTATGTAAGGAAAATTATGCTCCTGACCCCTAAAAAGTGACAAGAGGAAACAGCCTCAACTTGCACCAGGGGAAGTTTAAAATGGGTATTAGGAAAAGTTTCTTCACTGAAAGGATGATCAGGCATTTGAACAGGCTGCCCAAGGAAGTGATGGAATCACAAATTCTGAAATGTTCAAAGCACAGATATAGATGTGGCAGCTGGGGACATGAGATACGGCAGGCAAACAGAGAATTTCCCTACCAAATTACTCAGTTTTTATAATTTAAAATAGAGAAATCCTCCATTTCCTATCACAATCTGCTCATCATTTTAAGCATTCTTTGTCCAAAATGTATTTTCAGAGACACTTGCCTTCATGCAGAGAATAGTCTTGCTGTGACCTTCCAGGGTTCTGAGGAGCAGCCCATTCCGCGCGTCTCGCACGCTGATGGTGCAGTCATAGGAGCCCACTACCAACAACTTGCGTGCTCCTTCCTGAGCTGTGGCTAAACAGCTCACTGCTCTAGGGCCATGGCATTCAAAGGTATCAACCTGTTTATTATTCTGGTGGGGGAAGAAAGAAATGGAAAGAATTAAAATTTTGCTATGACACTGATTAGACCATTGAGTCCTTTTTGTGTTATGCTTGTTACAGCATCTGATTTCAGTTTAGTAACACACAAAACAGCAGTGGTAAGAATTGCATCTTAAAAATTAAGTTTGCAAATCAAAGAGAAAGCTCCTTATGTCATGTAGACCAGGAGACACCTTAAGGAAAAATACAACAATATAGCACCTAAAAGAAAGGTAAACAAAAAGGCAGATAGGACAGCTTCATGCATGGACAAAATAAACAACCAAAAGGGATCAACAGCGACCATTTATACCCAAATATGTTTATTACCAATACATTTACTACTGTAGATAAAGAATAGAAAGAAACACAGAGGAAAAAAACAGAATCACAACAGGCATTCAGGTGCCAATAGTTAAACTTACCTTTATGCTGAAAGTAACCACTGTGCCATTTGCAAGACCTGCATAAAGGATCCGCCATCTACTGTGTAAACAGAGCACTCGATCTTCCAATTTAAACTGTTCCATGCACTCTTTGGTCTAGCAATGGAAAGAAGTACTTAAAGATTTTTATTAACTGAAAACAATTCAAGAAAAAAAATCTGAAATGAATGATGATTTTCACTTTTTAAACCAACAGAACTGGAGAAAAACATCTGAGAGTCTGGTGTCACATGGCAGTTTGAGCCTCACTTTAATCAGGACCATCTGTAAGGCTTGACTGTAGTTCAGCAACCAGTTATAACCCTAAAGACTTTGTTCTAGTCACAGCCTTTAATGTGCATAGAAATTTAGACTACTGACTAAATATATATATATATATATATACACACACATGAAAAGAATCTGTTACATGGTCGACAATTCCCTATTAATTTTCCCAGAGGGAACTTAAGGGTTTAAAATCTCTTGCAGTTTGCTTTCTGAAGCAGATAATTGCTTTCTAGTCCTTTAAGTAACAGGTTGGGTAAGTCTTTTTATCATTTAGCCTCAAATATCCAGCTTCAGGAAGCCTCAGGTCTGCTCTTTCACGTACCCTCAGCATAACAGATACCTGCTCTCTCTAGAGCTGCTCTAAAGATACAGCAGAGAGCAGTGCCTTCCATAATCAATGAAGTTAAAAATACAGGAAGAAAAGTAAGATTCATGGCTAAACAGCTATGCACGGCCTGCACTTTGGTGTTCCCAACATTCAGGATTATGCCACGCTGTTCCAGCAAAAACTCTACTGACAAGCTAGTCAAAAGATTAGGGTAGTAAATCCATTAATGGTTTGCTGTTTTATTTGTGAGGTTTTTTTTCCTGCTCTACTCTAAAGAGGTACAAACTGCTGCTTGTGTCCAGATCATATAGGTTTAAAAGGCTTTTAAAATTTATATTTGTAAAGAAACACTTGTACAAAATGCAGCATACCTAAATAAATCAACACAGAGTTTGAGTACCTTGATATTGTAACAGTTGATAGTGTGGTCGCTTGAGCCAGTGTAGAGGGCAGCATTCTTCCCATTTGTCTGAGTGACCAGAAGGCAGTTCACTTTTGAAGTATGTCCTTCAAAGACGGCCACACACTTCCTGCTCTAAAAAGGAAAGCACAGAGTCTGTCAGCATAAAGGCCTATAATACCTCTTGGAATAGGCACCTAACACAACAGGGCAGGACTGTTAAAAAAATCACGATACATGCAGCAATCTATCTCCCCTTGTCTCTCTCACAGGAAGAAGGGGTTGGAGAAGTGGAGAAGAGAGGTTTGAAGAAAAGAATAGTATAAAAAAAATTAGGGGCTTGAAAAAGCAGCTGCTTCCTTTACCACATAGCAAGGCATTACAAAAGACAACCCTGTGATTGCAATTAATGTATCACTACTCCCACAACCTTACTTACAACGAGATTGTAGGCACAAACTGTTTTGTCTGCTGAGCAGGTGTACAACAAATTCCCAAAAATCTGAATAGCATTCACTGCAGCCAAGTGTCCCTCAAAAGTTCCCTCAGTAGGTTCTTCATCCTCACCTGGCTCCGAAGACACTTCTGTAGGACAGAGACACATACTTTTGACTATGGGAACACAGTCAAGAAAACACACTGCTGTGGTTTGTACTGCCAATCAGCAGAACTATTTCATGGGTTCAGCACCTTTAAATCAAATTTCATTGTGGATTCCAGCAGGACTGTGAATGTGACAGAGGGCAATATAAAGTGCTAAAAAGACCTTCATATGACTAAGTTCAGAACTATCTTTAGAATTAAAAAGAGAGTGTATCATTATTTGTCCTAGAGCTCTACAGAGACTGTGGAACAATAGCATTCATGTGGGAGGGGAAGGAGGATATGGAGGAGTCAAGACACAAAGCATTCAGTGCAAGATGATGCGAGTATGTGTCACTTCCCACTTTAGTTGTGAGTGCAAGCTTTTATCTTCAAGGCAAAGTTCTGCTATGGAAGCAGGTGGATCAAGACTTAACTCAAAGTCCTGCAAGACAATACATACAAAGCATTGGAAAGAAAGCTTGAAAGATATACCTGAGGAGTTCTTTGATCCTCTTAGGAATGATATGGAAGTCTGTGTCTCAGCCACACTGCAAGACAAAAATAAACAGTAGTGAAATTGGACTTTGCAAGTTCATTTTCAGACAAAATACTGAGGTAAGTAATATTCCAAAACACAAACTCTGGACTTAGAAAATATGCTGTGACAGGTAAGCTTAAAACCAAACAGGGCAGCCCAGTTCTATTAAGTGAAATTAGTAGGTAACAAGACACATTCACTTGTTGACCAAAAAAGACAAGTCCGTTTTTATTTCCCCTTTTTTTTCACTCCTGAAGTCACTAATGCAAGACTTTGTGAATTTAAAAAAAAAAGGAAAAGGAAAAAATGAGAGGTCTCTTATGAATACTATGTAATATTAATAATCTTACTTGACAGAGGTCTACAATAATCTCACCTTTTTTTCCCATCATTCCTATGATTTGTGTCAATCTCACTGGTGGAGCTCACTTCATCATACCCAGAACAAGATGCCTCTAGGACTGCTTGATCCACAGAGTTGCATGACTCCCTCTTTGATGGACTGTCTGGTTTCTCATCTCCTGACGCTGATGAACCAACATCAACCACCTCACACTGAGGTGCTGGAACTTCCACTAGCTCCAGAGAAGCATCGCTGTCATTCTCATCTTTGTTTCTTGCTGCTTCAGCAGTAACTCCACCCTCCTCTCTTGGAGGAGTAACTTTTTCTCCTTTAGGAACCTTTCCACCCTTGACTTTCCGGACAGGTTTGAAATCAATCATATCCTGCTCTGTATCGCTGTTGTCTGGCACATGGGCTGCCCTCAGTGTTTTCTTCTTCCTTAACTTTCGCCTCCTTCTATTCCCTTTCTCTGCTGGGACTGCAGCCATTGTCAAGTGTTGCTCAGATGGTTCTGCTGACAATTTGGGAGTTTTATCCATTGGCACTTCGGGAAGGACTGAATGCTTTGAAAGAGAAGTGCTACACTGATCCACTAAAACTCTTTCAGCAGCTGGATCATTTGCTTCTCTCTTGCTGAAAACAGACACTGAATGAGGAGAAGAGTTCTCAGGAAGTCCAGACTGTCCCTCGTCTGCAGCAGGCTCCTGGACATCTTGATCAGTGTGTTGGAAACAAGCTGCCAGCCCTGCTAGAGATATGGTTGCAGTGATAACTGGATACACTGAAGTTTTCTGGTTGGTCTCTTCTAAAGAAAACAGCATAGTGTTACATTCAATCTGTACAGCAGTAACTATTTATGCAAAGTGTCCCTCCCTGTATTTTCTGTTTACACTTAATTGTGCAAGCAAAGTACATATTCCTACATGTTGAAAACCATGTGCACATCTAGATCTGCTGATTCAGTCAGCTATTCACAGCCTTTAAAAAACCTAACTGGGGAATAAAATGTTCATCCATGCACATAGAAATTAAGGAATGGGGCAATCATTCAAGCTGCTGGCTGGCTATTTGCTATATGCTTTTAAAGTTCTGACAATCTTTGGTGAATCCTACATTGTTGACTTCAGATGCTACCATCCCTCTCTGCACGCTCCCTTACCAGCTGTCATGACTTCTGTAGAAATTATATTAATCAATGCATGCCAAGTATGACTCAGCTGTTCAGTGACAGTTTGAAAATCGTGAATTTGAATTATCACAGCTGATATATAGAGTTATTTCTATCAAGTTACTACTAATTCAAGGTAGACAGTTATGCACAACCCAGTCTGCAGCACTGTACCCTTATCCTGGGAACAGCAGCACTGTAAGCTATGAGGGTAGGCTTTATTTAGTTACTTTAGTTTAGTTAGCTCATCTGTGCTGGACTATGCAATGGGGTCAACACACTCTCCCTATCATTTGTGACTGAATTAACATGAACAAAATGATCCAACCTCTCAGCTGAGACAGACCAAGGGCAGCATCTCACAGCTGTTTCCCACACCCTAAAATTGCCTAGTTACACTTGCAATAACTGCAGTCCAGAACAGGATATTTCAAGCTCACTGCATTTCTGGGGCAGGATCATGCAATGCAAATGGGAAGTTGACAGTATCTGAAACACTCCCCTCTTCCAGCCTCTCAGAAGCCAGCAAATTAAACCTACACTAATGCTTGGCCAAAAGCACATTACACATCACAGGACAAATTTGATGCTTTGGAATTACACATCCAACTAGAAACAGCTAAAATGAGGACATCTCTCACCCACACCTTCCTCAGATGGGGAATTCCAAGATAAAACTAGAACTTGCTGACAGCATAGGATATGGTGCATTTAAAGTAAATCAATGGAGATAGGTTTTTCCCTGGACATGTAACTGCCATGCACAACTGCAAAACCTATACAGAAAAACCTCTGTATAGAAAAAATTAATAATTAGATGAAGTTTGAATGAGTTACTGTGTTCAATTATATGGGGAAGAAGGCACACAAAACTTTAAATTCTGAATACGCCTCTAATATCATGTGCCACTCATTTCTCACTGGAAAGGGGAAGGAAGTCACTTGGTCTCTTTATAACACGAAAGCAATAGCAACCAGCCACTTAAACTGAAACTTCTAAACCCAGAAGTCTTTAGTTCTCAGCATTTGGAGAGCTGTGGGTATTAGAAAAAGAAGTAAGAAACCACCATAGCAATGAAAGAAAACTGAATCACTCAGTACCACAGGTGAGACACACTGCTGGCATTTGGGGGAAAACAAATGCAATCAGCTCCCTCAAAGCAAGGCTGAGCTAACCTCAATGGGCAGCTGACAAGCTAAACATTCAATTCCAAAAAGTAAACAGTCTGCCCCAGAGTGAATTCCTCTTCCTCAAATTACAGAATTTACCTCAAGACAAATGCTTATTTCCCCCCAAATTACTAAACTGATCTGAAGGCAAACTCGTTTTAAATATAGCACATACAGAAGTTCATCAATACCAAAACTACGGTAGCTTGACAAATGAACATAAAAAGAATATTCTTGCTTTTAATACACCAAAATTAAATTTGTAGGAAATGGAAAAATAATGTGATTGAGAGCTTTCTGAAGTAATTAGTCAAGTAATAAATGTAGCTATACACTGAAGGTTCATCTTCATAAGACAAAAATAAAAAACTTCTTTCAACTTCTCTGTTGCGAAGTTTCAAGATTCTGCAAGCAAGACACTTCATGCCACTGCAGCTAGTGATCACTAAATCTTTCCTTAGAGTTGGAAAAGTGAGAATAAAATTAGCACTGATACAAAACCCAAAAATTTCATTGATTTTTAAGCATAACAGTATGGCACATGTCAATAAAAACAGGAAAGCAAAGGTAGTGGCTTCCTAAAAGTTGAGTCTTAACTATGAAAACAAACAAAAAAGCTGATTCTTCCCCTTCCCCACGTTTACTTTAGTGAATACCTCCAGAGCTTCACATTCCTTGTCAAATCCTCCAGAGAGAGATGAAGCAAAACTCAAAATACTGCATTAATGTATTTCAACAGAATGTAATACAGGAAATGCAATAGTGACTAAAAAAACCCACCACATATATGCAATTCTACAGCTGAAGCAAACTAAAAATAGTAAAAAAAACCCCAAATTTTTTAATTAAAGAGGTGTAAACTTCAATTCAGCCAACATTCATCCTGTGCTTCAGGAAAAAAAATGCTTAGAAAGGTGGAACATGATTTATTCCATAATATTTTGTACTTCAGTTAGAGGAGAAAAAAAATTGTATTGGCTATTTTGAACTAGGATCAATCTTATGAATGTTTTTCTCAAATTACCTAAGTTAAAGGTCTGAGTAAGTGACATTGTTATGGCAGACAACTGTCATTAGAGTCACCCTGCTTGACTTCACAGACTCTTAAGAAAGTATGGGATGAGCTTTTAATCTTCAGTTTTTACCTTCAGTCACAGTAGCAAATTGCAGAGAAAACTACCAATAGTATCAAAGCCTTTGACCACAGTGCACAAGTTTGATGGGGTTTAAACTGTCTAAATAAAGAGCTGGCTATTTCAGCTGTAGTCATTAACATCTCACTTTGCTGAGGCAAGAGCTCTCCCATTAGCAGTTCAATTAATTCAGCAGTTTCTCCTCCAGATAAAAGGAAACCCCTATCTTCATTGCTAGCCCTCTCATGCCCCTCACATGAACGAACAGTGCCTAACAGCCAATTAGTAGAAGATGGATTGTTACTTCCAATATTACAAATTATACATTTTGTGCTTATCTAGCAGAGCCCAAGAAGAACACAAAATAATCTCAATGTAGCTGTTCATAACTTTTTACAACATGTTTTCAGGCACATTTTTTCCTTTGCAGGCAGACTTTCTGCTACCAGTGCTCATTACATGATACAGAGTAGAAGACAGAAATTACAGAGGAGGTTCTCAGGTTTGTTGGGTTGTGTTGGTTTTGGGTTTTGTTAGTTAACTAAATTATTATAAGAGGATGTAACCTTCAAATTCATGTTTGTTCTATTTTCAAAGCAGAACTAGAAAGTCCTACACAAGTTGATGAGAGTTCACCCCTGCCTCACAGACCGCAGGTTGAGGCACAATTTAAATTCTTGTTGGGAAAAAAATAATTTCCTTATTTTCTTCAAGCTAATAATCTCAAAGCAAAACTACAATTACCATCATTCTGTTGCACCTCTTCTGTTTGTGGAGGACATGGAGAGCTCTGGAGTACAGAATTCACATTTAGTTCTGTGCCTTTTGGAGACACAGGTTCTCGTTTAACTTGCACTGAGGAGTCAGGAGTATTGGAAGGTGTACTGCCAGAAGACTGGAATGGTGATGGCATGGTTACAGGAACAGCAGCTCCTCGAGGGGGTACAGAGGAAGACAAAGTGTCCAAAACAGGCAGGAGAGAGCTTGAAGGAATTGAGTCAGCTGCCATCTGAGATTTGCTGTTTCGTCTCTCAGTAAGGGCACTGCAGGAAAGTTGCTCTGAGAGCTCAGGAGGTTCATATGTTTCTAATGGCAAAAGAAGAGATACATTAAAGAAACAAACAAACAAATAAATAACAGAACAAAAATATTTTTATTTTACAATAAAATTTAGTGGTGCCAGGAGATCATTTCTTGTGGACACAGAGTCAAAGAAGGGAAAAATTTGAAAAAAAGGACACTAGAGGGAACTAACAAAACTGACAGTTCACACTTGACGATAAAGGCCTCATTTTGAAAGTCTACAATTTCTCATAGCTTAAATGAGCAGATTCAAGTTAAACACAGTTTTTAAAAGATTCTGAGTTCAAAGAATATAAGAGTAAGCATTGCACTGTTGTAGCTCTATGGTATCCTGTACCTTGTAGCCCCTGCAAGATCTGGATTCTCTGACTTCTCAGTGTACTCATTTCCATGGTTATCTGCAAAACAGTTGTGGCTTATATCAGTCGCACTGATTTAACAGGCAGTTCTTCATGCTGCTAAGCTCAAGCTCAGAGAGTTTCCAAAGCCCACTGTTACCTGTTGCTTTAACACAAGGAACCGTTGAACCTCAACATAGGCAGCCCTCAGGGCAGCCCTTGCCTGCAAGAGGCTGCTGTCCACATTCTGCAGAGACCTGCTTAACTCTTCTTCCCTCAGAGAAATAGCCAACAACTGGTCTACTTGAGAACGTTCTGAAAAAGAAATAAAATGTGGAGTCTAATAGCACTGAACAATACATTAAGATACCTTACTTGTGATATCACAACAAATAGCACCGTCTCAGAATGGAAAAATCTCATAAATTAGGTCAAGCATTCAAGCATGGATAATTATACAAGCTAAAAAGGAGTATTTATGGACAGGACTAGACACATCCACATGGATAAACTGCAAAGTTAAGTATTCTTCTTTAAGGAATCTCAACCTTGACTCTAGTAATTAATTCCATCACAGCTTTGCCAGCACTGATTTAGTTAAATAAATGAAGTAATTATCTTCCACAAAAACCTTTTCTTGAAGAACATGTGTGCAAGACGTACAAATACACACCTGCCATTAATGTAAACAAAAAGGAAAAGGCAAATTTAAGCTAAACAAGATTTAAATTATTCCGTGAATGCAAAAGCCAAGAAAAAGCTGTTTAGGAGAAAAGGAACCCAATGATTAAAAAAGAGTTGACTACTCAAGATGATTTTGGGCCATGAGACTGGTGTTTGCCATCTCTTGAGAAAGAGTTTCTGACCACTGTACTCAGTAAAAATCCTCCTATACTCCCAGAGACTTCTGGCATTACAGAGATTGTCCAAACAAACTTCCAAACATTTGGGCACTGCTTAACTGCGCTCAGGTTATAGTTTCCTTCAGCAAATTTACTACAACAATCACATTAAAACAAAGCAATGGGAAAGAAATTTTACAAAGTAGAATGCATTATTATTCTCTATAACAGACACTGGTCATTGGAGAAAGAGGCTGATTAAACCCCCACCTTTTCAAGTAGTCAAATATTCATTGCCACAGAAGAGTCATATTATTGCCCTATATTACAAACAACTGTTAATATAAATAAATAATGGAAAAAAAATAAGTGATGCGAAAGCCATCTTCGGAGCTCAAAGCTCCTGGCAACAGTTTAGCTATCAAAGAAAATATTCTGCCTAAAACACCATGGTTGGATGATTCATTTTGAGACATGGTGATGAGGATGTTTTAGGCATGTTTGAGAAATATCTGTCTAATGCCAGAATAAAAGTTTTCTTTGGTCAGGAGCATGAAGGAGAGAGGCATTTCACACTGATTTCCACTAAGGACATTAAAAAAGTAAAAAGCATTGCCAGAGATATCAAAAACAGAACAGAGACCAAATTAAACAGAGTACAATTTTTCTGGTGAGACCACCCAGAAATAGAAAGGGAAAGCTGCATGGCAAATTCAAAGGAAATTAACTCTCCCTTAAGAACTTCCATCCAAAGAGGCAACAAACCTCACCACCCTATAGAGGGGGAAAGCAAAGGTCCCATCTGTAGAATCAGGAATATGAACTGCAGGCAGAAAGGATGCACATACCCTTCTCTTAGAAATAACTTATGACAAATTAAGATATAGGTTTTCAGAGAAGAATGTGTTGCACATTAGTAGTTTGTAGTCCACACTACAAACTTCAGTAAAAGCCCAAGAAGCAGCATAGTAACATTAAGGAACTACTACTTCAGCCAAGTCAAAATACTATTGGGTGTTTATAGCCTCTACGCCACATGCACACATGTATGATATTCACCCACCTTTTTTACCTTTGATTTTTCTTCTTTTATTCTTTCTTTCTAGACTAGGGATTTCAGGAGAAGATCCCTCCTGCAAGTAAAATCATCTATTAAAAAGTAACAAGAATAATTTTGCCCAAATCAAGAAGTTGAATATCCTTCATCTTTTCAATCATTATTGAAGGCACAGAGAAGAATCCATCATTTGCTTGCACATTCTTGCATAACTCGTCATTTGCTCTGCTCTCAAAAGAGGGAGGACAAGAGTGTCATGTTTTCATCTCAACTGAGAAGAAATATTAAGTATGACAACAGCCTGCTTCTTGCTCAGATGTTTAAGATTGCACTTGAATTACAGTTTCTGCTCTACAGTTTTAGTTGAAGGTGTAGAGGATTAAACAGTGAGGAATTTGAATTATTGCTTTCTGCAAAACCATTCTGTGAAACTGATCAACAAGATTTTTTTTGAACCTTTGGATAAGCCTAAGACCAGACTCTGAAACAAATTCAGATTTAAGAATATAATTTTAGGTGTGTAATTTCTTCAAAATGTTTTTATTTCCTTGCTTTACCATAAAACCAGAAACATCTAAGGAAAACAAATTTCTGCTATAGGCTACCTTCCATTTAAATTGTGCTGTGAAGCACCAAGATTCTTGCTACAAAACCTAGTACTTCCACAGAAATTTTTAACAGGTCTTGTTTATCAACAGAGTATGACAGGTATCAAATCAAAAAAAGAGCATTTGTCATTCCTACTAGTTACAAAAAACTATCAAAAGTCCTGCACTATGAAAGCAGAAATTTAAAGAAAATCAAGTCAAACAGAAAATTAACTTGATATTATCAATGTACAAGACTATCAGATGGGGAAAGTCCTCCC
Source organism: Zonotrichia albicollis (assembly GCF_047830755.1). Lineage (NCBI taxonomy): Eukaryota > Metazoa > Chordata > Aves > Passeriformes > Passerellidae > Zonotrichia > Zonotrichia albicollis. The sequence continues at coordinate 29,674,281 of NC_133824.1, read as the reverse complement.
AGCACAGATCATTCCAAAGCTGAATAACCATTGACAGAGAAAGAACCTTTTCAGCAGATCAAAGCTGGACAGAAATGCACACTTACTCCAGTTGCTCTTCGCTTCTTTCCAATTCCTTGGCTGTCATTCTGTTCAGTTCCAGATGTGCAGCTACTGTCTGTAGCTGCATCTATGTTATTAGACATTGCAAAAAGTGAAGCACTATTTGAAGCTGGACAATTTTCTTCTGAGACCTCTAATTCATTTTGTTTTTCAAGAAGAGGTGTTCTCTTCTCTGGGCTCTCCTGGTCTTGTTCTGTGTGGCCTGTGATCTCAGAGGTGGTCTGTAGGCTGTGACTTCTGCTGGCCTCGGTTCTTTCAGACATAAAGGGTGACAAAGCAAGGGATGGTGTCCCCTCTTTCTGATCAGCCTCAATGTCAGTGCTTGCCTCATATCCAGATGTTATATGATGTGGGTGGCTGGCTGCAATTACTTGCCTTTGCCCACTTTCTTTAATTTTGGCTTGTTCACTGAAAAAGCTATAAGCAGAAGGATTTCTGTCTGCTATGACACTGCTTTCAGAAAAGCTACGTTTTCTGGCTGAGCCAGACACTAAGGAAATCCCTTCCCACTGGAATCCTTCTAGAGTAGTCGGATCAGATTCTTCACTGAGTTCTAGACCCTCTTGCTCATTTTGAACAAGAGGCACCATTTCTATGCCAAACCTTTAACAAGATAAAAAGAAAAATAAACAAACAAGTTACAAGCCTGCTGCACATAGAGAAAAGCCTTCCCCTTCCCCAAATGTAGATTACTGGTTTAAGCAGTAAATTTAATCCCATTACAGTGGTATTCTGTGCTCATCTGACAATGGAACATCTCCTGTGCATCAATAACCAGACTTAGTGGCTAAGAATCGGCAGCATGATTTTCAAGTCAGAAATCATGTTATTATAAATTATTCTCAAGCAAAGTTGGAATAATCAAATGCGACATTTGTTCAAGACATTTCAAATCATTCAGGTTTAAAGCAAGTTTCAAAAATGCAGCATTATAGAATTGCTTCCTCAAATGCAAAAGCAAACTGTGCACCAGAATAAAAGATTAACAAATGAAGAGTGAGCATTTACACTGCTTGCAGCACTACAAGCATTTCTTGTAGTCCTAAAAAAATGAGGAAATAGGGAACTATCATAGCATTGTTCCCGTCCTGATTGCATTTTTACTTTCTTCCATTACTAGAACTGCAAAAGAAATGACAGAAACTACATTGTTACCATCCACATTCAGATATTAAAGCAACCATTATGAACGGATCAGAATCTTTTCTGAGCAGATTACTTTTACTTATCTATGGACAGAAATTCATTCATAGCATCAATCAATAAAAACTCTGCATTATTTGCAAAAAAATTGCATTTTCAAAAACTCTGCAAAAGATTATGGCATAGCAAGCTTCATTATAAGATATCCCTCCTCCCTCAGCATGCCCTGAGAGACATGGTTAGATCTGAAAGGTACCAACCTTGGCAAACCTTTGCCAAGTTCCTGTTTCTTCTTGGTTACCTGCTGGATGACCTGATCCCAGTTAACATTTCGCCGGGAAGCACTAAGAATCTGCCTGAGGGTAGGTTTAAGCCCCGACTCTTTCTCTGTCTCACTTCTCCGAAGGCAATTCACATTCCGAATGCGACGAGCATTATTAAGATTGGGCTCTGGGAGATGCGTCCCGACTTTGCTCTTCAGACTGATATGCCGTGTCAGATCTCTCTGCAGAGAAGCAGGCAGGCCAAGTTTGCTTAAATCTGGAAGAAGGAGGCCTCCTGACTGGCTTCCTCCTCTTTGAAGCTCATTATCTGAAGGATTTTCAAAACCTTCAATTTCAAATTGATCACGTGACTTGACACACTCTTCATTCCCTTCCCTGTCCTGTGAGCTTTTCAAATCCACATGCAAACGGTCCTGACTGCTTGATGAAGAAACTTTGGGTTCTATCCGAAATGTAAAATTTTTTAGCTCAGCAGAAGCAATACTTGAAGCAGATGGCTTTTTATCATCTTCCCTTTCAGAGGTGGTAGTTTTAGCTTCAGGAGTGTCACAGGGTAAAGAAGAATCCAACTTTTCAACTTTTGCTTCTGACTTCTCACTTCCCATTAAATCATCACCACTTACATCTAATGAATCTAGTCTGAACTCCGTCTCTGGCAATGCTTTCCCAGTTTCTTCCCAATTCTGGTCACTTGTATCTTTGCAAGAGCTTAAGGGAGTATTTTGCAAGGAATGGTTGCACTGGATACCTTTGGGATTTTGTTCTGCTTCACTTAAGTTATTAACAGGCTCTCTAAGATTATCACCAAGCACATCTTTGTTGTCTTGCAAGTTACCAACACAAGCAGCATGCAGCTTTGATGAATAAGAGGAGAAACTGTTTGTTTCCAAGTTCACCGCATTCAAATGATTCTGCTCTTCACCACTAGCTGAGGATAACAGACGCCTGACATTTTTTAAGAGACTGTTCGTGTCTTGCTTTATCAAGGATAATTTCATATCTGTGATATTGAGAAGGGGGGATTTCAGTGATGGCATCCTATTACTTCTGCCATCATCTGTGTCAGGCTTTTCACCACTGGAAGAGTCTTCCATAACCTTGCAAGAATCAAGGTGATCAGAGGTTCCATTAGAAGGGGAAGATGCTTCATGGTTTCTAGGTTTTGAAAGGCTAACATTGGCTTCACAAGTTTCTCCTATCATTGATGAATCACTAAGAGGTGTCAGTACAGAACCCATTTTCTCTGAAGGTTTTGAAACATTATCTTCAGACCGTGGTTGCTGCTCTGCAGTTTTCTGGGATGGGTAGGGACTCCAGCGATATGTTTTATCTCTGGAAGGACTGACACTTTTTCCACTGGCTCTTGAAGTTTTGCTTTCTGGTTGTTTCAATGTACTAAATTCTAACACTCCCTCAGCAGCAAGCTCATCACTAGTAAAATCCAGACGGTCACCTCTATTTCTTCGATTTCTATGTGGCAGAACATTGCCTTTCTCTGGCCGCTGCCATGCAGACCTTTCCTGATTGTATATATTTGGCTCTGATGAATATGAATCTCCTGAGCTTCCAAAATTCCAGCCATTTGCACCATGAGGACTTGGCTTCCAGTTTCCTCCATAACTCTTGGAATTCCAGCTAGAAAAATGACCCGTTTCTTCTGAGTGCCAAGTAGAATTTCTTTCCCTGGCACCATGATGCCAATTTGATGCTCCTCCTCTCCGCCCACTCAGATGCCAAGCGTTTCCAGAATTCCCATAATTATGTCGATTCAAAGGGTTTCCTGGAACATTCTGGTGCCACCCAGAGCGCCCCTTTGCACTACCTGAATGTCTGTTTATATTAAGGTTCCTCTGAGAGTGTGAAAATTTGCCTTGTCTAGGACTAACATAATCATCCTTTTCCCATTTCCAGTCCCTTTGTGATGCATTATGATGATGCCACGACAACTGATCATAAGCTTCTCTTTCTTTGTAAGCAGCTCTTTCTTCTCGCCTTCTCTGTGATCTCCTATCATCACATTCTAATTCTTGGCTTGCACAACTTGGTTCAGTTTGCCTACAAAAGAATTGAGAAAAACCTAAATTCTGATGCTATTATACTAAAATCCAACAGTCCACAAGCTTCATGAATTTTATTTGCACTGAGAAGAAAATTTTTAAAAAATTATTTATTGTAGAAAGAAACAGATACTTTTTTAGCAGCTTTGCTTTTCAAGCTTCACTAATGTTTGACTTTCAAAACTAACGTTGTACCTTTACTTACACATGATAATTTCAAAATTTCTCTCACATGAACAAAAGATTTGGCATAGGGACAGGTCAATAGACTGATTCGCAAATACTTTTCTCTAACTTGAAAGATAATATTCCTTTATATTTACTATTGGACTAATAAGAAACTAATAAAAATCAAGTTTCTTAATGTTATAGAATCTTTGTAATTTGATCTATCTTAGTAGACAGAAAACTCAATAGTGAGATTATTTTTTCTGAAGACTATTCTGCAGGTGGAACTAGAGTGAACTGATAGAAAACAGAGGAAAGTTGGGCTGAAAACTCCATTATTATCCTTACTGGAGGGAACAAATGACATGACAGCTCCATTTATAAAGGTTAAGTTAAAACACAGATGTAAGACATCCACAGAAGACGCACCTCAGATAGGAAAGTAATTTGTCTTCTTTTAAACAAGAGACTGGAACAGTCCACAGCATGCAATCCTGAGTCTGTATGAGCTTCCCAGCAGCACTATCGGCTGCCCTTTGGATAGCACTTGTGCTTGGCAACTTATCACAGACACGTGGCAAACTATCACATGTACATTTAAAGATAAATGCTCCCTTAACAGCTACAGCTATTCCCAGGGTCAGCAATCTACCCCACCAAATGAGGAGTTTTCATTAAAAGTTTTTTCCAGGAACTGATCACATCCATTCTAGATCCCTGGACAAGAAAGACAGTAAATTTTCACACTACTACTCAAAAACAATTGATTTGAGTAAACTGAACATTCATATTGTATCACCCTTTATGTTTTTGATACATTCCAGTTCTGCTAAAAGATTCCCTAATAACTACTCTCTAATGGAAAACAGTCTACTGTGCGAAATAATCTGAGCTCTAAGATGAGAATTCAAAACAACAATATCTAAGTGATACAGTAATTTCTAAGAGCTGATTGTGATCAACTAGATTGTGATCTAATGGAAATAATTTTGCTGAATTAGTAACTTAAACCTTCTGGTTTTCTGCCTCTCCAAACCAGCACCCAGCAGACAGAGATTTTCTACAGTTTTAGTTGCCTCAGAACAACACTGCACTGACAGTATTACTCCTTTTTCCATAAAACAAAAAGGAAAAGTAACAATTTTGCTACCTACATTAACCAGCATGAAAACATTACCATTGTGCAGCGCAGAGACACACTAGTACAACAGAGTGATGCCAAAACCTACCTAACAGTCATCACAGATTTCAACATCTGGAAACACTAATTTAAATTTCTAGCCACAGAACACAAAAGCTTCTTTTAAAAATTATATGCCCCTTTAGTACCATCACCATGCCATAAAAGTATTCAAATAATATATTCCCAACTGGAACATCACACAAGCAATGCACATGTGCAGATTTTCATGTAAAATAAAAGACAATATTTGTTACTTTCTGCAGCCCTCTATTTCATAGTGAGCCACTGGAACTATGTTTAGCTAATGGTAAGCAGCAAGATACAACTGGTAAGAAATTTCATTCAAGGACTAGGGGATTTCACTTGACATTTACAGAATAATCCAATTGGTTTTATAAAAAAAACCATGTTCAGCAGCAGTTTCTTAAAGGCCAAGTTCCTACAGACAACCTCCACCATAAACAGTATTAGCACTACTGTCCATTTATTAAGCCTTCAGTTAAAAAAATATCAAATATTAAAATAAAAACATTAGGGTTCTCAAAACTCAAGACTGTTTTTACCCATAATGGAGAATGATTGTATTTCCATACTACTAGTAGAGGAACAGGACAAAAACATTCAGCAGAGTCACATTTACATGTTGAAACTATGATATCCACACAGGTCTCTTGGATTGCTCTCACAAGAATGCTGGCTACAGGAAATTTACATTTTGCGAGCACCTAAGCCTCAGCAGTGCATGCTCATTGTGTTAAAAGCAATTCTATGATCTAAGTGGAGAAAGGAAAACTCACCGGTTCCGTTCCTTCTTTTGCTTGATGAGTTGAATGAGTTCTTTGTCAAGGTCTTCTTCTTCTGCCACTTCTTTCTCTTCCTCTTTTCTGTCATGGGCATTAACGTTGTCTTTGTGCAGCTGACTGGAGATGTGCTTGGCATATGCTGACAAACCCACCAGCGTCACCCTGCACACCCGGCATTCATGGCTGCTATCCCTAGGAAGAGAGGCAGAGGGTGGGCTTTCAACTCTGCCAACTGGCATGGCAGGGAGCTCTGTCTTACTTTGTTTCCTCTGAATGTGTCTGAGTTCAAGGCAACTAGGCTTTGCTCAGTATGCTTATTTGAATTCTCTGGCTTTTTCTTTCAAGGTTTTGTTTTTTGATGGTCAGTTTTAACAAGATTTTTTTCCAACAATCAAGAGGTAAAAGACTTGGTAATAATGCTACATGAAGTGGGAGGAGGAATTCTTCTTGAATTGTTGTACTCAAAATCTATTCAGAGGAAACATAGTGAGCGAGGAGGCAGAATGAAAGGCTTCCAGAGCTAGCAGGAGCTCTGAAACCCATCCATGCTGCCAGCTGCACTGGGGAAGCCTGGTGACAGCTTCTACATTTAATCCTTGCCTTGAGCCTTCCCCCAGTGAAATTTAGAAAAGGGAGGAGGCAGCACATGGATACAGCCAATCCTGATACAACATAACCTAAACTGGGACAGCTGAGACTGCTGCCTGGAATCCAAAGACTCCACAGCACAGTGAGTGATGGGAGGGTGTCTTCAGTTTCCTGTACTTTATTTGGTTCAAGTGTGCATGAGGTCTGCTTTCTACTTTAGAGGACTTATCTCAAAAATTATAGAAATAATTTCAGCTGGAGAAAATTGACAGCTGTATCAGACAAATGGCTTTACTCATATTACTGGATTAAGACTGCAAGACTTGAACTTTTTTTTTCTTTTTAAGAAATTCAGATTTTTAAAACCACAATATTTGTTCTTCTGACAATGCCTTCCAATAATTCAGTGTAAAAGAAGTACATTATTAACTTCCTAAAAAGGAAAATATGTTCACCAGATTAAAAATAAAACCACACAGATAAAAATTATTTAGAGCATAGTCCAGTGCAAATAACTCAGGACCAAGACAGGATTCACTGACTGCCTCCACAGTGCTTCTTTCAATTCTGCCAGTTAATAAATAAAAGCAGATATGTATGTCCCCATGGAGCACTTGACACAAAGGTCTTAGAACAGAAGCATCACAATACAACACACAGTTCATGACTAGTGTCAAGAAAATGGGATCCATAAAAGAAAAAGACAAACATGAATCCTTGTTTTTAGTGAACAGTTTAAAAAAAAGAGAAAGATCAAAAGATGTGCATTCACTCAAGGTATTAAGGCAATGTCCTCATCAGAGTGGTTAATCAAGTGTCAGCAGCTATGTTTTATTTATCCTGGATATCAGTGGTTTTCCCTACTAACATACTTCAGATATTTAATCACTGCAGTCATTCAGACACAGCTAGAGACAGCTTTATTTTAAACAGCCTAAGTATTAAAAATCAGATTTTTTTTTGTTTAATTATTCTGTATGTTGCAGCCTAATTAATTTCAGATTAAACATTATGATAAATTTCATTCATGATGTCAGTAGCTTCCAAATTTACCCTGTATTTTCGAGAACTAAGTGTACTTAATTTCATACATTTCACATTGGCTAATAAATATTCAAAGCCCATATCCTATATATTGCACTTCAGGCTATCTTAATGCAATAAAGATAACCAAACCAGACCAGTGGATTTTACTAATGTCGTTGGAAAAATCCTGTTCACACTAATAAATGGCACAGCTGTGCATAGCTAATAAGACTTATTTTTAACTTAGGTCATCACACAAGGCAAACTGCAAATAGAAAGTTGGCTGCTCACTGAAAAAGATGTTCTTTTTACATAATGTTCCACTTCACCCATACGGACTCTCAATGAGAAGCACATCCCAGTGGTTCTAATGTGGTAGTAATTAGGTTTTAAAGAACAATCCACATCCTTCATAAGACCCATGTTTCAATTATTGCATAAAACTTTTACCATCCTCATTTATAGACTGATTAACTAAATGCAAAGTTTTATTTATTTTGAACAAAGCCAGCGAGTTAACAGCTGGACTGAGGACAAAGAACTTGTTTCTATCACTTCTAACTTGCAAGTTACTAATTACAAAGCTGTGGTTCTTGTACCAACTGACAGTCTGAAAAGGCAAGACTTCTTTGACCTGCTGTTAATTTATATGAGCCTAAAGAAAAACACAACACTTTTTTTTCTTTATGAACAACTGCTTTAATTGAAGATAAACCGGCTAGGAGTTCAGATAGCTACCCTTAGAGGAATTTATATTTCCTTCAGTTCTATACTTTTCCTACACCCGTTAATGCCATCCAGAACTAGCACAGTCCGTGGCACACACTGATCATGTCTACACATTCCCCTGCCATACAGGAATACCACACAACCTTAGCTGTTAAACAAGGCGGCCAAAAGAAGTTTGAGGTAAACACAACAAAAGTTCTCTCGGTATGAAAGCACTCAAGAGCTTTACTTATTGCCTGTATACTTCAGACTGTAGTGTCAATGTCCCATGTAACAAGAGCACTATTTCACTTTGAACTAAAAACAAGCAAAAACCAAATATGCTACAGCTTGGTACTTGGCATCCAATTCTCCTTATAGATCACACAGAATAAGACTTCAAGGAAAGGAGAAGAGTCTTAAAACATTCCAGAAAATTATTCCAGCCCTTGAGATAACTAAGCCAACTTTAAATGAAAAAAACAGGATGAATCAATGTGTGCATTTCCTTTACCTCTTGCATACAGAAAGTCTGAAAAGTGACTTCTAGTCAGATACTAAATTTCAAGATAGTAAGATGTTGATACTCCACATACTTTAATGGTACTATCATCTGTTACACAATTCAGCCACACTCATGAGGCTGCTGCTTGTGCTTCACATTTTCTTCTTGAAGTACATGGCTGTAAAAGACTCCTAAAAAGCTTCTAATTAAATTGAAATGGAAGAAGGGGCACAAGAGAGAGAACAAGGCTGCTGTTGCACAGTGAAAAATTAAGTTCATTATTTTGAGAACAAGCATCTTCCGTGCATTCTTCTGAAAGAGTAGTGAAGACAGATAGTTACATTAATAATAAAAAAGTGTAATGATGATGAAAGAAATTTAACTTAATATCAGTCCTATGGAGTGGAAAACCAAAAATTGTTCAATCATTTGCAAGCCACTGCAGACACAATATATAACTTTTAGAAATTATGTGTTACAGAGCCATAACTAAACTAAAAAAAACCAAAAAAAAAAGTAGAAGGCCCAAAATAAGTGAAATTTCAGAATCACTGTCAGAAGACAACAGTCTAGAACAGAAGTGCTCAGCAAGTTAGCTAACCAGAAGCCAGCAGTCAGTTTCTAGGGCAGAGAGCATTCTGGTTTTTTTCCCTGGGTATGAGATAGATGTCTGCACAAAATGAATCCCCCACACCTCAAAGAGTGGAAAGACGGTTACTTTTAGTTCTTTAAGAGGTGTTGAAACAGATTTGTAATTTGTTACAGTTTCTGCTGAAAGATAATTAAAAATTAATTTGTAGATTAAATATTCAAGTGTTTGACACTATGTGATCTCTGTGGCTACCTCAAAATCCATACACCTGAAATCACTTTAAAGTGCAGTCTGGTTGGAACCTAACTCCCAATTATTAGGATCATGTTTGAATACCCTTAAATCCCCCCTTCTACTTTCCAAATGTTTCAAATAAAACATAGAAACCTTAAAGGAAACACCATCCAGCATGGTTAGGTCTCCTAACCAAGTGACTGTGCTTTAAAAGATCAACAATTGTTTTTACATTATTGAAAACTTACAAAAACCCAAAAAAATTCAAAAAGAAAAATACTACTGTTCCTAATTCTAATTTCTGATTATTGTGCCTTTCTGTAAAAGGCAGAAATTTAGTGCTTGAAAAAACCCCCCACAAACATGAAACTGCCAAGAACGAAGTAACTTTATTTCACTGCAGTCAAAGCAATGCAGGTGAGCTTTCCTCCATGTCATTGTTTGCCTCCTGGGTTTCTGACATCATGAAAACATGTTCATTGCCAGCTGTATGACAAGGCACGCTACTAAAATGAAGCGCAAAAATAAATTGTGCAATTCAGCTTGTACGGGAAATAGGTCAGGAGTCCTTCCAAAAAGTGACATACAAAATGGCACAGGGAGGAATGATGGAAGATTGCTCTCATACCTTCCCTTCAGGTTTTCCAGTTCTCTGTGGTGAAGCATGCTTCTCTTGTGTTCTTCCATCTCCTTCAACATGTAGAAAAAAAAAATTGGTCAAAACAAAACAAAATGCTGTATCATATCTGAAAAGCTCATTTTTGTGAATTCTGCCTTGCACAAGGGTGTACTCTACTTCTGCAGGGCTGTAGTAGTTGCCATTCCTGTTTCTGTGACTATGAAAGCACAAGTAGGCACACCTGCAGGAAGTTATGTTACCTTTCCCAAGAAGAACACACGAGTCGTTAAAATTCAACACAATGGAAGCAGAATTTCAGCAGAAAATCAAATATCAGTCTATGTAGCAAAGTTTATTAGACTGATTTCTGACAAAACACTGTTGAAAATTATTTTAATTAGAAGTCTCATTAATACCATTCTTCAGAATCACAGTACTTAAAACAGTTTCCCTGTGCAATCTGAGCAGTTTCTCTGCAATTCTATTGTAAGACAGCTGTAAATTCACCATCATATACTATTTTACTTGGCTAGACACTTCAGAAACTGAGATGTCCATGTCAGTTAGCTGTTTACAGCAACCCTGATCTATGAACTACAGTACTGTTATAATTATTTGCTTTTGAAAGGGAGCTGCCAGAAGAGAAAAAACATTCATCACTCAGCAAAAGGAAGCAGTCCAGATGATTTAACTTTCCTTTGGTGTTTGAGCCAAAGTGTTCAGAAATCTTCAAAGACCAGATAATAATCACTATCCTCTCTAGCCCTTGAAGTCCTATCTGCAAAGGGAAAGGAACATCTTCCACCTTGAAGAGTTGTGTGAATTAAAACATATGGCACATCTCCACATGCCATGTATCTAAAACGTACATGAAGGTCCATTAAGAAACTCTCAGATTCAATGCAGATTTTGCATAAATACTCAGCACACAGAAGATGGACATCAAACTGACACACTAATGAAAACACATGCTGTGTTATGTGGAAAACACAATTCCATTTGGTTCTTCCATATGGAAGCACAGACCTTCCAAAAGGAATCTATAAAATTGTGTATTACAGTATTCTTCCCATGTCATAATCTACAGTCAAATATGTGTGAGTGCTTTTCACTTTAGCATCTTTATAAAATAATATAAAAAACCTCAAAGACCTCACTATTTTTAACATTCAGAATCAGGCATACTGCACAGCTCGCTTCAAGAAAGATACTCCAAAGCACACAGAAATATATTCTTTGATTTGAGATAGACTTAGGGCAATATATTCCTGGTAAAGGGAAACTGCACTTTGCACAATTTTAAAATGAAAGAATTTCTCATTCACATTTCATATTAATCTCTACTGATGCATGTCAAGCAATAATTATTTACCTTTTTTGAGTTGTACACAATGTGACATAATGCACATTTTCGTTGCTGAACCATGCTTATTACTCTGGAAATATCTTATCCCATACCTGCAAATAAAAACAATTTAAAAATAATCAACATTCAGGATTACTTGTTTCATTAATCTTACTAAATAAAGTAAGCAAAGTTACTGTTCATGAAAACTATTGTGCTGAGCTTAAGAGAATACATGCCTCTCATGAATAGTCAATAGTCTTCAAAAAAAAACATAAGGTAGTTTGAACAGTCATCTAAAACATCTATAATAAAAAGCAGATTTCCCTTTCTTTCATTTTGTTCCTGGTCATCCAAGACCTGGTACTCATTCAACAGTCAGAGATCTGTACAAATCCTCTTAGCTACTCAAATCAGATTAACAAAACACTTTTCAACTAGGCTGATGACAGGGAGATAAGGAATTAGGAAAACCAAGCAGGGCAAACTCAGATCTTTATTTTAGTGCACAGGGCCACTCAAGGAAGATATTTAAGGCCGTAGGAAAATGAAACAGAGGCCATTTATGATATCAAAGACCACTAGTCTTCAAGTTTTATTGATCCATTTACTCACTATAAAATAAAACCTGAAGTAATTTAAATTCAGTATTTTTCTCACTAGCCTTTGCAAGAAATGCACATATCCATGTACTTAAATACTCAATTTAGACAGCATTTTAACACTAATCTACTGAAGACCTGTATATATGCAAAAAAAGCAGCAGCAGGTCATAAGATGTCATTTGTATTTTATCATAATGTTTAACTCATAAGGAGGGCAATGAAATTAGAGTCTAGGTTATAATGCAAAAACAGATATGTCCGTTTAAATAACAGAGTACAATCTTTGCACTTTTCTTTCTCTTAAAATACACTAAAATGCACAATGATTGAGCATTATTGTAATATTTTATTGATTTGGCAGAGGCAGTTCCTCACCCTAAATTGAAAACAAATGCATTTTTTCAATACTCAGCATTTTGCTATCTGCACAGAAAAATACAAATCCTTTCAAATTTTGCTATCTTACATTAGGCAACTTCAGAGCTGACTTGGCTAATAGCACCAAAATTAACCTGCAAGAGCCTTCTTCAAGAACTCTACTTCACAACTGACCCCATAAAGTTAATTCTAGTTATTCAACATCAACCTTACCAGTGGTATCAAAATCTCTAAATCTGGTACTGACTAGAGGCTGTGAACAAAGGGCAGGAACAGGATTTTTACCAAATCCAGATTACCTAGAGTTAAAGCAGCTCTGATATTCAGTTGTTCTGTACAACTGAAAACAAAAATGAGCAAGTAAAAGGACAACCCTTTAAGTCCAAAATGTAATTCTTTGACAAATAACTCTTTCCCTACAGCTTTCCACGTCCATTTACACATAAGGTACCAGCATCTGTTGGGGTTAAAGGGGAGGAAACTGAGAGCTGCAATAGCACTTCCACCATTAGACAAGAGAGAAACAGTTTTCTCACTAAAAAAATCCACATCGCCATACTAAAACAAACACATTTAAAACACAACAGGAGATTCAGTCATCTTGTGTTCCCTAACCGCCATTCTTGATCTCCCTGAGATACCTGATAGTATTTAAATATGCATTTTCTAGCTTGATCACATGGGCACCTGATATATTTGAACCATTATAGCAGCTGTTTATTTTGACACATAAGCCCCAAAAAAGGTTTAAGATTATTCAAAACTTTGCACCAGCCTGCATATAAATTCATATGGTATCAGCAATGTCCATGCAAAAGCACCTGCCTTCAGGGAAGGTCAGGATTCAGAAACACTATCTTTCACAACAAATTATTTTGAAAAAGTTTATAAAGATCATAACTTGTTTTAAAGCATATTTCAACTGAGACAGCAGTTAAGGAAACTTTAAGCTAATACAAGTAGAGACAGAAAATGAGATATTGCAGACTCCTGATTCTCTAGTGAGTTATTAGATGAGTGTAATAGCACATCATCAATCTACTGTTTATACACAGATCTGTGCAGCTACAACAGATCTAAAGGAATTATTAATGATCATACACAAGTGACAAATGTTTAGATGCCTATCCAACATAGTACAGCTGGTTTAATGCAGATAATATGGAAGTACTCATGGAAAGTGAGGCTGCTAATCCTTGCACCAATTTCAGACACTTCCTTTTGCATTAAAATATTCTGTGCACCCCCAACATTCTTTGCTGGCACTACTTTGTAGTTCAGCGGAGGAATACCCTACACGTGCTCAAGATCTCCTTCAAGAGCACCCAAGTATTTACAGAATTCGTTCTGCACTGGGGTTAAAGCAGCACAGGACTTAAATCAGGAGAAGCAGGCCAGTTAGCACGGAACATTAAAAAACTTTCACCAGCAGAGCTAACATTACACCTGTTTTGGCTAATTAAAACATATAGTAACTATACACGATTACAGGAAGAGTTTTCGGCAAACTGCCCAATCAGCTGGGCATTACTTATGACAGAGTACTAAAAATACTGATAGAATTCAAATGCTATTGGATGTCACTATGAAAAGGGAAACTTTCTCAGTGGCATGGGCTCAGAAATAAAGAGATTCAGTAGATGTTACAGGGACTGGGAGAACACAGACACACATTCTATTTCCAGATCACCTCTTGACTTACAGTCTTACATAGATATAAACCACTTCCCATCATCTTTAGCTTTCTCCTAAATGCTGCTAAACCTATAAACACTGGGGTTCATTTTAATTAGGTACTTCAATTTTACTGTAAAAGAACTTCTATGAAGTATTTTGAGTAACATAATAAATCAAAGGCATTTCCTCAGTCACTATGTAAAATCAGCAAGAATCAGACAGCTTTTGAGCCATGTAGACACTGCATTTCATCTCATCATATACTGGTCTGTTCAATCTCAAAACTTCCATTCTTCATGAAGAAACTTCAGAAACAGAGCCCTCTCTAGATAAATGCAGGCATATTTGAATTCTCAAAAAAAAGATCCACATACTTTAAACTTCAACAACATTCAAGCTTTTATCAGCTTTAACACCTTGCACTTTTGAAATCCTCGGCTTGCTGTATAACATAGAAAATTACTTTTTATGGGACTTGAGCAGGAAAATGAGCTACTCTAAAAAATGAGCGAACTGCAAGCAAAGATAAGGTTTTGCCAAAAAAACCCCACCATCATATAAAAAGAACGTTACATGTTACAGAAGAAGACGTTAAGAGCAGAATGCAAAGCCTTTGAAACAAAGGAGATATTACATTCCCTCAAAATAGAAAGTTGTTGTAACCGTTCAATGGGTCATTTATTATTTGTTTGTTTTAAAAGGAAGGGATGTGCTTTACAACTGGGTGATGTAAACACAACTTGCCAATAGTCTGCACCTGTATAGAGCTTAGAAATACCACAGAGCTTTAATTAAATTAAGAAAGCCTGCTACAGAGACTTTAGAGAGCCCTTCTCACAAATAAAAATAGTCTACAAAGAAAATTAGGCATTAGACTACTTCCTGGTAGAACATCCATTTGTCCACAGTTATTCAACCTTACCGGATAACATACATTAAAAATGTACATCAAGATTAAATCTGCTACAGATTAGTGGCTGAACACTCTGACTATATAAAGCCACAAGTGCCATGGAGTGGGGTGTGCAGCCCGGCATTCCAGCTGCCTAGAAATCCTCAGGAGGCTTCAAAGAGATCAGCAGCGCTGGCCTGTCTAAAGGCCTGCCTAAGTGCTGCATGTCCCTACAGAGAGCAGTGGAAACTCAACACTTGAGAAGAACAGGAGGCTACAAATTCACTGTGCAGAATGTTCTGCAGCAACATGCTCAGCTCCTTGCAGAGATGTCATTCCTAGTGCCTCAGTGACTTCTGTCCTGCAGCAACCAGCTGCACACCCCAGCTGAACTGTAGAATAGTAATAATAATACTGAGCCCTGTGCTCCAATTTCATCACCTCCAGCAAAATTTACATGGAATAAAGCACTATCATTCACAGACTATCTTCTCTTCCAAGATTCATTGCCCCTCAAGCATCTGAATTTACCACACGTCCCCACTAGACAATAACTTCTATTAATTACCTTAACTCTCCTTCTGGGCACTAACTTTCCTTCTGAGATGTTGATCTGTGCATCCTAACACAGGCAACAAACAAAAACTTAAGGACTTAACTTTAGTAAGTCATGACTAACAGCATGATTCTCCCCCAGCACACTGTCAGCCACTAACTACTTTGTAGTTGGTTTCTTATTTTTACAGGGCAAAGGAGAAAACTATATTACACTCCAGAAGTTCAAATACTTATACCAGAAGTAAAGCTTTTAAGGTAAATTTCTCCCTGCTTTCCAGATTTAATTTTATCCATGTGACAGTCTAAGGGGTAGTCTAGACCCCTGAGCACTGAAACAGCACCACTAGACAGCAAATGGTATAACTGGGCAGACAAGTGCTTAACTGTTTTGACATTAAGCCAGGAAAGAAAAGTTATTTCACAGATCAAAGTTCTTTAAGCTCCTGTTTAAAGCAATAAAATTTACTTCACTATGTGGCCTAGAAAACATCTAGCAGAAACAGAGTGCTATCTCATAAGTATGACTGGGATTTTTACAACATACAGGGAAAGTCTGCAGGAGATAAGGACACCACAGAGAAATATCTTAAACAGACCTGCACAGGCACAGAACACCTGGCAGGAACACAGAGTTTTCACTGACTTCTATTTTTATTTCATGTAAGTCTAAGAACAGGGCACAGACCAGAAGAACATATACACTTTAACCCGCAACCAAATTGCATCTTTCCAAGTCCTATACATAAGCAATGGTAATAATCTCTTAATATACAAAGTAAGTTTTCCTTGCTGTAAATCAAGGTGATAATTTCTCTCTAGTGAAACTAAATGCCTTATTTCTTTCTTATTCATGAGAGCTTTTCACACACCTGAAGATTCAGGAATATATTCTTGCCAAACTGGAATGAAGAACTGTTCAGCATTATTACTGTATGCTGTCACTTAGAACACCTAAAATCCACATACCTGGAAATTCCACAAGCTGGAAAGCTTCTGTTTTCTCCCATACTCCCTACTAGGTTTAAGGCATATGCAAGTTTTGTTTTCTTCAGATATTTTCGTCAAACATCACATTTCCTGGGCTTATTGAAATAGCCATTTCCCTTTCCAAGCTGCCCAAAGCACTCTAAAAGGATTGTTCAAAACCGGACGTAGTACTTTGGCTAACACCCCTATTAGCACCCTTAGGAGAAGGGAGTTACCTGTGTATCCCTACTACTGTTACAGCCTCAAACACAATTGATAGTGACTGAGACAAAGTCTTACTAAAAAGCAACATAGCGATCCACAACATGTGGGCAAAACAACCCAATTAAATTTTAGGTTTAAATATCTAAAAATTTAAATGTTACTGTGACTCTCAAAAGAATTCACATTAGCTTATTCTGGTGACCTTGAGTCACTTTATAAAGGGTCTTCACTTTACAGACCCTTATATGAATGATAGAAATATCCAACACTTAATTTTACACTTTATTTCTGTAACATTAAGTTGTATCTTTTTTTCCCCCTTCCTAGGCTATTTAATCTCATTGTATCCTTCCCGGGTATTCATATGCCATCTCTTTCACTGATAAGTTAAGGACAAGGACTCAAAAGCCACACCAAAACAGATTACTCTATACATCCTATCTATTGCAGTTCCACAGAAACAGGTACCTGACCTTGTCAAAATAACTCAGACTCCCTAAGAAAGATCTGTATAGACACAAGAGAACAAACAGGGAGAGCATTCAGCAAGTAATTGGGCTTCTTCTATTTATAGTGTCATTACAGAGTATGAAGAATCACTGGAGGGTGTTTTGAAGCATTCAAACCAAGATACTCAAGTCACTATTCAATATAAAGAGCTTTCATACCAAGAAAAAATCAAGTTAAGGATCTCAAACATTAAGATAGTAGTAATTAATGACCAGGTAATAGAAATACAGGGCTCTGCCTAAATTGTCATATCTCTGTAGTTTGTCCCAGGGCTGAACACATGCAGCTCTACCACAATAGGATCCAAATGTAAAATAGTCTAGGACTTAATAAAAGAAACTCAAAAACCTTACATTAGAAATATAAAACACAGTTTTATAAAAACAAAACAAGCTACTTGTAAGATATAGTATCCACTTACTTTGCTAGAATCAGCTTGAGTCAGATAACACCTCAAATCTTATGACACCATCTGGTGGCAGAGTTCACAAAAGGTGATTACCAGATGTTAAAAAGAGTTTTAACAATTTAAATTTTATTCTGAAAAAATTTAAACTTTATTCTGGATATCTTACAATTTTTTTCTTTACAAGATAAGGTGAAAAGAACATGGATAGAAAAATACTTTCATTTTACCTAGATACTTCAAGTTGTATCTCTGTACACAATTTACGCATGTACGCATGTAGAGGATAGTGGCTGCTGTTGCCCTG
Organism: Zonotrichia albicollis; assembly: GCF_047830755.1. Classification (NCBI taxonomy): domain Eukaryota; kingdom Metazoa; phylum Chordata; class Aves; order Passeriformes; family Passerellidae; genus Zonotrichia; species Zonotrichia albicollis. Next base: position 29,656,400 of record NC_133824.1, on the reverse strand, counting down.
TACTGGATTCACAATTCTGCAGGAATTAAGGTCTTTAGTTCAAGTATGTGACATTTTTGAACCTAGGGAATAGAAGCTACATGAAGTTTGGTCACAGTGACCAAACGGACTTAGGTAAAATGCAAACATACTTTGGGTAAAATCAACTGAAAATGCCAGAGTGTAGCACCCCTTTAGCTAACTTTACATACAAAAATCAGTCATTAGTGGAACACACAAAGTAGTGCAAGTGCAGCTGCCTTTTACTGTCAGTTCAGCTGAAGTCAAGCAAGGACTTTAAAAAAAACAAAACATAATTCAGTTGCTTTTAATAGGAGAGACTTCAGGATAGAAATCTATTTTCCCATGTAAAAAGTTACAGAGATACATTACATTGGTCCTTAGAGCCTGCAGTTGTAATCCCAAACACTGCAGTACTAATGAGAATAAGCTTCTAAACTTCTGCAAAGCCGTTAATCAAATTTTTGGAAGGCTTAAGTGTTTGGGTTTTTTTTTTTTTTAGGCCAGGATCTGTCAGTTCAGCAAAACAGCCAATTTGCTAAATACAGTAATTGAGGTTTAACTGAAAGAAGTAGCAAATACCTGAAGAACAGCAATAAGCAACAGAGATATAGGATATGCAAGCCTGGAAACTCATGCTGAAAACAAAGTCCACAAATTCTCAATTATCTTCTCTCTCTCTCAGGACACACCATCTCAAAACCTATCTGTTCTTTAAAGCTGCTTTCCTCAGGTGCAGAAGGGAAGGTGAAAAGGTTTATACTTGCATGAGAAGATTGTTACCAAACCTCCATCAACAAAGTATACTGAAGCAGGAACTTCAATGCTTCATGAGTGCTACTTGTATCCAAGGTTTCATAAACTTTTGCGAATTGACATTCACATGCACCCCCCGAGCAGTTCTTAATATAAATTTGGATTTCAACTACCCTGTGTGCAATGATGAATGATTGCTTACAAATACCTCATATTTCATCATACTATTATGACTTGTTTCACGCTGTCAGTCCCACTCCTTTTAAGTTAGCAGATATTTACCACTAAACTCATGCATGCTTTCACTACAACACATTTTTAGATATTGACTTATGAGGAAGGCAACTAAGCAACTCTGCACTCAGTTACACTTCATCCCCGGAAACACTCCTGGCAAGCACGAAGAGGCAGCAGGGCAGCTGCACACCTGGGACAGAGAGTCCTCCACCCCAAGCTGTTCTCCAGCAGGGCATCAAAGTGCAGGGATCCCTACAGCAATCGGGGATGCTCACAAGGCAAAGCGAAGCGCATGCCCGCCCCAAGGCGAGGAGCCCGCAGCCGCAGCCCCCCTCGGCCGGGCTCGCCCTGCTGCCCTCCACAGGCCGCCCACTCCGCCAGAGCCGGAGCAGCCCCCATCGCCCCCAGCTGCCACCGCTCTCCCCAAGCCCTCTGCTCCGTAGAGCCCCGGTACTCACGGATCGCACCCCTGCCCAGGCCAGCGGCCCGGCAGCCCATTCCCCTGTGGGACCGAGGAGGCCCGGCCAGCAGCGCCCCGGGTCCGGCCGCCCGCACGGCGACCGCACCGGGCCCACCCCGCAAGAGCGCGCGCGGTTTGGCGGGGGCACAGCGCAGCCCACCAATGGGCCGGCGGGACGCGGCCGCGCTGCACGCTGGACGGCACGCCTGCGTGCCCGCGGGGGCTGCCGGGAAATGCAGTCCTGGCGGCGGCGGGACCATCGTGGACAGCCGACAGGCGAACGAACTTCATGGCGAGGGCACCAGCACCGGCCAGCTGGGGGCATTTACCAACAGATAATGAAAATGGAGATTATTGTAGTTATGTCTAAACACAGCGCTTTAAACACGCATAGTGCTACGTGTTACCGTTCTACAAATCAGACGCTGCAGACGGCGGGTACCTCAGCAGCGAGATGCCGTGGACATCACGCCTGCCAGGGTGGCCGTGACTGGGAAATTGCTCCAGAGGCGATTTTTAAAGCAGGAGGAGAACGGCGCGGGTTGTGAGGTCTGCAGTAAGCCTTACTGACCGGGACCTTTCACGAGGCCAAAGTCCACAGGGACTTGGAGCATCCCGAGATACTGAGAGAGGCGGGGGAAACCAAGACCCAAGCTCTGAGATCGCAGCAGCAGTTCCACTGGAAGAGGGGCTTTGGATGCAGGACCTGATGCTGTGAAAGCTACCGGGTGTGCTTTCAGTGCTTACAGCCCGACAGCAGCCTCAGGGAAGAACTTATCCACACCTGAGAAGGAATATATCTCAGGAAAGGCTGCGCGGTTCAGCTGCAAAGGATAAGGTCAGTGATAGCGAGGAGCAGCTTTCCCTTTCTGCTCTCCTCTCCGCTGGTGGCAGAAGGGCGCTGACACTCATCGTCCTAGTAGAGAGTTAACTGGAGAAAAACCCCACCGATACAAATAGGGCCACTTCTGTACTGCGTTGTTTCCTGCCGCAGCTCCAGTAAGCACAGCGGGACCGCGGGCGACCACATGCACACCCACACCCGGCACTGAGACCCCCCACTCTTCAACGGGGAGGGAAGGAGGCGCAGCACTCTCGCATGGCGCCATGCCGGCTGTACACAGGCCTGTGTTCCGGCCGGTGCGAGGGCGCCGGGGGCGGTTCCTTCCCGCCGCCACCTTGGGAGTGGCGGAGGAGCGGGGCGGGCCCGGCCCCGCTTCCGGGGGCGGCGGTGACGCGTGCGGGCCGGGGCTCGGCAGCGGGGACGGGCGGGACATGGGAGCCTAAAGGGACGGCCCGGCCCGGCGTAAGGGAGCGGCGGCGGCGGCGGCTGTGGCTGTGCCGGTAGGTGTGTGACGGGCTGGGCTTTGGCAGCTCGCAGCGCCCCGGGTGAGGCGGCAGGCTGACTGATCCGGTTCGCGTCTTCCTCCGTGCCGCGTACCGCCCTGTGCGGGCGGGCTGTGGCTGTGGCTGCCGGGGGCCTCAGTGGGGCCAGGCGGGCCTGGCCCGCCGCGGTTGCCGTCCTGTATCGGCTGCGCGGGGCGCCGGGCCCCGGTCCTCCGAGCCTCCGCCTCAGCTGTGGGCTGCGCCCGCCCCCGTGTGCGAAGAGGCCTCGGGGGCTCGCCCGTAGCAGGGGCGGCAATGCCATGTCCAGGTGGTTTTTATTTGCTTGGTGAGAGCCCGTGAATTGCGCTGTTAGTAGGGCCCAGGAGAAAACCCACCTCTTGTTGCTTCTTATTAAGCTTATGTATTGTGTCCTGCTGCTTTTAGACTAATCTGTGTAAAATGCTGTAGTGTTTATGTAGTGAACAATAAGAATCGAAGTGCTTCTTGTGCTTCTTTCTCTTGTACCTCTCGATGCCCTTGGTGCTTCTGGGAAGCTACTAATGAGTCACTTTTATTTTTCTATTTTTTCACTTTTTTTCTCTTTCTGTTTCACTTAATGTGAAGTTAGCACATGACACTCTAAGTAAACGATCTAAGGGAACTTGGGAAATTTCTTTATGCAACCTCTCTAACTATTTGCCTTACTTTTTGTTTTGTTCTCTGAAAAAGGTTACTAGATGCTCAGTCTTTAGAACTAAGGGTGTTATTTTACTTCCCCTTCATAAACAAACGTGATTCTGTACTGTAGAGGGAACAGCTATGTTCCTATGTAGGAAGGTGTTTAGGGACAAAGGCAAAGCTACCTGTGATATCAACTGCTTGCTTGATTGATGCAATTGAGCACTTTCTTGCTTACTGGCAGTCTAGTAGCCAGTCTATATGCCTGACCTCCTCCACTCCGCAGTTTTTGAAGTAGGGGCACAATTATATAGCACAGCTTGTGTCTTTAGGAGAAATGGAGTCTGTAACTTAGTAAATGATCAAAGTTGGACTGTGAATTTGTATTGGTCAGTATGTGATTTGGAGGAGGTTTCATGAGGCTTTTTCAGGGGCAAAAATGAATTGCTGAGGTGAGAGTAGAACTGAGCACAGCGCACAGAGGAGGTGGCATTGGTAGCGCCTATTCTTTGTGCTATCGCCTCTGTGCAGTGTGTTCAGGAAGCTGATAAGGGAAAGCAGGAAGCATGCAGAGTAGTGTCTTGGTCCTGGGCCCTGGCCTCTTCCTCCAGGGCCACAGATGCTTTATTCATTTATCTTGTAGACATAATAATTTCTGGTGCTGATGCCTTCTGCCACCCTGTAATAGCTGGGCTGAATTTCAGCTAACTAGCAAGTAGGATAGGTGTTTGTGTTAAGGAAGGGTTTTAAAAACCCAACTTTTCTGTATTAGTGATACGAAGAATTTGAGAGAACAAAAAAACTCCATCACTAAACACAAAGATGTCTAATTTTGATCTTTGTGAGTATGCACAGGAAATTCATACTTAACATTCACATATCTAAGAATATTGTTTCATTAATTTTTCCATCTTTTGGGGAAAGGCAACAGCTCCCTTTACAAGAGAAGGAACTGAGAGCATCTGCAATCACCTGAGGCTGTACAAATTCACTGGCAACTAAAAATACATCTCATGAGATACTGGCTTCCAGTCAGTTGCTGCAACAGCTGGGTTGTATCAGCAGCTAGTTCCTATCTTTGTGGTAAGAGGGCATAAGCTGTATTTCTCAATTATACTTGTAGATGCACCAGATAGGCTCTTTCCTTCCCCCCCCTCCCCCCCCCCCCCCAGTTTACAAGTTATCAGTGAAAGAGGAAGGCAAGTTTGTGAAATTGATTAAAAGCATAACTTCACAGGAAAAGGGGTATGTGCAAATAGAGGACCTTCAGATACTGAGTAAGGAAGTAGTTTGATATGTAGCAAATGTAATGGTTATATCCATTTCTGAATTGCATTCAAAATTCTGAAAGGAATTAAGCCTATCAGAGGTACAAAACTGCTTCTTGCCAGCCAGAGATGCAAAACAAAAATCTTATTTGGAGTGGGTTTGTAAACGTGCCAGCAATCAAACAATATTGATCTGGTGCAAGTAGAGCTGTCTGGCTTCAGGAAACTTGTCGCTTTTGTCAGCCTCTCCCAGATGTGGACAGTGTAACTGGAGTTGAACAAGCACTTTATCAGCATTGTGGCACCCTGCAATTAATTTAAATTCATAAAGATCAGTAAGGGTTTTGAGTATTCTGGACAGCACAGCCTTCATGTGTTGTGGTGGTCATAAAGCAAGGAATTAAGTTTCCTTTTTTCCTAGAGACAATGACAAATAAGCATTAGAATTGCTTCTCAGCTAAGTGCTGAAGAAGAGCATATTTAAATAATGTAACTTGCCTACTATAGCTTTCATTACTATGGAAGTGTCTTATAAATCCCAGAAGATTATTGGTATTGAAAAAAACCTTAAAAATGCTGTGCAAAGTCACTGTTGTAATGGCTTCTGAAACTTGTCTGCATTGGAAGCTGAGTGTATTGGTATAAATAACTGGCTTCCAGTTGGCAAGTAATTCTGAATGGAAATGAAAATACTTGCAAGGAAAACTCTTAGTGGTGCAGTGGGGTATTTTAGGCCCATGAGAGAGACAACAAAAAAAGATTTTATGTTAATTTTCTACAGTGTGCTCTGGGAAGGTGGGTGGCAGAGGTGATCATGTTGTTGCTGGCTGCATACAGCAGTGCTTTAAGTCTTGAGGGTCTTTCCATTTAAATGCTTTATTACCTCCCCCCCAAAGTTTTTAATGTGCCTATTGTCAGGAAAACAGCCAGTGAACTGCTGTTGGATGAAGTGATGCTTCCGTAGCTCTCTGATCACAAGCGGGTACTTAAACCTGGGGACGTGGTCAGACAGGTCACCAAGGGGGTTCCTAACACTCAATTTGCTCCTCTCACACTATGAAAGTTCTGCCTTGGCAGGTGTTAGCTCTCAGTTCAGTAGCTGGGGACAGAACTCAGTGCTTGGGACTAATCCACCCCAAATGTGGCAGTGCCAGCAGTGCTTTTCCCAAAGAAAAATTTGCACTGTAGTTTCCCAGGATCACCCTCCTGCTAATAGAGACCAAGCCATAGCTCACATCAGTTTGTCACCTTCCAGCTTTCTCAAGTTAGACAAAGAACCCACTAAAATGCTTTCACTGCTCTATGAGTGTTGATTAACAAAATGAAGATCTCTAAACCAGTGATGCTTTGAATGGACAATGATAAAATCACCCCAAAAGTGCTTCTTGTGTCCCTCATTATTTTGCAATAACTTTGTTTTGTCTTTCAGTCCTCTCCAACCTAAGAACTTCACATAGGAGAGTGAATTGAAAGTTTTTCAGGGTTTTTGGAGCCATGACTAAATGGATAGTAAGTGGGAAAAAGGCTGTGCAGACATAAGTTTGTTTCCTCTTGTCCAGGAGATAGAAGTAACTTAAGCTTAATCCATCCTCAACTGGCTTGGGCAGCAATGTTGTAGTTATGATATGTATTATAGTGGTGAACTTACAGGATGACTTAGCCCAACATGAGTAGTCTTGTAAAGAGATCTAAAGCTTCAGGTTGGAATTGGAATTTCAAAGAACTCTTTCTATCTTGTACAATCTCCCAAATAAAGCATAGCTGTAAAAATTTGATGGCCATGTGTTTATTTCCTTGCTTCTCTGGTTTCTCAATCTTCCTTTTTATAAGGCAGTCATAGTTAAGGTAATGAATGTGTTGTAATTTGTTTCCTAGTAGAAAGGTTTAATGAGCCCAGTTATCTCAAGAAAATACATTTTTGTAGCAAGTTTAGTTTTGCATACTCTGCAAGTACCAGGCCTTCCTCTGAAAGGGGCAGAAGGGGAGTTGTACTGAAATGTGTTCAACTGAGCAAATACTGCAGAAAACTGATAAAAGAAAGTAAACAAAGCTGACATCACATCCTTCCTTAAAGGAGTACTGCTTTGTCTTAAGGTACTTTAGATTCTTGTTTAAAGTTTGCCCATCTAGAAAGAAAATTAAAAATAGCAGAATATTGATATAATTATGAAATATCTTCATAGGCTGTTGTTTTTTTTTACTTTGGTTATTTTGTGGCTAGGATTTTGTAAATGGTAGGGGAAGGAAGGTGAAGAAAATGGACATTGAGCATCAATGTTAAAATAAATGCTTGCCTTAGCAAATATTATCATAACAAATGTTATCTTAACCATATCACATTTTTTCTCTCTGTATATTTTGTCTTTATTGAGTAATCTTAATGCCTTATAAATTTTCTCCTATACCATTAATATTGGAGTAAGATACCTCCAAGGATGTTTTTTGATTCCTAGGCAGAAAGATGGGTAAACAAGTCTCCTTTCTGTATGTACGTATATTGTGCTCTGTTGGAGCAGCTGAGTTACTTCAATACAAATGGCCTCATCTTGGCTGTTAAAATTTCTTTTGAGGTATCTTGCATGAAGGGCACCTGCTGTGTTCAACTATTCCACTTAGGCCTGTAGCTATTGAGTCTGTATTCATGTCTTTGGAAACAGCCTATTTTGGAAATATTTTGTTTGTTTTAAATTAGTGTTGTGTGCTTTTTAAATTTTTTTTAAACTGCCATGTGGTGAGAAGTTTTTATTGCCTAGAGAATGTGTTTTTCTGTTCTGCCTTATGGCACTAATTGCCTCTGCAGAGGTACCATGTAGGTTGTGCCTGTGCTTGCAAAAGCAGTGCTGCAAACTAACAGGAATAAAACTATGGGGTTTTGGAGTCTAATGCATTTGGCTTGGATATTCAACTTTAAACAGACATTATAACCATACTAATTCAAAGAGCATGCTTTCTTATACCTGTCTTAAGGAAATCTTAATATGTCTTGTTTTATATACTCTAATGGTAATGTCTGAAAAGTGAAGGCAGATAAGTTTGCCAGGAAGTTGAAAGAAAGAAATGTTCTGTCACTTTTCAGTGACATAAGACCTCAAGAAATTATCAGAAAAGCTCAGCAAATAGCTGGACCCTTCATCTATGATAAAGGTTGTCAGAACATTTCTCTTAACCAAGTGTTCTGAATGGTTTTACTTAGCTTACTCACACAGGTCATACCCTCACAATTATATGAGTCATCACTTTAAATTATGGTTTCATGTCACAAGAGGCAAAGCACTGCAGGTGTCCAAATATGAGCATCAGAAGATAAGCACATGCATAACTCAGCTTTGAAAAATCCTGGAAGTAACTTTTTTTCCCTCTGTCTGCTGTGTTGGAAGGGTTTTTCCTCCACATCTTGAAGCTGGATTTCTTGATTGTTAGGTCAATTTATAAACAGTGTCAAGACTAAATACTATTAGGGCAAAAGTGAGTGGAATGCTGTGCATTTCTATAGAACTTCTTGCTGGCTGCCACTGGAGCTACTCATAAAGATGTGAGCAAGCTAGGTGAACACAAAGCCTGTCTGTCAGCTGTTAGAACTGGTTCACTGATGACACAAAGCTGGGAGGAGTGGCTGGTACCCCGGAGGGCTGTGCAGCCCTTGAGAAGGACCTCAACAGGCTGGAGAGATGGCCAGGGAAGAACTGTCAGAAATCCAACAAAGGCAAGTGCAGGGTCCTGCACAGGCTGGGGCTGACCTGCTGGAGAGCAGCTCTGCCAGGAGGAACCTGGGGGTTCAGGTGGGCAACAACTGAGCCAGCAGTGCCCTTTGTGGCCAAGAAGGCCAGTGGGAACCTGGAGTTCATCAGGAAGAGCTCTGCCAGCAGGTCAGAGGTGATCCTGCCCCTCTGCTCAGCCCTGGTGAGGGCATATCTGGAGTGCTGTGTGTTCTGGGCTCCTCAGAACAAGAGAGACATGGAGCTCCTGGAGTGGGTCCAGCAAAGGGCTAGGAAGATAATTAAGAGACTGGAGCATCTCTCTTACCAGGAAAGGCTGAGGAAGCTGGGCCTGCTCAGCCTTGAGAAGAAACCATGGAGAGGGGACCTCATCAGTGTCTATCAGTGTCTCAAGGGAGGGTGTCAGAGGATGGAGCCAGGCTCTGCAGTGGTGTCAAGCAACAGGACAAGAGGCAAAGGACAGAAACTGATGCACAGGAAGTTCCACCTGAATATGAGGAAAAGCTTTTTCATGGTGCAGATGACTGAGCACTGGAATAGGTTGCCCAGAGATGTTGCTTAATCTAATTCAGTGAAAATAGGTACTTTCCTCCCTGTCTCAGGTTTACTGGTCCTTAGGTGTGCAAGTCAGCTTGAAGAGTGTTCTCAAATTCAAAGCTGGGACTGCCTCAGATAAACCTTATCTGAGGAAAGGAGCTTAAGCCTGTTAATGAAAAGATAATTTACTGATTATACACTGAAATTGGACTACTGAAAACAGAGTTAGAGGCCTTGTATGAGAATATCTTGAATTTTTTTTTATTTAATGATACCAAAAGCTAACATGCACTGACATCTACTTTACAGAAATCTCCTAGAGCCATAGTCTCAGGCTATGCTAGGTGCTGAAGACCAAACCTGCTGAATGTTCTTTAAATCTTTAAGTACTTCAACTGTAAGGGATTTAGGTGTCTTGATTTCAGTTCACCATCAGAGTAATGCACACTTCTTCTGAAGAGCTGTGGGGTAACAGCTGGGCAAATCTGCATAAATTTAACTTCCTAGGAGCAATTACTTTTGTTAGATATTCTAAAATACTGATCTTGTAGGGGAAAATTAGTGAAGTCAAGCAGGATGTTTGGAATTATATCCATGAGTACCGTGAACTTAATTGCAACCTACTCATGTGAAAGATCAAGGAGTAATTTAAAATTAAGGGGGAAAATTTGGTGGGGGGGGATATCCTCTTATTTCTCAGCTTATGTGCTATCTCATTAAATTCTTGTGTAGCTTGTGAGCTCTGTTTTCCCATTGCTAGGAGTGATGGTTTTATTACCATTCCTCCAACAAAAATGCAGATTCTTAACTCTGAAAAACCTGTCTCTGATAGGAATACGCTTATTGATGGGATTGCTAATTCATCTTGTCTTCTAGGCAATATATATATCTTCTGTTTCTAACAAAAGGTAGATCATGGTGTCTTGGGACCTCAGTTATCACCCTGTGCTTATTATGAGAAAGATAGATCAGAAAACCTTTGCTACAGTTTCAGACATACCAGTTAAAACCTTTGTGGATCCTTTTGCATTTGAGGAATTCACCATACAATAACAACAACCATTTCTAGAGTCTTACTTGGGATCATTTTAGGTGGTGTTTTATCTGTGAAAATGTTTCTCCTTTTTCAGATATTTAAATTCTTTAATGGAAATGGAAAGAACACTTAAAGTTTTTACTAATAACTTAAATGTCTTAATAAATTTATTTCTAGATTACTGGGCAAACTAATGTGTTTCTCCAGCATAGAGAAGTTTATTATTTTAAGACCTTATTTCCTATTTTTTACCTTACTAACCATAGAATTTTTTCAAAAATGTTTAGGAAGCCAAATCTTGGAAAAAAACGTTCTTCATATACTGATTGTTCCTATATTTCTTTTAGCTCCTCAGTTAGGTCACATCAGGTGAATAATTATTTTAGTGTCTTCTAGTCCTAATGAGATGTTTTACTATGCAGAATGAAATGTATAGGCTCTCATTCTTTGAACTATCTTCTACTTTCAACTCAAAATACTGATGAAATGATAATTCTAATGCTTACTTGGTATCTGTTGTTACAGGGGGAAGGTTCTCTTTAACGTGATTCCTTACAAGTAGTATTTCCTCATCATGGATGAGCTATCACCTGAAGAAATTCAGCTGAGGGCCAACCAGGTCACTGATGAGGTAAATATTATAGGAAGACATCTGGGATTACAGTATTTGCCTAACAAGATCAGAATATCTTTTAAAAAAAATACGGACCAGGATAATGATTCTGCAAGGTTATAGCTGAATGTTTTAAGTTTACACTTTAGTTGGTGAATACTGGAGTGAAGACTACTCCTAAAAAGAAGAATTGAGTTTTAACTGCTGAATTTTGAAGTCACTTTACTGAGTACTGATCAGCCAGTTGTGATTACTGATATGATAGAATTTGGTTACCTACAGCATTGTAATTCTATTGATACTTCATGGCTTTCTTATTTAACTAAAATTCATTTGAATATGTAATCTTTTTTAAGACTTTCCAATGGGATAACAAAAATAAAAGCAAGGACTAAAAACAGAAAATCTAATGTGCTGCCAATATGTTGTAGCATGTATTAAATATAGAACAGGTGATGAACTGTTGGTGTACAAGGTGTATACTATTGCCTTACTACAATGAACTGACAGAGAAGACTTTCAGATACTAATGTGTGTATAAGTAATTAATGCACTCATTTTAAAATTCTCTTTCTAGTCTTTGGAAAGCACAAGGAGGATTCTTGGCTTGGCCATTGAGGTAAGAAAAAGCTTTTGAATTCTCTGGATTTATGAAGTATAAAAAGTGTCATGGTAACTAATTTTAAACAGTTTTTTGTCTTTCTCAAGACACACTTCATCATTAGAAGTTGCTGCCTTAATTGAGTAGTAGCATTAGAATGACATAACCTGCATGATTTTCACATTCTATTAGATTACAGAAGAATCAATATCCTTTTTACCTGTTTTAAGCAAAAGGATCTGATCTTCAAATGTTACAGATTAGTTGTAAAAAGTCTTCTGATGGTCAGTTACGTCTTTGGCTGCTGAAAAATTTGCTTTTCATAACATCTTTCGTCTGTATTTCAGCTCACTGTGAACAGTTTAGAAATGTTTCAGTACTGAGGACAGTAGGGGTCAGCTGGGGGGGGTGGTAGAGTATGACTGCTCTTGGTTCAAACAAGTAATTCTACATATTTCTTACAATCTGCTCATCAGTTTTAACTGATAAGGAAACTCTTAACACCCTTTTACATTATTTGAAACAAATCTGTATTTGGGTTTATCAAAGTGAAGTTGTATGAGGAATCTACTCCTCTGCACAGTTCTGGTTGCTGAAGATGCAGCTGTTAGCAGTAAGGCATTTGATCACTGTAGCCTGATAAATCCTTCACACACAAGCATTAAGTAAATGTCATGAGCCAACATGATTTCTCTTGGCATCGTAGTTTCCTGATTCATTCTGTGCTGCCAGTTTATAGTAAAGCATGGGTGCAACTTGCATGCTAGATCCAAGACACTGAGCTTACAGTCAGTGTCTTACTGTCTCTTATACTACAGCAAAGAGCTCTGCTGTAGTATGTTCCTCTCTGCTAAATTCTTAGAAATTATTTTGCAGGCTTTGTTTTGCTTGCTTTGATTCTGGCTCCCAGGACTAAAGGCCTTGTAAGCCCTTTTGAAGGATGTAGAGATGAATGAACCAAATGCTGGTTCTCAAAATGAAGCACAGCTAGGTTTGCTTTTCTAGCCAGATGTTGTCACAGTTCAATCTGAGTATTACAATAAATTTTATCATCTTTTGTAATGTAAGAAAAACCTCACAAAAATACCATAAAAGCCCCACTAATTGAGATAGGCTGATAAGCACCTTACCTGTTACACTAACATAGCTGGTAACTTGAGACTTCTAATAGCTTTACTACAGAAATTATTTTGTTGTATTATAATCTTGGCTGATCAAATTTACTATCCAGATCTTCTGATTTTGCACTGCAGTCTCATTTTATATGTGCAACTAAATTTCTTTCTGCAGTCCCAGGATGTTGGCATCAAAACTATTACCATGCTGGATGAGCAAGGAGGTAAGTTCTTCCCTAACACTAAAAATCAACATTAGAATGTAACAAATGTAAGAAAATAACTATCATAGAAGAGTTGTTGCTGAAACTAAAGGCTTATTATTAAAAACTATTTAAGTGAAAATGAGATTTCCTACTTGGTTATTCCTAGGTATTTGTAGTGTTTAAAATATGTTTTAAAGTAGTTAAGAGGTAATGATAGTTACAATGTAACACAGCTCTGCTACAGAAACTGCTTTCTTTCACTATGGCATGAATGTAACTAGCTGCATTTATTCTAAAAGTAGCAATAGAAATGGTGCTCTAAGGATGGGGAAGGTATTTGCAAAGTAGTAACCAAAACTTCTCATTGAATATCTTTCTTAAAAATTAGAAAAAAAACCTAGAAGGCAGGAAAGAAAAAAGTCAATAGTCTTTATAAAAAGATAGCACTGAAACTTCTTCCTGCTATAAAGAGATGTTAATTTTGCCCACTTCTCCCAGTCCATGTTTAGTCAGGTTACCTGTTTCTCTTCTAGAACAACTAAATCGTATAGAAGAAGGCATGGACCAGATAAACAAGGACATGAGAGAAGCTGAGAAGACACTGACAGAGCTCAACAAATGCTGTGGGCTCTGTGTCTGTCCTTGCAACAGGTCAGTTATACTGGTACTTGGGCCTAGAGTTCCAGAATATTCCCAATATTAACTAATTAAAGAGCTAATTAAAAATGCTGAATGTCAAAAATGGATTGTTTTGATAAGTAGAGCTGCATCCTTTTAAAATTGTATGAGAGAAACTAAAGTTAACTTATATCTAACCAAACATTGTGCCCCTTTTACTGTAAATATAGCTGCTATATAGCATCCTGCATAGTTCTGGCCTAATCTATTTAAGGCTTCTATTTAGTAGAAGATAATTGATATCCATGCAGATAAGGCCAAATTGAACTGCAAATAGCTATATGTAAGTGCCTGTCTCTTAGAAATTTGCTTCCAAAAATAATTTTTTCACAAAATACTTTTGTACTAATTTAAAAGCAAGACAACTTATTCATACTTTAGGGAGAATGAGACTAGGAGAACAGAGCAGACACTGGTGTTAAAGCTTTAATCTTTTCACTAGTGACTATGTAAATTCTTGCAGACCTGCTTCACATTGCTTTTATAACATCAGTTTTATGGCTGCCATATCTAAATCAGTTGAGTAATCTAATCTTTAGTATGACACTTGATTTGTACTTTTAAACAAGTAAACAGCCTGAGCAACGTCAGAATTATTTCTGATGGTGTCCTCGCTTTAAGTAGTAAAGTACCAAACTGTGTGTGTTAATTGGATGTGATCATAACCCTTCCAAATGGAGGCATAAATTGAGTATAGTGACTGAAGTGATCAGTGCGTGCATTTGTTGGTTTTTGCTCTTTAGCATGAACAAAATCAATTATCATTCAATGGAGAAGTAGCAGAAGTTTAGGTATATATTCCTTGGAGTAGCTAAGTCTGTTTAACTAAGAGAATAGCACTTAGAGGGTCATTTAGGATCGATGTGAATGTGACTTCTAAGGCTGAAAGTCTCAGTGCTTTAGTCCCTTGAAAATGCAGATGTCCTGACTTCTGGATAGATGTGCTTACTGCTATATATTAGTTGGCTCAAGCTGGTGGACTTTGAGCATTTTGACACACTCAGTCTTTGTTTTCTGTAGTTGATAGTCTTATTTCACTGAAGCTAAGCAGCTTATTGACACTAAACAAGCTCAGAATTTGTGAACTCTTGTGGCACTCCAAGTACACAGATAACAAAAACAGAAGTAGTTGTGTACCAAACTGGACAGTAATGTATAGAAAAAAAATGGGTAAGTAGAAGGCAGCAAAGAGTGAGTGTCTTTCATATATCTACTGGTACACCAACCCTTTCTCAATGTTAGATTTATTTGTCAGTTACCTCCACAGCTTTTCATATTTTTCATAAAAGCATAAAGCAATATAAGCTAAATCAGAACACTTGCGGAGTTACTGGTTTTTTTTAATATCTCATAGGTTTAGATTATTTATAACAGCTTTGTGAAAATAAAAAATACTGTTATACAATCTATGTACTATTAACAATTTACCTTTTTGTTGATCTGTACTACTTTCTTCTCCATTCTTTCCTAACACTGATGCTTGCTTTCTAAAAATGAAGACTAGGATAAGAAGCTGTATTCACTTAAACTGGTGAAAGTGGATTTTAGGACAAGGTCAGTGTTAGTAGTGCAGATGCATATTTAACCAGCTGTCTGAAGTGATGTTCTATTGCATTTGTGCTTGCATGTGCATGATGTCTGTCTGCATGTGGTTCTCCTTGTGATTGTGATGTTTTGTAATACTGACATGAATAGAGAATGTCCATTATTACAGAGGGTATTATTAGCTGTGGAAATGGTGAGCAACTGCTTGAGCCATTGCTGGTTTGATAGGTTGTGTGAATTGCCTTAGTTTTGCAGAAATGAAACTTGAGAAATGTGAAATGTGTAGTAATTTGAAAAACAGCTCTTAAAAGCAGGTGGTGAGATGTTTTCTTCTTAACTGGGCTTATTTTGAACAGTAATTCTTTTTCTGGCTGTCTAATTCACAGGTGCAACTAGTCCCCAGGTCCCTTGTTTTTTGTTAATGAAGTCCTCACATGTGCCTCTGGCATCTACGACTTTGTTCCTCCAGAAGCAAATCATACAGAGATCTCTTCCATTTATGGCTTTAGTATAAATGAGATCAAAATACAATGCTCAATCTAGTTGCAGTAAACTTAGACATCTTTAGGCCTGTGTATGTACAAGGAGCTAGAATTGACTAGTTTAGGTTTCTTCAGGGTTTTGTTGGGTGCAATATTTCCACTATTAACAGCGAAATTATTCTATTTTTTCCCCTCAATATGTTCATTTTAGATTACTTCTTGTAGGATGTGACCTATGAGATGTAATTTCCCATATTGAATACATAAACACCCATAGATAAGTTTATTTTGCTAGGTTTTCTTCTCCTCATGCTTTTGTGGTTCTGTGATTCTTTAGACTGCTTTGTGTCAGTGTGCTTTCTTTATTTTTTTTTCTCCTATGATTTACATAGGAAAAGAATAATGCCAAGTTGGCTTATTGATTTAAGGGAGTTAGTACAATTGAATTGCAGAATGAAAGAACTACTTAAACATGATTACTGTTAGTTCATAATCAAAGTTAACATGAAAAACATTAACTTCTTCAGTTGCCAAGTAATTTTTTAATGTTTGATTTAAAAAAATAGTAGCAATTAATGGTTTTCTTGCATAATATAGGTATTTATTTGAGTGAGTTTTTGCATTCATTCTTATTTCTTCCTGAAAGGTAACTAATCTTGTCTCTAGATTAATTCCAGTTATAAGTGCAATTCTGTTTTATGACAGGGTAAGCTTTCTTGTGACTGTCATAACCTTCTGTCCTCTGCTAAATATTGCTTTAAGCAAATTACTGTTCTTTTATTAAAGCTTAAGACCAAAGTCATCACTGTCCTTAGAGTAACTCAGTTGTGTTTGTACTATCAAGATACAAGAACTTGTATTATATAGACAAAGTTTTATCTCTACAAAATTTCATCTCTTTTGGGCACAAGACAAATGTTTATGAAAATTCTAGATTAATACTGAATTTCAGTCAGGAAGCTATATTTCTGATATAGTGGTTCAGATTTTTTATTTTTATGGAGTAGGACAAAGAACTTTGAGGCCAGCAAAGCATACAGAGCAACCTGGGGAGATGGAACAGAGAACTCAGCAGACCATGTGATATCCATGCAGCCAAGAAGTATAAATCAGCGGCAGCCTCAGACTTCTGGAGGACCAAGTGGTGGATATATTACAAGGTTTGCTAGCTCATATTCCTCAATCTCAAATGCACAAATCCTGTTACTAGTTGTCAGCTTCTTTCACAGATGCATTTTAGGTCAGGTTGCTAAATTGAAAATTTTAGTATTGTTTGGAGGAATTGTTGTGTCTTGGAGAGGTGATGGCAGACACCTACACCTTCAGTATTGTAGTGCTCATCCTGCATTTTTTCTTTTTACATAGTGGTGGTATGGTCAGTCTGTTTCTGGATGTGAGAACTGTAAGGCTTAGTACTCAGTTATTGAGGGTACTGTTAAAAATATCAAGGTCTATTATTGTCATAAAGTATATTTTAGAGAAACTTGCGTCTTAAACTTCAGGTAACTATTTTAATTTTTTAGGCTATTTTTGTAGTAGTGACTAGCTTAGCACTTTTTTTTTTTTTTTTTGGTGAATGCTTGCTTGAAGTACAGGGAGTTTTAAAAGGGGGAAAAACCTACCTTGGTTTGAATGCATAGTGCAACAAACAGTCAAGTTTTACTAGAGTAAATCTATGCTAGACAAAAGCAAGTTCTTTATTCTTGAAACATTGTCTTAATTATTTGAACAGGATAACCAATGATGCCAGAGAAGATGAAATGGATGAAAATCTTGCTCAAGTTGGAAACATTCTTGGGAATTTGAAAAACATGGCTTTGGATATGGGCAATGAGATTGATGCCCAGAATAAGCAAATAGACCGGATAAATGTAAAGGTAAACGTCAAAGGTGTTCTCTGCTCTCAATTCAGAGGTTGTCACTCAGAGGTTATTAGGAATGTACTCACTGTATTTGCAGCAAATTCGTGATAAGTTTATGCTATCCTTGAGGTTGCAGTGATTTGAACAAGAGATACACCTTGATCCATACAGGGTATATAGCTTAAAATTCAAATGCTTGAGTGCCAGGAAACCTAAATATACAGCACACATGACTACTTACTCTGAAAACTAATAAACTTCATGGGATCAAAAGTACAAACATTTACTGGAGTTATACCTGGTGGATTGTTACTCGCAGGAATTTTTTTTCCTTGTGATAGGGAATAAGTATTTTTAACAATACCAAGGCCCTTCAAAATTCCTAGGAAGTCACTATAATGAATGTAAAGTAAAACACAAGTTATTCATTGCCCTAATTCTTGTGGATGAATTAATATTGGACCTGGGGAGACTGGAATAATGGAGTTTGTAGGTGCATAGGGAAATGGTCTGCACATTAAGTTAATTATAGTAACTTTCTTTTATATATATAATTTAGTTATTTAAGTGTTAGCTTCTCCAAACAGATTAACCATATATGAATATATTTTGGGAGGTTTCTTTCAAATGGAAGCTTAATGAGAATGCTAAGTCTATTTTAGAAATGTCTGTATTCTGAAATGAGTAGAAGTTGTTCTATAGGCATCCTGGTTGAGAAAGGAAGAAAAACCTTTAATGAATAGTGTGTATTAGAGACTTCAAAAAGTAGAAGCAAACACTGATTACTGTGAAATTATAGTATTAAGACAAAATGGGATTTTAAAAATCTCACTGAAATGTTGCAGTAGACTTAAACGAAAAAGGAATGGGATTCCTCTGATGTGACAAAAATGCCAGTTGCATGTGTGTCAACAGTTCAATTTTGTCTAGTAATTTAGTATTGATAAGGCAAATCAACATGATTATATGGAGGATGCATTAACTGTTCACTGAAACTGCACATCTGATTACCGTGTTAAAAAAGTCAGACACTTGGAAGTACACTAGAAAATTTCTTTGAATTTAAAATGAGGTGTGAAATTCTTATAAGTTATAAAGCAGACTGAAAACTGCCTGGTCAAATAAACTGCTAGTGGGAATTACTGTTTTTAGTTATAGTGTTTCTAGTAGATTCAAGCATCTCTTTTGGCCTGATGCTCCTTTGGTTTAGTGATTGGAATAAATCTTGCTGATCAAGTCTTACTAATAATTAAAATGGGGTGTATACAAGTTAGAATTGCTTTGCAGACCAGAATAAAAATGAAAGTGCAATTCCTGGCTTTGAGACTGGCAACTTGTCTTAGGATATTTAAATTAATCCTATGTTGATAACTTCTTAAATGTAGTGAACAGTACAGAAACCAAACCAAATGTTGTCTGTAAATCTCCAAACAACAGTATCATGTAAAGAAACAGAATTTAACTTCAGAATATAATTGATACTTCTATTTTTTAAAGAATTCTGATTCACCTTGGAAATAGGCTTGACTGGGTGACTTTGGGTAGTATTATGCAAGACTCGTGGTCTGAAGAAACCCATAATGAAACTTACATTACTGGATTTTTCTTAGAAGAAGATCTAGTAACTAGATTAGTATTTCCAAAGTGTTGTTAACAGATTAGAGTCTCCCTTTTCCATAGCAGGCTTTTGTCCCTCCCCTCCCCTTGACCTGAAAGGCAGGAAGGAGGGAATGGGAGGGAGGGACTTGAACTGCAAGTGTGCTCTGCCCAGCCCATTTCAAGACAAAGGTGAAATGGCCAATACTTGGCACATAAACCTGTGCTAATACTTGGCACGGGTTGAGCTTCTTAGGGGTTCCACTCATGGTGAGGGCAGAGGCTGATTTTGTGCATATTACACTTCCTGCACATTCCCCACAGGACACTGCATAATTGGGGAATTACTTACAAACTCCTTATCATACCTTTCAGTAAAACTGTATTTTCACACTTGTTCAACCTAGATACTGTGACCTGACTTTTAATGCTTTAAAAAATAATAAAATCTAAAGCTTGTTCTTAAAATACCATATTGTTACAGCACTAGTACATTGGAGGGGATGTGAATGAAAATTATGGATTTGCAGTAAACAAAATAAATCTGACTTCACGCCCATAGGCCCAGGTTTTACTATTACTTCTAGTTCAGAGCAACCTTTTTTCTCTGTAGAGGTTCATAAGATGTCTAAACACTGGGAGAGAATTTTTATTCCCTTGTTTTGTTAACATGCTTCCTTACCAGCTGAGGAAAGCTGATGTGTTTTGAAAGTCAGCTAAAGAGTAAAACCTTTTTCTCTTTGTTGTTTCTACCAAAATTGACACCATATGCTCTCCAGGGGAAAAAAAATTACTTCCAGCATACAGAAGTTGCTCCTCTTCTCTCTACCACAATGATGATACCTTGCAATTCAGAAGTTCATGTCAGTTTGAATTTTTAAATTGTTTTGCATTGAGTCTGCAAATGACCTATGAATTTCTCTCTTTCAGGCCGATACAAACAGGGAACGCATTGAGCAAGCAAACATCAGAGCCAAGAAACTAATTGAAAATTAAAGCCTGTTGTCATTGTTCAATGACAGTCTCTCCAGCTGCAAGCCACCATATTCATGGATCTGTGAAACTTCTATTCTGAAATAAGAGAGGCTGGGACAAATGAAGCAGTACCCCTTCTGTAGGGATTAGTTATCTTTTATTGCTTCATGTAAACATGGTCTTGACTCCAAGAAAGCAGCCAACTTCCTTCTACTCATCTGCCTTCACTTTCTTTAAACTGCTCAGGGCTAAAAGTGTTAGGGCTTTGAGAATCTTCTTGCATGTTTGATTTCTCTTCCCAGTTTCTTTTTTTTTTTTTCCCTGCACTAGAAATTCAGTCCTTTATTTAAGTTGAACAAGCAGGGTAACCTGAATTCACAGCTGTGGAAAGTTGGAGAGGGCACTTTGCACTGTTTGAAATACCTCATAAGTTGAGTGTCTTCACTAAAATAGGGACTAGGTGAATGTTGTCTGATTTGTATCTCTAGCATCTAACCATAGTTTTACAACCCAAACCACATGATTGGTTTGGAGTTGAATTTGTGGATCACAGAATTGAAGAGGCCCATTACTTACAACTTGTGGGTTGAGGGCTTTAAAACACTTCCTAACCACATGAACTTTAAGGTAATGGTAGCCAGAGGGATATACAGGTTTCCATTTCTTTACTGTAAATTGACATCAGTTTGGAGGCCATGACTAATCATGCTGCACTGTTCTGATAATATTGTTGTGTGTATATACATATCTGATCTAAGCCCCATGCACACAAGTAGAAGAAAATAAAACTATCTCCCTAAGGTATTTATTTGATGGAAAATTTTACACCTCTCATCTAAAAGCTAACTTTGAAGTGTTTGAATGAGGCATCTGAACTGGAAGAAACGGAGTAGAAAAGCATGCAGCTTGCTTGCATTCCCATATCTTACTCTCTTTTGGCCACTTTTCACTGGAGTTCAGTTTATGCCTTTCTCCAGTGCAAATTAATGATTGAGATCTGGTGCAGAGTTTGCTCTCAGCAGTGACTTTGGGGGTGCTTCTAAACCCTACCAAAACCAGAGAAGCTTATTGTGAAACTTCTTTGTCACAAGCCTGGAGGAAGCAATAGCTATTTATGAACTGTATGCTAGTTCTAAATAAACTAGTTCTAAATAGATTCCTGACTGGTTTATTATTGAAGACATTGGGACTGGCAGTTGGAAATATTATATGTCCAAGTTGCTTGCAAATAAAATGTTCTTACAGGTGAGGTAAACCACTCTCCTGTGAAGAAAAATAGTCTGGTTTTACTGTAATATAAAAAGATTTTCTTGAAATCTTAATAATAATTAAATTCTAAGTGACTTAGGTTATTTTAACTCCACCCAGCAGTATATTATGCCTGTTTTAAAGTTGAAAATGATGTTTTGGACTAACCTGTGATACTCAGTGTTGGATGGCAAAAATCTTCAAACCAAATTGATCGGACAAATAATTAAAACTTAATAGCATTATGGGGTGCTTTTTTGAAGGACAGTCCACAAATGCCCTGTGGCTACTAATATTGAATCCCAGAGTCAGAGATGACACTAATCCACCAAAATGCAGGACAGTGTTTAAGTGTTCTATTTTCTTTTTAAATAGTAGAAATAACAGTCAGTGTTACCAGTATATTTTCAGTTGGGTCCCAGTACAACTTGATAAAGAAAAAAGAACCAAAACCAACAACCACACGCACAAAACCCACAACCCCCCACCAAACAAAAACCCAACGAAACAAAAAAACCCTAAACAACTGACCAAAGGATGGGGCAGCTGCATGCAAAAATAGGCCAGTGGTCGTTTGCCTTATGTGAATAAGGTGAAGTCATTTTTAGAGGAATAGATACTTGAGTAGTGTGGGTTGGCTCCTCTCTAGCTTCCAGTAATTGTTGGAATGCTACTGAATTTCAAAATCTCACTAGCTACCCACTCAGTAAATTAAGATAATGTGCTTAAAAATGCAAGTAGCAAAGAAGTACTTTTAAGAACATTACATAATAAACTTCGAACAGCCACCTGCATAGAGACTTTGTATGTCTTTTTTTCCTTCTTAAAAACTTCAGATTAACTTAATGAATATTTGCTGCTAGTTGTGAAAACAAAAGTATATGTTATTTAATTATGATTGTCTCCTGCAACAGAAGACTGAAGTGGTTACCTTATTCTGCTTACACAGTGCAAGCCTGCTCTTTAGCATTTGGACATTCCAAACATCAGAATGTTTTTCTCCCTTGCCATTGTTCTTGTCCTTGACTAGCCTAATCTCTACCAATAAATGAGCATGCTGGCTGATAAAATGCTGTGATTGGTATATCAAAACTGTAATATTGTAGTGAATACCACACAAAATAATTTCTGAGACTCTTGAGTATTATCTGAGTATCAATGCTATTTTCTGATGCAGCAAGAGCCAAATCTGTAAGGGAGTTGGTGCCTTTATATTAGTCAAAAACAGTTTGCTTCTTGGATGTCTTACTGTTGTCTATAGAGTAGATGCTTAATTTACATATCTATGGTATGAAATCAACACTTGCACGTCTTTGTATGTCTAAATGCTATTAAGAATGAAGGTTTACAGTTTCTGCTTTTGATTGTTACACTATATATTGTGCACAAAAAATACATACTTTTATAACTGAATGTGTTTTAAAACTATTTTCTCTAGAAATGTCTTTGTTTAGTTTCCTGTCCTTGAAAAACTTGGCATAACTAGTTGCTATTATGCAACTAGGAAGTTCTCATCTATTTTTATTTCAAGAAATCCCGGTGTTAAAAAAAGAATAGGTGTGGTTGGGAGGAGAGGAATATTGTGGTCTTTAACACTCTGGTTTTGATTCCTGCATAATCATCTCCTAAATGCAGACTATGAACTGTGTCCATCTCTTCTTTGAAAGGCTGTGACATACATGGGAGTATACTTGAAGATGATAAAGGAACAAAGTAAAATAATTTAAAATTTTCTAGTTAAGTATTGCTAACAGATACATAGTAAATAACTAGTCCAGTAGATTAAATGAAGAGATTTAGCCTACTGCAAAAGCAATTTTATTTGTGAGGCAATTTAAATTGTATTTTCTCTAGTACCACAGCTTCAGATTCCCAAAACATTCTTAACAGGGAGGAGCTATGGGGGAAGTAGAGACTTTTGTGACTTGCAACAGTTCCTGACCTGCAAGACAGACTAGCATACCTGGAAACAGCTTGAAAGAGTTACTTCTAATATACTATCTAATATCTACCAGTAACCAGAAAAAGAAAGTAGGGACAGCCTGCTTACATAACTATTATGAGGAGGCAGCACATGTCCCATGGGTGTCAGGTTGGTTTTTTTCCCCTGCAATTTCAATTCTTCTGTTTCTCTTCTGTGTCTTTGTATCCCTTTCATTCCTGATTTTAGGGATTTCAAAGGGAATAATTTTCACTACTTTTGGTCTATTTCCCTATACCCAATTTCATCTTGGTACAATTGGTTGTAGTCACTCCATTTAAAATTTTCTGGATTTTTCGATTTCAGTTTCAATTGACCATATTGCCTTTCTGGAGTGTTTGTTCAGCTCTGTCCTCTGATTTCAAGATTTCATTCCATTTCCACACTTTAACGACAATAATTGGTAAATTCAAGCTAGTCTACTCCTTGATGAAAGACAGCTTTTTAGCAGACCAGTAATTGTATTATGACCTGCAGGACATGCTGCTTGTGCAGCTACTTGCAGAACTCACCTCTGTGAATGCTGTATGGTGAAACAACTTGCTGTTCACCCCATACAATGACCTGCAGTTGCTAATTCATCTTTGCTGCGTTCGAAGCAATGCAGTGTCTAAATGCTGGTGGAATAGATGGATGAAATGTGTATCTTACTGCAGTAGAAAATGAGAGAGCAAGGCATGTAGGTCTGAAACAAAATACACAAATTGTTTATATTGTTAACTAGGGTAATGTTCTACCTCAGTAATTCCAAAATTAAAAAGCTGCAAGCAAAATTGTGCGCAGAAATAAAATTGGTTTATAGCTTCGTTTGTTGCAGGGTGGGGGTGATGAGAAGAGAAAACACAAAGTCCCATTATAAAAATACTAATAGGTTAGAGTGCTGAAATGCCTAAAACAGCATTCTACTATGTGACTTAGTCACAGTACATTGCTGTGAGTTAAAACAGGCAAGGCATCAGTCAGTTAATTTTTCCTTGCAACAGAAATATGTCTTCTTCTGTTCTGGAACAAGTTTAGTTAATTAGGACTAACTTGGTTCCAATCAGTATTTTATGTGGCGCTTTCTCCATTTTGCTCTAAAAAAGCTTGATACCTGTCATAACTCCAAGGCAGCAAAGGAGACTAACAATGAGCAATTGAAAGGTTTCTAAATGTACTAGTGATCACAAAAAAGAAATAATGATTTAGTGAAATTCTTCCCACAATTGTAAGATTTTTTTAATAGCAATTCTAACTCCATAATTTTCAATGGTTCTGTTCTAGCATCTCTTCTTGCACATTGTTGCTGAATAGAAAAGAAGACCCCTGATAAACACATGTTAAATGAGAGAAGCAGCATCTCTGAGCACAGATGCTTTCAGTTAAAAAATTGTTAAACCAAAATGCCAAGTTTGTACATACTGATGGTAGACCACTTCTTTGGTGAATGCAAAGGGGGAATCTGCTAACTGCTAATTTGTTCTGTTGATGTCTCAGCAAAACTCTAGAAAGAAAAAAGCTAAATGGGATTTAGGTATCAAGCAGAAGGAGCTAAAATTTAGAACATGTGTGAAGGCTTTATTCACTATTCAATTTTCATGTCCTAATCTGTGGAATCTATTAGTATGAAGTTGAATAGATTTCTAACTATACAGGACCTTGCATCATGGTAAGACATAAGTGTTCTTAAAGCACTTCCCTGGTTATGCCTCCCAAAACAAAGTAGTCTCATAAGCATGGTCAGCTGTCAGCTGCTTCTGTCAAGAAGCTAGTAGGTTTTTTTACTATGGAATAGCTGGAATGGGGAATCTTAGTACAGCTGGTTCCCTGTTAAATGATCAATAACATCCATCCTTTGAATAAGGAGCTGATGTCCCCTAAAACACTCTTCTTCTACACTACATATTGCTATGTAAGAACTGAAATAAAATGGCAACAGGGTCAGGGAAATAAATGCTTCTCTGTGCATCTCACACAAGAAACACTTATTGCTAATCATAATTATGGGTGTAATGTTGAAATGTAGCTGTTACCAATAACTGACAGACTCAAGTAGCTAAGTGAGGGCTTTCAGTGACATCTTAGTACTACCAAATAAAATGACAACAGTTACAGCAAAAAAATTTGGACTGATTTTTTGAAAATAATTTACTAAAATATACAAGTACATTTTCCTTTTCAGTATAAGTTACATAATTGCATACATTTTTAGCTCTTCCTAGGTGCTTTTGGTAATAAGGCAGCAGCAGTGGGCTGACGACTAAAACCTTCAGCATTGCTCTGTACACAAGGAGTCAGTGCAAGGATATATTTTCTAGCAATATACATATTTACTGAATACACTGAAGATGAACCTAATTTTTATTTTATACAGCTCAAGCAAAAGTGGACTGTAGTGCAATTCTTGCTTATGGGAAAAGAAAGCCTGTATAGTAAAATATAAATTAAGGATGCTCAAACCACAATTTGTTTACTGGAAGCTGTTAATGAAACATTTAACTTAACCACAACTATTTGTGCTTCATTAAAAAAACAAACAAGTTATAAACTAAAACCTTATTTGTAAAAGTTCTCTGCAGAACAGTGCTTACTGCAAGACATACAGTGCTTTGGTGGTAGAGCTTCCATGTGCTATCATGGAAAAATGTTTCTAGAAGAAATAATCCTCTTACAAATCAACAGCCAGCTTCCTGACAAAAGGGAACTGGCAACTTTGAAATGCTTGTTCCCTTTCTCTGTGAAAGAACAAGCCCTGACAAAGGAAAACATGTACTGTGTTAAAAGCTATTGTGGCACAAAAATCAAAACTGGCCCCTGGGCAGGTTCATCAGTTCAATACCTATATTCTCCAGTTCAAGTTTATTCAATGTGGTCTTAACAGGCTGTTTCAGATTACTAGAAAAGGAGTACTCTGATCATTTCCTTCATAGGTCTTGGTTCAAGTCAGTGAAGCAGATGCTTCTAGTCTAAGTCTTCTTATTAGTAGTATAAGGATCAGAATAGTGATCACGCAAACTTCTTCTTTGTAGCAGTAAACCGTTCCATGTACTACAGACAAAAAAAAAAAAAATCTATGATTTTTTTCAGAAATTAATAGATGATTCATAACTTCTAAAAGCAGCTGAGCTTCTGCTCTCAGACTCAAAAACAGTCTGCAATAAAGCACATTTTTAAATGCCAGGCATAGCTATTAGAGCTTTAATTTCAAACAAAGACACCCCCAAAACATTTCTGGCATTTGCTGCAATTCAGATTAATGGTCAGATCTCCAGTGTTAAGGATGAACTAATATTAAATACTTAACGAATGCTGTATAATTCAAAGCATCCTTTATTTTTTGTCACATCTAAGTGAAGACATGCTTGTCATTATTAGCTACCCTTCAAAAGATGCTGATGAAAGAACACTGACCCTGAATCCTACAAGGAAATTACCTGTGAAGAACTCCTGGAGACGTTTTCAGAGGTTAGTTATGGATCCAGTAGCAGTGACACCACCAACGGACTATTTGGTGCTTTTATTTACCAGCATAAATGCTTAGTATTCTGAGTAAGGACTTCACCAGAAGTTTCTTAAAAGAAGACAAAATACCCCAAAACAAAACAAAACAAAACACAAACCTTGTCATAACCTTCCAGTTCTCTGAGTTTCTTGATTTCAAAAAGGTTGCCTTCTACTGCAAGCAGTGAGATCTGGGAATCACTGAGGATACTTTGAGGCAGCATGTTGAGTTCTAGACAATTTTCTTCTAAACGCAAGACTTTGAGGCGTGGACAGTGGGAGATCTGCATCGAGATCTGGGAAATCTTGTGAAATAAAAAGAAAAGACAAATGGGATTAAAATGGTAGTGATCAATAATTAGTAAGTGATCTGTCTCCCACTTACACAGAACAACTACCATATTGTAAATATAAGGTACATTAACAGCAAGTACTTAAAAGCAATGCATAAGTAACAAATTATCAAAAATCAAAATAACTTTTTTTATTCCATGATGACAAGCAACCTACACATATCTTTATCACATTCCTACTCAAGAACTGTTCAAATATTTTTCTGCATGACTAAATTCAGGATTTTTTTGTTCATCAAATCAGGCAGTTGATGTATTGGTACAGAAAATCTAGTTATGATTCCTCATTTGAGTTGTGTCCAGGAGATATCTTTTAACTGTAAAGTTTTGATGGTCTCATCTTATGTTCCATGGCTGTACTAAGTCCTAAATCTACATTCCCACAACATCTCAGTTACCAGACCTGATTCTGATTTAAATTGAGTTCGATAGCCTGCAGTTCTCCCACAGTGTCGGGGACATTTTGGATCTGGTTTTTTGAAAGATCTACCACATCCAAATGGCGAAGACCAGAGAGTTGTGTGGGCACAGTCCGAAGCTGGTTTCCAGAAAGGCTCAGGGTTTTGAGAGCTGAAAGTTGTCCAAATGCAGCAGGTAGCTGCCTCAAGTGATTGCCATTCAAGTGTAGTGTTTCCAGTTTTTTCAGTTTACACAGCTCCTCAGGTAAAGCAGCTAGAGAAAAATGACAGAAAAACGTATGACCTCAAGAGCAGTAAACATTCATACCCATTTAATTCAAATGAGCTTCTGCAGGGAGAACAGTGCTATATTAAGCAATTTCTCACTACTGAATTCCTCCCCAATTTCCAGTGAAGGCACAGATCCCTGCACAGAAACTTAAGCCCACAGACAACATGTGCTTTTTTAACCATCATCCATAAATGTATCAAAAATAATCTGCAGACAAGGCAGACCTTCAAATCACAGTGTGAAATCACTTCAGTTCTGAATATTTTAGCCTGTCAGTTACAGTCTTAACTAACTTATGTTAGTCCTTACTTCTGCCAATGCATTCTATGACACTTGAAATACCACAAAATTTACACCTTTGCCCTTTAAAGGTAGTACTCAACTTATAGTTAGTAAGTTAGGAGATTATTCATACTGTGTCATACCAGCACACAAACACCACCAGGTAAGGTCTGCTGGCATCCATTCTTCTCTCTTTGCACCTACACATGTGCATAACCTCTAACACTCCTGAGCTGCACTATAGAGTCAATCAGGTTTGTAAATTATCTTTGTTCTTTCAAAAAGCCAGATAATACATAATTAATGCATAAAACCCCTAGTTTCCTCATTGGGGTTTTTCCATAATGATGGATGTTTGTTTAACAGAAACAGTAACAACAGCTGAATGGCCAGCAACACTGTCTACATGTCATCTTCATTACCTGTTCTCTAGGCAAGTACTAAACCATCTGGCACTGTTAAATCCTCAAGTCAGATTAAGTCACAGCACAAAACCTCTATGGGTTTAAGTACTCATGTGTCATTGTAAAATTGATAATACACTAAGCAGCAATATTCTAGTTTTGTAGAATTTATGATGGAGAGTTTTTTATCCTGTACAAAAACTCCAAAGATTTCAGTTTAGGTGACTTAACTCCCCATTTACATCTTGTGAGAGTTAAATAATTAAATTTAGTTTTGGATAGAGAAAATTAGTTATTATTTTAAAAATCAGTGGAGATATTCATTAGCAGGCATACTCAGTTTGTTGTTGTTTAGAGCAAGGCTCTTCAAAAAGGAAAATTTTCCAATGAGAGGTGGCAAGAGCTCTATTTTGTTGTTTGACAAGTCTATTGTCCTTAAGTTGCTTGTTAGCTTCTGCAGATCTTCAGGAAACTATTGGGGGGAAAAAGATACAGTATTTAAAGAGTTAATACAAATTTGAATGTTCAAGTCATACAGATAAAATTTTAATTGTCTCACTGTTGCATACTGTCATATGTATCACAATGTCCAAGCACCACAGTGTGATTAGCAAATTTGTTTATCACATATTTTTTAAAATATTTTTTCATCTGGAGAGGGGAAAGGGAAAAGAAAACACTAACATCTACAAGAGCAGTTTTTCATTCAAATAAGTAAAATTTAAAACATTACATTTTCATCCTCCTATGTGTTTCTTTAAACATGCCTATCCTTTAAAATACTCTATAGCCAGTTAATAACTCTATATTTTAGCAGAGTATGATATGAGAATTTTTCTCCTGCTTTCCTTTTTAAATAACTATGTATACCATTTCCCTTACTCTTATTTACATCCTGTACCACTTTGGTACTGAGTCTTGGCCCTCAGGTGAATAAAGAAAACCTGACAATCACCATCAAGGAGTCCTGGTGAATAAGCCAGTGGTTTTGATCCTCCTTTGGCTTGACAGAGAAAAAGTGAAGTGAGGAGGTAGGACAGTGAAAGAAGATATGTTAGAAAAGGCTTGGAAAGTTACTGTAATATAGAGTTATTTTTGGCTATCCTGTGAATTGTTGCTTGACTTAGGTTTCCACGACATTCTGGCTTTTTCTGCAGTTGTGTCTAAGTTAAGATAATTTCCAATATAATAAACTTTCAGGATGCTTGCTGCCAGCCCAATGAACAGCCTGTACAGACTATTCATATGACTATAACTAAATATAGCATAAGCACCTAAATGTGACAAATTGTGGAGTATCTCTCTAAGTTATAAAATTCATATTTTCCCCCTCGAGTTTACAGCCATTTTCTAAAAGCACATTATAGCTAGTATTTTTTGAGCATATATGCACTGTAAAGCATACGCTGATACAAGTGCCCTGACAGATAAATCCTCAATCAGAAGACAAGGCAAGCAAAAATGGGAGAAGCAAAAACAAACTTGAAATATTTTTCATGACTGCTTATAGGAAATACACGTATGCAAGTGCATTACAACCACAAGTGTGAATTTCTCTCTGAAAGTGTCAATCATACACACAAACAGCCATGTTTCCCCTCCCAGTACATTACCTCAGTAAGTCCCTTTCCCGTCAGCTGAAATACACCAGTTTTCTGTGCTGTCTCCAGGTGGGCTTTTAGTGCACTATTTCCCATCCTAACAGTTCTCTGTCAAGCACACGGAGTTCAAGTGATGGTGTCAGCCAGTTCTACTCTGTGCTAGAGAACTGCAATCCAAAGTCTCTGTGATAAAGCAAATTAAAAAGTCATTTTATGTGCACTGTCCCCCCCAGCACTACAAGCATTCTGACACAATGAACCATTTCTTCACTGCTTTGTTTTCATCTCCCTCATAACTAAAACCTGGAAGTATAAAGGTTTACCTAGGTTTACCTAGATTAAGGTGTATTCCTTACAGCAGTTTGATTACTGAAACTATGCAACAAGCACAGTCAAAACTAAGTGAGAAAACTGCACATTTCTGTATTTTCCCTCTTTCGAGGCCCCGCGCCTAAGGAGATCCTCCACGGAGACGGGTTGTGATTTCTTTGGCATCTACCAGCGCTGGCCTGCCGACACACCGACACAGCTATTGTTTTATTTGGGCTTTTTTGAGACCTTTACCCTATTCAGAGAGCGAACTCCTCTGCCGCGCATATCAGCAGAGACACGACGCCCACCTCCGTAACCCCAGCGGGGTTTAATCCCAGGGCGCACGGTCACAGGCCCGGGATTAGTGCCGGGTTCGCACCGGGCGGTGGGCAGTGAAGCCTGGGGGACAGCACGGAAGCAGCGGCGATCGGAGACGCGCTCCCCGCCGTCGCGGTACCCCCGGCAAGCAGCGAGGCCAGCCCTGGCCCGCAGCAGGCCGCGCTCCCCCCGCCCCAACCCAGCCCGGCTGCTCCGGCCCCGATCCCGGCAGAGCCGGGAGCCGCCGGGCCCGGCCTGGCCAGGCCCAACGCACCTGTCCGGGCGCCGCTGGCAGACGCTCCGCGGCGGCGGAGCCCTGGCCCGTCCCCCGCGCTCCGCCCTTCCAGAACCGCCGCTCCCGCAGCGCCCGCCCGGAACCGGACGCGTGTCAGCGCCGTTCCTGCCACGCCCGCCATGGCGGCCTTCAAGCGCCCTATGTTCCTGCCGGTCGCCAGGCGTTCGTCCGTGGCCGCCGCCAGGCTCAGGCGCAGCCTCCGCCCCCTGCCCTGCGGGGCGGGCGAGCCCGAGCTCAGCTGCGATTCCGAGCTCAGCTCCTATTCCGAACTCAGCTCCGATTCCGAGCTCAGCTCCGACTCCGAGCTGAATGGCGATGCCGAGCTGGAGCCGGAGCCGGAGTGCCTCAGCGAGGAGAGCGATGAGGAGCAGGGCGCCGGCGCGCCCCGGCCCTCGCAGCGCTCGGCGGTGGCCGCGCTGCTGGAGCGGTGCGTGGCGGCGGGCACCGTGAGCCAGGTACCGCCGGGACAGCGCCGCGGGTAGCGCTGCTCTCCTGAGCTGGGCCGTATTGCCGAGCGCGGGAGAGAAACAGCTTTAAACTACTACAAGTCACTATGGAGCATTTGCCCGGTGCGTTCGTGCTGCTGATTGCATTTTTCCTGTTGTCTTACTTTCAAAGGAAACCTTGGATTTAACTTGCAGAAGAATGCCATGCTTTGCAAAATTTGCAGAGATGGAAGAAATGGTAAACATGGAAGCTGAAATTAATGAGGTACCGCCTTTACTATTGTCAGTGTACACTCAACACTTCAATACCTGGAGGTAATAGAGGGCCCTGATGAAATATCAGACTGCCACATGGCATGTTGTTTCATGTTATGAGGGATTTGTTAACAGTTCAGCTGTTTAACAGTTGGCATTTTTTCTTCCCAGTGGACTGAGTTGTCATAAAAAAAATAAAACTATGAAACAAAATTTTAGGATGTAAGTAGAAGGATTCAGTAGGCTGCACCTTTGACTAAGGTGTTACCTGAATTTTTTTCAAGAAACTGAGCAATAAAGGATAATTTGTAATTTACTTCACTACTCAAAAATGTGTCTCTTTGTAGGCAATTTTCTTGGTTAGCAGGCAGTAACCTCAGACATTTCATACTGCTTTAAGTGAGGCTGATTTTAGGCTGTTGCCTTGTACTTTGTTATGTTGGTTTAGACACTACATAGACTATGAAACTGCTTTGTAAGATATATAAGTAGGAGAGACATGGGTTTGAAGGGTAGACTATTCAGTGATTAAGGAATTGGCAGGAGAAGAGCACTGGGCACAGCAGAAGGATGGGATGCTATCCAGAGGGACTGGGCAAGCTTGAGAAATAGGCTCCAAAAACCTCATGAGGCTCAACAAGACTAAATGTGGGATCCTGCACCAGGGTCAGGGCAATCCCAGACATGAGTACAGGCTGGGAGATTAACTCATTGGGAGCAGCACTGTGCAGAAAGGAGTTGGGGTTTCTTGTGGATGAAAAGTAGGATCTGACCTGGCAATGTGCCCTCACAGCCCAGAAAGCCAACCACATACTAGGCTGCATCAAAAGCAATGTGGCCAACAGGGCCAGGGAGAGGATTCTCCTCTTCTGCCCTTGAGAGACCCCACTTAAGTGCTGTGTCCAGGTCTGGGATCCTCAGAGCAGGAGAGAAGTGAACCTGTTGGAGCAGTTCCAGAGGAGAGCCATAAAGATTATGCAAGGGCTGGAACACCTCTCCTACAAAAACAGACTCAGAGAGCAGGGATTGTTCATCAGCCATCTGGTACTTAAAGGGGGCTTAAGAAAAGCGGGAGAGTGACTTTTTCCACAAGCAGAAAATGCTAGGACAGGGAGGAATGGGTTTAAACTAAAATAAAAGAAATTAGATTAGATTAGATTTTAGGAAAAAAAATCTTTACTGTGATGGTGGTGATACACTGGGACAAGTTGCCTAGAGAAGCTGTGGATTCCCCATCCCTGAAAGTGTTCAGGGCCAGGTTAGAGGGGTCTGAGCAACTTAGTCTGGTGGGTGATATCCCTACCCATTGGCAGGGGCTTGAAACTAGATGATTTTTAGGGCCCTTTCAATCCAAGCCATTCTATCATAAGTTCTGCAGTTTAGCAATGAGTTACAGGATCTGTCTTTTCCACCACAAATCTCCAAATTATTTAGGTTTGTCTTTTTAAACCGCCTTTTTTTTATTGACCAAAAAAGTCCCACCTAGTAGTAGAAATTCTCCAGAGAGCAGGGCAACATGTTCCTGTGCTGATGCTCACCCTCTTTCACACACATGCTCTCCCTATGCTGCCACTTTCTCCTGCACCCCAGGAGAGTCAACAGTGTCTGGATAAGTATGTTAAAAATGCATTTTCCTTTGATGTTATTGCTGTTGTAGATAAAACTGAAAACTGAAATGCTGCAGTTGGAGAATGAGACAGCAGACATTACTCACCATTTTTACTTAGGTAAGTGAAGTTGTACCATAGGAAAACCAAGAGTCTTAAATTAGCAGCAGAACAATGTTTTATCTGAGTACATGACACTTCCAGAAGTTATTGCAGCAGTCATCTCTGAATAACTTGTTAGAGGTGGTAGGTGTTTTATTAAGACCTAAAGCATGTTTCCATACTAGTTGAGCTTGCACTCTGCTGTCTCATAGAAGGTCCATGTGTAACTCCCATGTGGGAGGTGTGGTCAGCTTCCCAGGGTCAGTGCACCATCAGTTACCATTGACCTGCATGTGCTACTCTGCTTCTTTTCCAGAAACTCAGTGTATTGCTGTTGCATCTCTATCCTCCCAAACTTGCTACATTTTTAATTTAGCAATTGGGGAGCACGTGCATTGATTTCTCTGTTATTGCACATTTTGTCCACTACAATTTTATGTTTGCTTAAAAATATTCTAGCTTGCTGCTGTTGTGCTAGACCAGTGAAATCTGTCATGATACTTCACAGTGCTATGATATAGTTGACTTTATCTCACAGAGAATTTACTTAGAGCTATAGATAACGTAAAGCAATTATATCAATCTCTAAAAAGTAGGTATTGTGACTTTGAGTCACAAATGCTGGTACTAAAATATACATGCTCCAAGAAAAGCCATTCTGATTAATGTCCCTTGAATGTCCACTGCAATAGGTCAGTATTTTCCTTTCTATCTTCAGGAGAAATCTTTCTCTTGTTTTAGCAGGACAATAGGTTCAACTTTGCAATTTTATTTTATAGGGAAAAAGTGTGAGATTTTGCAAGATATGAACAGACACCTGGAAGCCATACTGAAAGAGAAGAGGGATCTCAGAAAGAGGTTGCTCAAACACAGATGTCAAGAAAGCCTGCCTATTGAGGCTACCTATCACAAGTAGGTACACAGAAAATAATTTTTCTTTTTTTCTGGAGGCCCAGTTAATTTGAACTAACAGACAGTAAAAATCATGTTTTCAATAATTTTCCACTGGTAGACATTAAAAATGGTAGCAAAACCTCATCTAAAAGTGGGTAGTTTACTCATTGGTGAATTCATAGAAAGGAAGTGATACATATTTTATGAATATTTGGTTCATTATTCATCATTCAATAACTGAGGTTATTGGTCTTGTCTTTAGAAGTCTACAGAACAAGTTGTGATGTGTTGTTTTAAACAAATGTGCTACATGCTGGGTTTGTTATGCTTCTCCCAAGCAGGAGTTGTTACTTTAGCACTGGGTGTCTTTGTTCCACTGTTGCTTGCTTGGAACTAAACGTGACTAATTCCCAGACATGCATAGTCCTTCTTCTTACAGTCTAAAAATCTAGCCCAGGTACTGAAGGAGTTTACTTCTGTAATTCTTGCCCTGCTTGTTGCTAAGAGTCATACAAGAAGTGTGATTGCAGAAAAATTAATTAGATGTTTAGGAACTTGCATAAAGCTGTAAAAGGGGATTAAGAAAAGCAGGGCAATGAAAAAGAACTTTTAAGTAATAAATTTTTGTTGTTTAGCACAACTTTTGAGCTCATTTTTGGTTACAGGTCTATAGTAGAGTTGTTGAATGAGGCTGTGACTTTCATTGAGAAGCTTGAAAGCCATTTGCAGTCTGTGAGAAGCATCCCTCAGGTACCACATATGATGAACAATATGGTGAGTAGTAAAAGAATTGAGCCAGCTGTCTTTTCCAGCATGAAAAATGCAGTGCTGTTTGGTTGTTTAGGTTACTTCTATGTGCTGACAGGATGTATAGAGACTAAATCCACCCCTTTTCTGTTTCAGGACACCACTTTGTCAAAAACAGAGGTGCTCATGATAGAATTGAGGGAGCTGACAGAGCAAATACTGAAATGGGAAGAACTGCAGAAAGAAGTGTATTCTAACAATGTACGCAATACTGCTGACTTGGACTTTGGCTTATCTTTAATCTAACAAATCCTTTTCCTCAACTTGGATGACTACTCAAAGAACTACATTCTTAGAGTCTTCTGTGAAAACTGAAACATAGGTCTCTTTTAATCCAACAGAGTCTTTGTTGGTAGTTATATTTCTGTTATTAAGTAACAGTTCTCCAACTATTTACTAAAAAAAAGGGCAATGCTCATAGGAAGATAGGCTACTGAGAAACCTGTTAAAGAGTTCCTTTCTGGAATAGTTAGATAGGGGTCCCTTGGAGCCTATATCTTCAATGGAAAATTGTTTCAGTTTTTTTTGCACTTGCTATAGTATCTCAATTCATTTTTGTAAGCATCTTGATAAAACACTTGTATTTTGTATGTTTCCATAAAACTTTAATAAAAGCACTAGATTTCAAAAGGTCAGTTTCTTCAGCTTTTAATTTTGTTACAAAATCCTATAATTAAAATTATGGAGCAAAGTCTTAGGTCCAAGCTTATGCTTCTATAGGAGTTCCAATCAAGAAATTAAATAAGTTTTAAATTACAGTTTATTATGACTGATGTGGTTTTGTGGGAAAGCAGGAAATGGACTTGCTAATATATGACAGATCTACTGATTTGGAAACCATGCTTCAATGGTAATGATAAATATATTCTTCAGATTCTCTTTATCTGTTGTTTGCCCGATTTTCAGTGTCCCACTTAGAATAAAACTCTTGTTCCATGAGTAAGATTGACAGTTTATCAAAACCATTGATTGTCCCAATTTGTAGCCCTCATGAAGAGATGAGTTGGTACAATGTCACCGGCAGGACATTTATAATCCAGGATAGCTGGTTGTCTTTGGAGGGTGCCTGGTTTTGTATTCAGGATGTGAAATAGACACACTAGCGGTGCAGATGTATTCCTTTCTACTGTTGTATCATTTGTTATGTGAACGTCCACCTGTTGATTCCTACTGCTGAAATAAGAGCGTTTTGCTTTCTCAAAGTAACCACTGGGTGGCTCGGTAGCACAAAGTTCACAAGTTTATCTGATTATTGCATATAAACTTAAAGTAGAATTAATGAAGAACTCTTTGTCTCTTTGTTGAGCACACTCTACTAAAACTTACTTGTATTTGGTCTGTTTTATATTTAAACTTTTCTGAGAATCTCATTTTAATCTTTGTAACCATTCTGCAGAGTGTGAATGCAAGACATCCAGTTTAACAATTCTCTAGCATACTGTGTAAGCTATACAGTACAGCTGTTGAGGAACATTAGCTGATGCTCCTCTGCTGCTGCTGAGAAAAGCTAAGAGGATAGAAACAATTTGAATTAGATTTAAGCAGAATGTCACTAGATAGAATCTAAGAATATAAACTTGTGTTTGAGTCCCACAAGCATTATTGGGATCTTTGTGTCAACACTTGCTATACATTGTTACAGGATTTGAGTCCAAAGTCCCATGTCACTGTTTTTTCAGATGTGGAAATCAAGGTGTTCTTCCACACAACTGCAGAGAACCTGACATTTTTAATAAAAATCCTTTGCACATTCTGTGACATGGGAGAAAACAGAACAATAGGTGACCATAGGTTGGACTCAATGAGCTGAGTATTTTCCAACCTAGTTGATTCTGTGATTTTTGTCAGTCAATATCCTCTACATATATTCTAGGCTTAGACTCTCACTTTGTGTCTTACAGTGATGATTTAGATCAGGCACATTAAAGCTGTTGTAATTTAATAAATTTAGAGCACAATTTAATCATTCTAGAGCACAAAGGGTTACAATGAACAAACTGACTACAAAACATTGTAGTCAGTTTGTTTATTGTAACTCTTTGCCATTTCCCAAAGAGTTGAGCGTGTTTTCTTCTTTTACTGTATCTACTTTTGAAGAGTTGACTGGAGTTGGTAGAGTTTAGCTAATTGCCATTTGCCAGTGATGTGTCAATTAATTCTTCAGTGCGATTTAAAGAGACAAATCAAAGTATACAGTGATTCACAGCTTGTAGGTATTCATTTTAGCATCTCTGTGGTGAATGGAGTATTGGGACCCAAGGATTTATGCCATTCTTCACTTGGGAAAACTTCTGAATTGTGGTACCTTTTTCCTTTAGATATAACATTTCTGGAGTTTAAGGCAAACTGTTTCATGAAAATAACTATACATAAAGTACAAAAAAGCAGTTAAAAATCAGTTAAAAGAGAAGTTGTTTAAATATAAAAACAACTTAGGACTCTAAAACTCTCATATATGATATTCAGATATGGCATAGTTTATCATATTTTGAAATGCAAAACCAGAAGTCTATTTAAAAATTTGCATTGGCAAATGGAATTGTCAAAATCAAGCAGGACTTGCCTATTGAGCCTGACATCTTCTTTATGCCAATGCTATTTGCTCTTGCATCTTCCTGTAACATCCGTAGCTGACCGAGACAGTATTCTAAAATAAATTTTTTTAAAACTCCGTGGCTTGTATATTACTCCAAGTACAAAACTTCAATCAATGCGACAACTATATCTTGATTTCAATTAAAGTTCTTTGGAAGTTTCAAATTTTTCTTTTAGATCCTAAGTACGACCCACATGAAGATTGGATGTTTCCAAAGGAATCTAAAACACTTGAGACCTTTCCTTTAGCACTAATAAGGAAGGGATATTTGCCTTCCCTAAATTCCTGTCAAATTAATGTGGAGGGCTTACAGTGCTCGTCCCTAGTGATGCTTTAAGGGCATCACCCTTAATCGGGCTAGTTTTGCCCATTAACTCTTGGGTAAAACCCGCGCTGGTTTGCTGCTGCAAAGAGAATTTGAGGAGGAGCGCGGAACCGCCGTCTCTATCTCCGGGGGTGCCGCTCTCCCGGGCAGACCTGTCCCAGGCGGAAAAACGCGGTTTGGCCGCTGGAGAGGCTGCGCCCGGCTGCTCGGGGCAGCCTTTCCCCGAAACGCCTGCTCTCTGCCCGGGGAAGTTTCTGTGCATTCCCTCCGCGGGGGCTGCCTGGGCCGGGCTCTCTCCTGCCCTGCCCTCCCCGGCGGGGCGGGACGGGACGGGACGGACGGACGGACGGACGGGCGGCTCCGCTCCTCCCCGCTCCGCCCGGGATGCGGGGCCGGGGCGCGGGCGGCCGCAGCCGCTGGGCGTGAGCCGAGCCATGGCCAACGTCAAGGTAGCCGTGCGGGTCCGGCCTCTGAGCAAAAGGTGCGGAGCGACGCGGAGGGGCACGGGAGGCTCGGGGGCCGCGGCAGCGGGGGTGAGCGGGTGCCGCGGGTCCCGTCCGGGGGCCGCGGGTCCTGTCAGCCGGGGCGGGATCGCCGCCCCGGAGCTGCTCAGCCGCGGCTGGGGGAGGCACGGCAGGAGGGGCGGCAGCCTCTCGCCGCCTCGCTAAGTAGCTTGGAAAGTTTGCTTCGAAAAATCACCAGTGGAGCTGTTAGGCTGACTTCCCTCTTCCTGAGCTCCCCGAAACAGGCCAATTGTTATACAGGGTCCAGGAGTCTTCCCTTCCCCTTCTGTTGTTGCTGTTTTTTCCAGCGGGAGGCAGAGCCGGATATTCCCATTGTCGCTCAGCTCCGCTCCCTCCCCGGCTTACTTGGCTCCAATGGAAATCCCAAAAGTTGCATGTTACAGCTGGAAGACAACTCCCACAAACAAGAATATGCCGTAGCACAATGCTCTGGTGTTATTTGTAAATATTACGTGCTTAAAACCTTGCAGACTTTGGAAATTCGGAGCAGAAAAGGAGGAGAAAAAGCCAGCAGCCCAAATGTCAGCGGCTGATGGTTTACTCCTCCTGTTAAAGCAATCCTATAGCACTCCAAACAGGAATGGTTTGAAAAGTGGTACAAGCTCTGAGGGCCAGTCTTTGATTTGATGCTGCCTTTCTTTTTGGTACCAGTCCCTCATGTTGTCTTCTGACTGCGTGGACTTTTGTGATAAATAACTCTTTCATGCAGTAGAGAAAATGATTCTTGAAGAGTTGCCCAGCCAGAAAACTAGCCTAGTCATTTATCCAGCAGTACACTAGCATATTTTGCAGTCTTTTGTTCTTATTTGGCTATGGATTTTTATTTCATTTTTAAGAAAGGACACCAGAGAGTTTTGAATAAAATTTAAAATCCCACCCAAAACAAGCCTGCAAGTATTAATAGAACAGGGAAATGTGCAAACTAATTTGCATGTTTTCAATACACTTTGCCTTTAAGTCAAAGCTAACTGATTTTAAAAATACTCTGTCCATAATTTTAGTTAAAATCATACTTGGGTTGTATAGCTCTGATATGTTGTACAGTGGTGAACAGAACAGATTTTAATAGATACTGGCCTATTTTGAGAAGAGCTGCAGCATTGAAGTAAGCTAAGTTTAAACTTTTATTGCTTGGTGTTGCTTTAGCCGTGGATATATTAGTTGATTTTTATCATGACCTTCCCTCTCACTAGATCCTCCTTGGTGAGGAATGTTGTAGCACATCTGTCTTCATGTTTTTCTGGGGTGGGTTTAAATAGCACATAATATTGAATATGTCATTATAGCAATAAACAGCACCTGTAACTGTCAGATAAGGTGAGATAAACAGGAAAACCTTTGGCGTAGTTACTGTGGGGCAGCTGTTTGGAGAGGAGGGCAGGATCAGAGAGGTGGGCAGCTTTCTGCACATGAGAGGAATTAATCTGAGGCTGAAACAGAAATGTTTGTATGAAGGTGAGAGTGGAAACTCAGGGGGTAATGGAGAGAGAAACTGTAAAGTAATTCCATCTATTCAACTCGTGGTGGTGTAACAAATGGGATGGGAAGGGAGGCAGAGACCAGTCTCACGGTGTTTGACCCCAAAGGCAATAGGCCAGTTGATCCTTCTACTGTGCTGCCTCAGCTGAGGTCAGCAAAGGCATTTTAAGATGGATTTTTATATTTTATAAATAGGAAAAGGAAGTGGTTGTATATGCTCTGTGAACAGGAGAACCTGCTTTCTAGCTTTGAACAAAATGGTTCAAATGCAATGACTTAGATGCAAATACCAAATATATGAAGGCTTTGAGTAGCCTTGATAGACATGGAAAAAAAATTCTCAGTGGGCTTAAAAGTCTGCTGTCTTCCATCTTCTTATACTGTTTCCATACTGTCCTCATACAAACCTCCTGCTATTTCTGTACACACCCTCTGCAATTGCCCTAACAGGGTACCCATATTGCCACAGCTTCTATGACCTGTCAGGTGTTTTAAAAAAGGAGACTTCCCACAGTAAAAATTTCAGTTCAACTGGATTGAAGTACTGTAATTTGTACACTGTCTGTTACAGTCAAAAAATACTAAACCTGGCTTTTAAGAGTACCAGAAATTGGAAAGCTTCTGGCAAAGTCTAGAACTCATGGGTTGGTTGGTTTTTTCAAGACTACCACACAGACTTCCTCATTGCTGCTCTTCATTTAATTTACAATGGCAGATGAACATTGGTTTTGCATCTGAAAAATTACTTCAAATTCAGACATTAAAAAAATTTTAATGCAGGAGCTGTCAAAATTTTTGTTAGTTAGCACAAGGCAAAGAGTGGTCTTTTTTCTCTTCATCTGTATGGCACCTATCACAGTACATTCTTGGATGGACAACTCCTATGGCCAAATAATCCATCACAGATATAAAACAAACATGGTTACACAAATGCAGGTTTTCATTGCCTGAAGTTTAAACAGCCCATAGCCAGTGTTCTTCATAATGCTATCAGTCATTCTGTAACAGACTAAATGAGTTTTTTATCACCAAAATATAGCGTTGGGTGTAAATTCTGTCAAATATTTTCCCCAGAGTAACATTTTAAAATCTTTATTACACATTTACTATTCTATATACTAAAAAATATTTGTTACTTTGTGGTTACATGGATACTTGCGCTGTGTAAATATGTTTCCCCATTGGAATGAAATATGGAAGCTTTAATGGGTACATTAAATTGTCTATAGCCCTAGGTAACAATCAGGTATTAAATAGGAGCTGGGAACTGATGAAATCTCTTTATTGTTTATTTCTGGACATCCTAATGCTTGGTCTATTGGATGTCAGAGTTTTGTAAGGAAAGTGTAATGTTATTTTTGGCTGTCAGTCAGAAGCTGTTGATGGAAACACTCTGAATGCTATCATGTAACTAGGTGAAAGCGGAATGTTGTTCCTCTTTCTTTTTTGATTGCTCTGTGGAGGATGCGAACACTGCAATCTGCAGTGTGGTGCTGTGATAGGACACCTTACCCTCCAGACTTGGAAACAATGTGACTGGCTGAGAAAGTATTCAAGTATTTCAGTACTGTGTCCAGGGCTCTCCTTGTGCTTGAGTAGCTCACTTAATACATGTTGGGTGTTCGTATGTTACAGAAACCCCTGCAGTATTCAGCAATAGTACCCTGAAGTTTGGGAGTTACTTGTGCAGGACCAAGCAAAACATAAAACATATTCTGCTGTTGAAAATATCATCTCCACTTTTCAGCTGCTTCTCTGGCCCAAAAAGGAGAGAACTCTCATTTGGGAGAGTCTTTCCTGGTGTCTTTACTGACTCACAAATGAACTTTCCCATCCACTATGACCCTCAGAGGCATGTCATCTGAAAGTGTTGCTAAACATCGAGCCAAAAGCTGCCCTTTGTCTTTTTTCTGCTTTGTGTTGCTTCTGAGATGTAACCTGAAGCCTCCTGGCCAGTTATGTATTCCCCAGTCCTCTCAGGAGTTCTTGGCCTTGTCCTCCACACTCTGGCAAGTGAAAGCATCAAAGAAATGTCTGGGCAGTCCCAGGTAGCAAAGCTGAGCCACACTTCCAGCTGTGCAGGTGTTTGCTGTCACATCTGAGCTGCAACAGTTGTTTTCCTTGTTACTGCTGCTCTGCACGACATATCCCTCTAATTGCCTTCCTGGAATGCAGCAGTTTATGAGGCTTGAGGACAGGATGGGATGGAGGAGTTAAGTTTGAGGTCCTAGGAGCTCAGGTGAGCTAGCCCATGCCTGGGAGGGAATTTTAGGGAAGGTTTCTCACTCAGAATTTCCAGAAAATGGCTTGGTGTGGGAGGCTCACCTGAGCAGTGTGCTGACCATAGCTTCACTGAATAGCAGAGAAAGGAGCTCAATTCACGGGTGCATCATGATGTGAGTATTTTAAATCCATTTCTATTTAAAAGGAAAGTTATGTGGAAAATTAAGATGAATTTCAGGTCATTTTAGAAATGATACAAAGTAAATCACCATTGGGTTTTACTTTGTTAGCTAGTCTCTGCTGTGTTCTATCTCCTTTGCTCTTTATAATTCTATTATAGTAAACAAATAAAGGATTATTTTGCAAGGAAGACTTATGGCTGTTTTATAGACTGTGTTAGCAGCTGTTTTTCATGTTCATGTGTTACCACAAGAACTCAGATATAGCAATGTGGTTTACTGCTGACAAGAGTGATAGCTTGTAAGTTTTGTAGAAAACATTCCTTGAATCTTATGCATAACAGATGTTAAATGCTTTATCAAAATAAAATTAAAACAATAGCAGATTGCAGCTTGTTGTTCTCCTTCTTATATATTTTCATATATATATATTCCTTGTGACTTTGGTGCTGTTGCCCTCTCACACATAGAGAAATGGCAGACTTTTATCTACTTTTATATGTTGTGGTAGTTGAGTAAGTGTTGTTCCTCTCTCTCCCTCTGTTAAACATGAGTTTTGGAATTGGTACCTGATGGTGGGAGAGAGTTGTCTCCGGCCTCCAAGACTCTTTTGCTGTTTGAAAATCTCTATGAACTGCATTAGTTATGCATTGCTAAGGATTTCAAGTTTCTTTTCCACAGTAGAGCTAGGATTTTTAAAAGAAAAGTTGAGATTTTAATTTTGGTTTTATAAAGGAAATCCCTCTCCAAACAAATGTATTTAATATTTGTATATCCTATTAAGGTTATATTGACATACTTTCCTCCCTCTCTTAAATTAGTTATTTTCTTTACTTAGTCCATTATTAAAATTTTCATGTAAGCTATCATTAAGGTGGCTGCTCTTTTCTCATAGCATCTGTACTTGGCATTAGCAGGTGGTTTCCATAAGCCACATCTGTTACTTAATAAAGGGTACAGCATCAGCAACTTTTCCCAGATGTATTTTTCTTGAAGTTGCATGAACCAGGTTTTCAGAGTTTGATAAAGGGCAGACTTTCTAGCTTCCTAAAAGAGCAGAACTCTGCATGACCCTGAGATGAGATCAGCCGGTCAGAGCATGGTGCTGATAGCACTGGGGTTGTAGGTTTGATCCCTATACGGGCCATTCATATAATAGTTGGTGTCAAGAAATGAAAACTGACTTCTGCATCCACATTCTGGTTTGCATGGAAAACATGGCATTTTACAGGATTCCTTTGATGCAAAAGTCTGAATTATACTATGTCATTGCTCAGTAAACAGCTGTGAAATCAAGGGTAGATGAAATTGCACTGACTGGAATGTAGCCTTGTTTTTCATCCTCCTTGTTTCATGCTTTTTTTAATGCTGGTGGTATGACAGATGAAAAAGACTTTTTCCTCTCCCCTTCCCTCCTCCTGTCCATGTCTCTGCATGAAAAGAAAACATCACTATTCCACAATTCAAAGCACTGCTGTATCAGCAGGAGTATTTCTGACTTGGATTTATCCGGGAAGATGCCTCGTGTTTATATCTGCACAAAATGTTCATGTTTTTTTTGCTATATAGTATTTGCAAAGGAGAATGAGGAAAAGCACACAAGAATAATACTAATCACTAAGACTGGTGATTTTTGACTTTCAGATTTGTTAGGCATTATGAGAGGCAATGAAAGCTCCATGCTGCTGGGAGAAGCCTCAAAAAATTACTAGAGCAGCCTGTCTCATATAGCAGCGTGCTATCTTGGTGAACTCTGTGTACTTGGCTTCAGTAGAGAGTTTGGAATTATTTATAAACATCTGTTCTGAATTTGGTAGGAGGATTGCCGACCAGCTGTGCACTCCCATTTGCAAGACCCAGTGAAACAGTTTTGACTTTAAAGAGAAATATCCAAAATGGTATTGGGTAATGGGAATAATGAGAAACACTGAAAATTAGTCTTAGATTATTTATACTTGATTATTGATACTTATCAAAAAATCCTGCATTGACCAAAGTGAGGATGTTCATACTATTAACATGTCAACTTTGATGGGTTACAGCAGCAGGTATAAAGGATACACATTAGGTGGATGCCATGTTTA
Organism: Zonotrichia albicollis; assembly: GCF_047830755.1. Lineage (NCBI taxonomy): Eukaryota > Metazoa > Chordata > Aves > Passeriformes > Passerellidae > Zonotrichia > Zonotrichia albicollis. The sequence continues at coordinate 29,612,228 of NC_133824.1, read as the reverse complement.
GGAAGTTGTGGTTGGAGGTACCTTGACTTGTCAGTAGATTACAGAAGCTCTCTGTGATATTTTTTATCATTTTTGATGGAGCAGCATGGAGTCTCAACAGGTATATCCTCAACCCATTTTCCTGTGATAGTGTTCTCTGGAGACTAGCAAAGATGATAATAATTAGCAAAGATGATAATAATGCATAGTTTCTCTGGTATTTTTGTTGGTCAATCACTCCAGAAGTGCGAAGATGGCAGCTTCCCAAAGATAGTTCTGCCAAGGCTGCCAATAAACAAGAGTCAGGGACAGTGTACAACATATTGTTAATGGAAAGAAAAGAGAAATCTGACTAACTAAAGTTTCCTATAAAATCTTTAGACTTCATGACCAAGGGAATAGTTGGGCTTGACTTCCTTCAGGATTATACACAAGCTGCATGGTGTTTGCATAGGTGTGCCATTAGATGGCACAAAGTGTCCCCAGGTACAAGTGGTAAATGTCCGTCTGTCATAGGTGTGGGTCATGTCCTGGGAAGGCAGTCCAAGAGCCATCAGGAGTAACTGCTGGTACACATCCTGCCACAGAAGGCTACTTTTGTCTGGAAGAGCCTCTACAAGAGGGGAGGGATTGATATTCTTGACACCACTTTTGGGGGACTGTGTCAGTACAGATTGAGATTTGGTTTGGAATTAGCTTGAGTGGTGGGAACAGGCAGGAAAGCATTATGTACTTGCAGTGATTACCTTGCAGGGTTATTTTTGAAGCCTCTTTAAAAAACCATTTAAGACTTTCCTTGTACTTGAGTTATATATATTGGCTTTGGTATTTTTGATTACTTTGGTGAGTACTTTGCTGGCCTGTATTGTAGAAGCTGTTTTGTTGCATGACGTGTCTACTGCTAATGACTACAGTATTTTTGCCTTATCACATGTACATGTTCCTAAAACAAACAGGCAACTTTTAAAAAGTCAGCTTCCTTTGTTCTCCAAGTGCCTGTCATTTGAGAGGGCGGAGGAGAAGTGTGGCAAATTTTAGAATGTATAAAAAAACCAACTTCTCCCTTTCTTTCCACCCACTGCTTCCTCCAGCTCTGCATACCTCCTTGCACTTCTGTGTCTGAACTCATCTCACTGAGATTCAGCAAGCTGTGGAAGTGTCCCTCTACGGGGTCTTGATCCTTCCATCGTTCTTTCCCACCACTCATTCTTGCAGTGTCTTTGTCCCTGGGGGTTGCATTAGCTTTACATCCTGCCGGCAAAAGTGATTTTTCATAGCAACAGCAAATTATATGAGATTCCCTTTGGGCTGCCTGTATTTTCTGGACTGTTGTAGCAACTTTTTTTCTGCCAGGTCTCCCTTGTAGCTACCCATTACGGCCCTGCCCTTCTATTCTGCATTTATGTCGCTGTTCTGTTGCTGGGTCTGCAATTCTGTAAAGCTTTGTATGACTGAGAAGATGCAGGTCTTTCCTGGGACAAGCACCATTAACTGCTGTTTCTAACTTTATCTTTGTGCAGGTAATAGGTTTTAGTGGCAAATAATTTAGGAGAGGTATTTCCCAAACACAGCATGCATTTTTCAAGAAGTGGGGGAGAGGAAAATATGGGGAAAATAAATGTTAGGGCCATAGTGACTTCTGAGCAGCAGAAGTGAAACATGTCACTAGAGGAGTGTAGTTTGAAGTTGATTTTATTGGTACAAAAATTGCAGTTTTCATACCTGTGGAGCAAAGCATCAATTCCTAAGGATGATGTGTTGCTTTATCATTCAAATGCAAGCTGTTGCACTTGTGTGTAAGACTGTACTGACAAACACAGGTTTTGCTGAGAGAGCTTGTGTACTGTTTGCAATTTGGAGTTAAGGTCAAAATATTTAGAACAGCTGTGAGTCTGTTTTTCCTCCTGGGCTTTCTTTCCCCAAGTTCTCTGTTTTGTACCTAAATGGAGCGTGACATAAATATGTGTTTACAGAGAGCTCAAATGCAGAATCTGTAGGGCTGGTAGCTACCCTAGGCAAGGCTGCTTGCTTTGTGCCCCTGGCTCTCTGGCTGTAAGCTGCAGCAGAAGGGAAGGGTCTCCATTCCCACCACCACGTGTTCCTGCTCTGACTCTTGCTTTGGCTCAGCAGGTTGTGTGACTGCTGGGTTCAGTGCTCTGAAGGGCTTGAGGGGCCTGTGACACACTGATTATTTATTTTGGTGTGAGGGTTGTTTTCCTGATCACAGCTGATCTGAGTCATTGCATGGGTGTGTGATTGCTAGAAAGTGGAAACACATGTGGGAGGCTGGAGCAGCGAAGAGAAATTGCATCTTTTAGCAACAGTCTAGAGTTAAGATAAAAGTCTGGATGCTGTAAATATGCAGAGCTAGGGGAGATTTTAGTTCTGTCCCTGTTTTCTGGTGGCTTTCTTGTTTTGTGAGACTCAAACAAGGGTACTTGATTGCTGCATCATGCTTTATGGCTGCATAGTGTGGAAGCTTTGATACTATCTGGTGAAATGCAGGAATTTCATTTTATGTTATTTGTATTTTACTGGGTTTATGTTTATTTTAATATAAGTATATATGTAAATATGAGTATACTTTTTTTTAAATCCACTATTTTTTTGTATCTCAAAGATTTTATGTTTGGAATTTCTTCTTTAATCTTTAGTAATGACTGTAGCCTGTGGAAGCATCAGTCTATAAGGACTCACAGAGTAAAGTCACTTTTTCATAGGGTTATGTGTAACTCATGTGGACTGAGGGCAATGAGTTTCATGTAATTATTACAGCTTAGGTTGTAAACACTCTTTGTTGTTGAGGTTGCCTTACTTCTGCAACTAGAGTACCCTGGCATTTAAAACGATTAAAAGCTATTCCAGATTTCACCCCTTTGAGCACAAACGCTCTATTCATTAATGCCTGTTTCAGACTTAAGGTTGCTTAAAATTATTTTTAAGCTTCACCCAGAACAGGTCAGCTGCTGCAGGAGACAAGGCTATGGGGGAATTATGTTCTAAAACATATAAAAGGTACTTAGGGGGACCTTTTATTTGAATCCCCCAATTGATTTTAAAATTTGAAATCTGATGTGATTCCCATCTCAATCTACCCATTTCTGCCCAAGTTCTAAATAATTAAAACTCTTTACCATGCTCAGTGAAGACTTGTAATAGTGTAGCACATAAAAATTTTAAGGGATCTGCTTTCTCTCAGCTGGAATTCTTCAGTGTTGACCAAATAATGCTTGCATCATCCCCTAAAGTAAAAATAACGCATTGTTTGAGCATTATTTCAAGAAGTTGAGCTCAGTGTTGTACAAGTCACAATTGAAACCCAGGAGTGGGACCTGAGAACAAGATCTTCTCTCTGATTTATTCTCAGTAATCTGTTTTCTGACCTCAGCACGTGTCCAGGAAGAAACACTGGTTTACTTGTGGAGTATAAAAGTAACTTGAGTTAGACACTGGAAGAACTGACAAGAAGAGCAGGATTATGAATCTTTGGAGCAGGGACATCAGCCTATGACTAGCTACAATGCAGCAGGAGAAGGGACACAAGACATGCAGAGCAGTTGAAGACTGCCCTGGCCGAGACATGATGTCACTGAGAACACATAGCAGATACCTGTAGGGAATGATGTGTGTGTGTAGGAGGTGAAGGATAGGAACTCAGTGAACTATTTAGGCTGGTAAGAATGGAGCATTAAGAACTGAAAATTAGGGATGCTTATGGGATTGGGAGGCAGGATAGAGCCAATGTCATGCTTGGGCAGTGAAGGAAAGGGTATATGTAACCAAAGCAAGTTCTCTTCTAAACAATCCCCCTGGTTTTCTCTGTCTGCTGCTGCTCTTAAGATATTGTGAAATTTTGTCAAAACATCCCATTGCCTCTTAAATCAGATCTGCTGTACAGGGTAAATGCCACCTTTGTCCATTAGCTCACCTGGCAGAGATTTGTGCATGGATATCAAGTCCCTTAAGTAATTTACAGTGGAAAGAATTTGCTTGTCAAAACACTTATAAAGTTACACATGTCCAAGATGCCAAATGCATCAGTTGCCCGTTTCTAGCTTAGGTACTCCCTGCCTGTATCCTTAGGCACTGTTCCTTGTTCATTTGTTCTTTAGGGGACCTTATGAGACCTTGGTTCTGTGCTCAGCTGTACATAATGCAGCATTTGGTACCCAGCTGTACATAAGGTGCTTCCCTTTCTCTTGGGGTCTGACTGGGGCTCTGGTGACTGATGTGTTGAACAGCTGAGCACTCATAGCTTAACCAAAATCTCTGGGAGCTGTCCTTGTATTGTCTATGTGAGGAGTCACGTGTAAATTTGTACTACAGGAAATACCAAGTTCAGTCTGTCTCAAGGAGGATACCTCAAAAATCAGTGATGTGAAGCAAGAGACTTCAGGGCAAAGCACTATTTCTGTCTGCAAAATGGGAACAGCTATACTCAGAAATGTGCTTAAAACCTCTTTATGCTTGGTAAGCCCAAATGCCACAGTGATTGTCTTCATGGAAGCCTTAAGTGTGTCCTAAGGCATTGTTTTGAATCAGAAAGCATGGGGTAAAAACTGAGAAGTGGAGAGACCCAAAGGCAGGGGATGATGTGCTTTTGGCCACCTGAAGTCAGAGCCCACAGTGCAGGCAGATTGTAATTGGTGGGGGACTAAATACTTCTGCACACATAGAAGGGAATCTGTTAAAAGTCTGGGGCCAGGAGTGAGCAGCTGTCAGCTGGGCTTCAGTTTTCTAATTCTTGTTTCATCTGACCTCATGATACTGATCCAGGTGATTATCAGGAGATATATATATACATCTAACCCCAAATGACAATGTGTCTTCACCTTGATTTTAATAAAATTTGACAAAAGTGCACTAAGGAAAAAATTGTTTTTATTTCTAAACCAATTTCTTATAGCTTTACAAAGATATTAGGCTTCATCAAAACTTTATCAGAAAGTGTACCACAAAGCAAAATATAGAGGAAATATAAATCATCTTTGTCTTGCTCTTAGCTTCCTAAAGTTGGAGAAATAGGACACTGAGCTCTTCTTCCTCTGTTCTATCCTATTATTTATTTAAAAATCCATTATAATTATTGAGAGGGATAAGTAAGAGATAAGAGCATCCTTATCTTCAGGTAGCTATCCTGCTGTCAGCCCAGAAATAAAATGAATTTGGTTTGGGGGGGTTTTTGTTTGGTTGGTTTGGATTTTTTGTTTTGGGATGTTTGTTTGTTTGGTTAGTTTTGTTTTGCTTTTTCCACATCCATTTCTCATTCTTTTCTAACATGACCCATTTGGATGTGGAAGTTGTCTGTAGTAGTCAGTCACAGCTGATTCCAGTGACAGATTTAGACAGTATATATGAGTGCATGCTCCTTTGCACTTGAGGAACAGTCCTGTCCATTTTTATTTCATGACAGTTCTTTGGTTTTATTGTTTGTTTGGCACTTTTTTCCCTTAAAGAGTACTTTTTGAGGACTACAACAAACACTTGGGATTAAGTGGAGATTACCCCACCAAGCACAGCCACTCTGCCGGTGCTCCACTCTACCTTCTTGTAAAATCAACAACACTTAAACAGAAATAAAATCCCAACAATGTATTTAGGAAAAACACTTCAAAGCCCTTTAATCTCCACCTTATTGGGGTTTTTTTTAGCCCCTTGCTTTTGGGATACCTGAATGCAGATCTGCAAATGCTATTTTATGTCACAGCGTCTCATGTACGTATATCTGAAGTTTCTGTTTTTTAGCTCTGATTTGCAGTTTACTAAAGTAAACATAAATTTATGAAGTTTAGAAATTTGAAATGCACCTTTCTGTTTCTTTGTATTTTAAATGGATTTTTAAAATGTGTTCTGTTTCCAGAGAGAGAGCAGAAGGAGGAAGAGTGATTGTAGAAGTTGATGACAAAGTGGCAAAAGTCAGAAATATAAAGGTATGCTTTTTGTTGTCTCCTCTTTCCCATACAAGAATCCTGATATCCTGATAATTTTCTCTGTTTGCTTGCCTATTGGATCATTCTAACAGAAATATTAAGGGAGAATTTTAAACTGGCACAGCCCTAGAATTATTGCAGCAAAAGAGTGGGGAAGGATTGTTTTGGTTTGGGGTTAGTTTGTGTGTTTTGGGGGAAGAAATTGAGAAGGGACATAACAGGCAGCTATCTTGTCTGTATGTTATATTTATCAAAGCCTCTGCAATGCTGTTGCGTGCCGTCATTCAAAGCTGTTGGTAAATTGTTTAGGAATTTTTGTATATCTTGCTGTTACTAACATCTGGATAATTTCTTTCCCTGTATCTCTCCTCCTTTCATATTTCCTCTCAGAGTGCAACTGATTTGCATGAAATAGAGCAAGTTGTGTAAAGCTGCACTTCAGGCCTTGGTAAAAGACCAAGAGCTATAAGAATAAACTGAGTGTAGCCATCATCTTCCTCGAGAGCTCTGGAGCCTGCATGCTTTTTTTTCTGCTGAAGTTAGTGTGAATCTTGAGGTTCTAACAAAGTTATGAATTAGATCAAAGCTACATGAATATGGTGTTAATTTTCTATCATGTTTTGACTCGTTACTCTCCTCCTTTGAGTGTTCATAAGCTTATCTGTTTTATTACCAATCACTTGGGTAAGGTTATATGGAATGATTTATACAATTCCTTTAATTTCAATAATTGTTGACTGCTGTGCTAGAAAGGCTTCTCTGTCATTGTTAGTAGCCCATAAATGTTGAGTTTGGATTGTGCAGTCCCAGTGACAGAAGCATTAGCTTGCAACTGTGACAAAGCAAAGGGGGAAACTGGGGAAGAGATCTGCATATTTAACTATGCAGTGGTAAAATTGTTTTCTTCTTATCACTTGGGGCCTCATTTCTCTCATGTGGTTCTCTGTGAAACTGAAGAATTTCAGAGAAATATCAAAAGGTTTATAAAGCTTTCCTGCTAATATACAGAATTTATGAAGTATTTATTTAGCTGAATTATGCCTATTGTATATGTCTTGGGGAACCTTAGCTGTAGGAAATGAACCATTCAGTAAAAATGCTCTAGCAGGTTTGTCATGGGTTTATCCACTTCACTCTAAGCACCAAAGAAAATTGAATAAAGAGGTTTAACTCTATGCCATTCCTTTTCCACAAGATGGATCCTAGATAAACTTCCCATTAAGTTGGAAAATGTATTTTTGGGCTCAGCTTCAGAGTGACTTAGTATTTCTGTGTTTTTCCTTTCATTGTCAGGTTGACAGTAGACTTGACAGCAGTTGGGACTCTAGAGAAAAAACTGTGGCCTTCAGCTTTGACTATTGCTACTGGTCAGTTGATCCTGAGGATCCAAAGTATGCATCTCAGGAAATGGTGAGTGATGCTTCACGTCCACATTCCCATCCCATTTTGTCCTTCATAACCATGTCTTCAGGAAGATACTGAGATATAGATAACATGAGAGATCTCCTTTTCTTTTCTGCCCCCATCTTTTTCTAATTTTGTTTGCAATACCACAGTGTTCAGGCCTCTGTCTGAAACAGGTGCAGTAGGAATGCAATACCCTTGTTTGTCAGCCAATGCACACTTTCCTTAGATATGTTACATTTGGCAGTGATCATTAATGGTGATGATCTGAGGACTCTAGCTTCAAAATGAGATTTTTTTCAGGAGCAGGTGTCATGATCTAGTGGGAGAAACCTCTGAAAGAAAGTAAGAGTGATTCTCTGAGAGAATCAACAGTGAAGTAATCACATCTTTAATGGTAGAAAACTTTACTTATACCATATTGTTCAGAGATATTTTCCTTGATAAACCCTCAGAAATCTCTTGTAACTAATGGAGAGTCCTTCTGTCTTCAGAACCAAGCCTTGGTTAATTAATAAAAAAGAAGATTGAAGTATTTGGAATTGAAATATGATGTTATTACAACTCTGTTAATAAACAGGAAAGGAATTATTAAATCTACAAATAAATACAGTGCACAGCAAAGCTATCCAAATATGTTATTATATAAGCAAACGTATTTTGGCATTAAAATCAGGTTTTACTGCTGTTTTGTCTCCCAAATTATGCAAATTTCATTTCTGTTTGTACTGAGTACAGCTGTTCCTGAAATTTTGACCTGTATAATTGTGTTGTTTTTCACAGAAATTATTATTTAAGACTGACTTAGTCCCATAAAATTTGTATTTCTAGTAGTGATGAGCACAGGACTGTTTTTACTTTTGGGAGTCAGTTTTTGAAAAACTATCACATTTGGATATTACCATAACTGTAGGTGAAGTTCTTGACTGTGCTTTATTTCCTTCCTGGTACAGTAGTGTGGAAGATGCTTTGTGAGCTTGGGAAGTATTTTAGTGTTTAAAAAATAAAATGGTCTTTTTGAAGTACTTGGCACTAGATAAACTTCTACTTTAGGGATTGCAAAAACCAAACATTTAAATGTTGATCTGTTTGGGTTCCCCCAGCCCCGTTTATATTTTCTTGTTTGTTTTGATTTTGTGTTCATTATGAGTTTGTCACATAATACAAGTAGAAGCTTGCTTCTTAAAACTGTTAACAATATGGTGGCTTTCTAGCTGGAATGGTTTAGCAAATGAAATGCTGATAAATCCTGCCTGCCAAATCAGTTTTAGCTCTACTCTGTGAGAGGAATTATCAGAACTGCCAAATGGAAAATACAAATATTGGCTACAAATGTAAGTTTTTGTTCTTGTTGTTATTAAATACAAGTGTGACTGAAGAGGAATGCAAAATGCAATATAAACAGTGCAGCTTCCTTGCTGGGTTTGAGTAGCTGTTCTCTGTGGAGAACTCTGTATTATCATGCAGTACAGTTTTATCTGACACAAACAGTGTGGGGGAACCATGAACTCCTGGGCCATAGAAAACTGAGAAATGGGCAGCAGTTTCTTTACTTGTGCCTGATGCTGACTGAAAGAACATCCAAGGCTGCTCTGTGGAACTGCTGGCTGCTGAGAGAGATGCCTTGTGTGAGATAAGGAAAGTCAAAAGATGGACTGGTGTTTTGAAAGGCCTGGAGCCATGAGGGAATTACTTGGGCTTTTTGCCTGTCTTTGTGATTGTGGAACCAGTAAAATGTACTTCAAATGTCCTTGAGAAGAGGCTGCTGGGATACTGCAATCTTACCACGCTTTTGGGCATTTTCTGTCCTCTTACACTGCATGAAGGAATTGATTGTACTAATGCCATGTTTGGAATCGTTGCTTCAGTGCTGAGCTGACAACAATGATGTTATCAGCAGCCAAAGGAGGTTCAGTACCACTGTCATCCTGTAAAAGCTTTCTTTCACAGGCTGACCTTGGATTACTTTTCTCTTGAAGATGTCCTGCCAACTGTTATCATATGTGATTGGTGTATTGGTTGAGGATGAAAAGTAGATAAAAGTATCTGTCTTCAGATTTGTTTTTGAAGAATGCTGTCTTTTAGTAAACTATTATTTTTTTTCCTCTTGTAGATGGATGTATAAAAATCAATCCTAACAGTCTCTTCAGTTAAGGACTCTGTGACAGTGTAACAATATTGTGAGGACTGCAAACCCTAGTGCTTTAAGTAGGATTTTAAAGATACAACTCTGCTTCTCTGAATACTTCTTACAGTTTCTTCCAGATATTGACGTTGTACACTTCAGGTTCCTGTATCCTGCATTTCAGAGATGTGTACACACAATGCATTTTATTCCCTATATACTTTGATCAAATACTTCAAAGGCACTTGTAAGAGTCTTAAGCCACATGTGTGTAAGTACTTTCAAATGTTTGGAAAATGAGTTTGGATTCATTCTTCTGTTTATAAAGACTGTTTTTTCCCTGCCTCCTGTACTTTATTTGTATTTTCCAAAAGGGGACTACATGTTGCCCATCTTGTATATTTTTCCCAATACATTCCTGTTAGTATTTTTTTGAAGTAGGGAAAGTGTTTTTTCATTTTAATTTGGGAAAGGCAGGCCTTGCAATACAGTAAACTGAGGAGGAACTGGACCAATGTAGTAAAATCTGTAATGTTCATGTGACAGATTACATGCCTTTACTTTTATTTTTTTAATAGCACTGAAAAAAGTCCTATTAAACAGAACAAACAAAAACAACAACAAAAAACCCCACAAAAAAGTGAAATCATTTTTGAGACAGAGTGTAGATTTCCTCTGTCACAGGTTAATACAGAATTAGTTCAGTCTCACAGGGGAAAATGCTGATTGTCTGCACCTGGGCTTTACCACTTACAAACAATGAAGTTGTTCATCGTGTCTCCCCATATCCTTGTACTAAGGGTTTTTTGGGAAGTGATTTTCATTTGGTACAAAATCTTCTTTAGTAGAGGGGGGCATTTCGTGTGATTATTGCTTCCTTCCCACTCCCTTCCTCCCCAGATGTCTTCAGATACCTGTGTGTAGTTCAGGATTGTTTTCCAAAGACAATGTTGGAAATCCATCACTCTTTGGCCATTATATAATTATGGGACTATTCTTTCCTAGAGATTCATGACATATTTTCATTTTGCAGTAAAAATACTGTGTGATAATGTTATTTTAGTGCTATTTAGGGTTATAATTTTTATTCTTACAGGTGGAATCAGCAAGCCTGAGTCTTTCTGCTGGTTGAATGTGATAGTTATTATGTAAGTGCTGTGAGATATTTACAGCTGTCTCAGAAACAAACACCTAAGTTTAGACTTAGTCAAATTTTTGTCTGGCATAGAACAGTGTGTTTCAAACTTTTGAGCTTCCCTTGTAAAACCTAATATAGCTCTTAGTGAATGTTTCCCCAAATCTGTTTTAGCTCCATCCACTAAACAGAGGAGAAGATTTTAAAATGTTGTGAAACTTACATAACTGCTCATTTAAATCCTACCGATTAAAAAATGTATTTCAGCTTGGGGAAAAAAATATGTTTGAGCTAGCACAATTAAGCAAAATCATAAGGGTAATTTGCAGAAGAGCAAGAAACACAGGAACACATGCAAGCATTAAGTATTCCTGCAGCTTCAGCCCCCAGCTTCCCTGCAGTCACGCGTCCCACCTGGGCATTGTGTGCGCTCAGTGCCCGCGGTGGGCAGAGACCCAGCCAGCACTGACTTCAGTGGGATCCAAAACTCTGACTGGGTTTTATTGAAGCGCTTTCTGCAGCTTAGTTTTTTGTACCTTAGTGCAGCAGTTTGATGGAGATGATAGTGTTTATAAGGGAAATAATAATTTAGACTTTAGAATTTTTTCCTCAGGCTTCCTAAAGAATTAAACAAATTATATTCATATTGGCCAAAGAATTCTACACTTCTGGGCTTGACAAGTGTGTTATTTTGGCTTGACACAGTATTTTTGGTTTATGCTGGTGTGAATATTCCTTCAGTGTCCCTCTGAATATCATACATCTCAGTAATACTGTGACTCTCAATGGCCCTTCTAAGATATATCCATAAAAGCCCTTGACCAAAAAGGCTGTGGCCAAACAGAAAGATAACTGTCTTTGAGGTAAATCTAAGAAACATAAGAGTGCACAGAGGCTAAATAGCTGAGTGATAACAAGAGTGATACTCTTGCATATTTTTCACGGAAGGAATGCATTGTCTTGTTTGAAGAGAAGCATCTGCCTATCAAAGAAAAAAAAACCCAAACCATTGTTTTCAAGATTTTGTTATGGATTTCCCTGTATGTAGGGGTTCCATGTGAAGAGTATTACCTTAATAAATCAGGATGGTTTATAGTAAGAAAGCAGTAAGAGTATGAAAACAAGTCTTATTGCAAATCTAGTAACTGCTCATAACTTCTTGACTTTCTCACCCTACACCTTCTTATTCTTCAGCAGTTGTTTACTAATGTAAGTGAAAGAATAACTTTGATCCTTTTTTGGTGCACTTCCACCGTGCATTTGAACCACTGAGAATTTTACAAGATTTTCAAAAGCCAGACCTGTTCAATTAAAGGTTGTTTATTTCTAAACTTTATATAGCAAGTAATACAGGCTCTGTGCCTGTCTGTCCATTCCACATTTGTAGCTAGGAAGAGCTCCTTTATCTTCAAATATGTTATGTAATTATTTCTGTCTTTATAAATACATTAATTGGAAAAATTACTCCTTGCTCTGAAGGCAGAAATGGGGATTACTGATGGCTCCTGTGATAGAATGAGTCCTGTGAAGCGTTTTTTCATTTCTTGTTTGTTTAAAAAGTGTCCTAAGTGCTTTCCATCATGTCTGGCTTCGCAGCATAGCTGGGTTTTATACTATTTCCAGGTACAAAAAGTAGCTGGGGAAAGGGGCTGACAGGCCTTTTTTCTTGGTTGCTTGTCAAAACGTAGCTGGAAAGTGAATAAAGAAACAGATGTTTAGGATGCAAGGTTTCCAATATGGCACTAGGGCTTTTGGCTTTTTTTCCCCCCAAGGGATTTGTTTACTTGTTTTACATGTTCAACTGCAAAAGCTTAGAAAAGTTACACAACAGTATTGTTCAGAAGGAAAATATTGCAACATACTTTCCAACTCTTCATCAAACTAAGTCACTGTATTCCTTCCTTTTTTCCTAAAGTGCAAACAAAGTCATGTGCTGAACAACTTTACCTGAGAGACCATTCCTCACTAAGCTGAGTTTGTGACACTTCCGTGCCTCTGTGCATTCCCTGCAAGATTAAAATTTTAAATTACCTTGTAAATGATCAGGACAAAATCAAAATCTATTATCTGTCCTATGAGACTAATTATAAAAAATACAATACAATGAACTTTTAATTTAGATACCTTGAAAAATTATTCCAGTTTTTTCTCTCTCTGTCCTGTTCCCTTCCTTGTCTTGTAAAAGAAGGGAGAAAGAGAAGGCAGCAGCAGCTGTGGGTGTAAAATGGCATTTTCGCATGAAATACTTGAAAAGCAGTAAGCATTCCATCCACAAGATTTTTTTTTTCTTCAATCCAGAGTGAGAGAGAAGTGAAAAGGAGAATGTGCTATAAGAAAAAGGCTTTTTGTGCAATAATTGGATCCGTACATAGCAGATTATGATGGAGGCAGGGAAGGCACCATGAGTGCATGTTATAGATCTTCTGCCAGCATCACAGCTGCTGGGTTCAGTTTGTGATCAAATAAGGTCATTCTTTCTGACTATACCAAGACTTCTTTGCTGAAAACTTCTCTGGGAGCTATTGGGAATAATTGCAAACTTCAAAGCGTGCTTTGTTGGAAGACAAAAAGAATCAAGTTGATTTTCAATTTATTGAGGCATTGAATTAACTTATAGAAATAGTTGTATACATTCATAGGCAACTGTGGCCTAGTGCAGATACAGTTCAAATATGAAGCCAAAACAAGAGTACACAAGAAAGGATTAAGCTGAGGGAAAACAGTAAACTATTTAACAAACAATGAAATGAGACATTTCTAATGCTCATGCTCAGTGATTTTTTCCCTGCTAGGCACTGACCATTGCTTACTGGATACACAGAGCACATTCTTTACAATAGGCACTCAGTATAGCTCACTAAATGCTATTGAAAGGGTCTGTGCCTTCAACAACTTAAAAGTAAAAAAGAATCAAGTTCTTTGGGTGGTCAGGTGTTGTGCATGTTTGCAGTGAGCCTGCACATGAGCAGTTTGAATTACTTCTACAAATCTTGTGATTCTTGCATGTTTAGAAGTAAAACCAAGAACTTGTTGGTTCTGCAAACTTTCTGAAGTCCCAGCAAAGTATGCTTATTTGGATGGATGATATTTTTTATCTTTTTAAATTAAGTGGTTAAGATGTGAGATACAGATATTTTTAAGAAAAAAATCTTCTATATAGATAAGCTGTATGTGGATGTTGATTGTTCTTACTTGCAGATGGGCATTCACAGTTTAAATTCCTTTATGTAATCAGACCACAGTTTTTCTTCCATGTTCATAAAATAGTGGCTTTTTTCGCCGTCTTTTAATCTAAGGACTATTCTATACTCTTTCTATTTTGCAAGGAGGTTTGCTTGTTCATATGTAAGAATTTCCACACCATGGCTACTCACAGAAGGGAAAGTCATATTCATGGTACTTGCAAGGCTGCAGATTGATCCAAGATTAGTCTTTAACTTGGAGTGGTTTTTCTCCAATCTTATCAATGCTATGTGAATAACTTTGGTTAGACTTGTTTTTTGGGAGCTGAAATTACTGACAAATTAGTCTGAACTTCAGCTAACTCTCCAAGATCATGTAGGTCTGTGAGTTCTGTAGATAGTGGATAGAAGGATGTTGATAGGCTTTTGCAGGGAGACTGGTCCAGGTTTGGAGATTTTTATTCTCTGGGTGTGAGGTTTTATTTTCTTTTAGTGAGCAGCCTCCTTCTGAAAGATTTTGGGCAGAACTGTGCTAGCATTGAATAGTGAGATATATTATTGCATCACCTGTGATTGAGTTCCACACAGCCTATTTGTTTATCTCTGAAAATGAGCCATGTTTCTGATATGTTGGAGGCATGAGACTGGACTTGCATGCCTAAGGAGCTGAAGTCTGATAAACCTAAACAATATACATGTGTCCAGTGTCACTGTTTATTAAAGTGTCTGGTATGATCAGCAGTAGTTCCTTTATATTATAGCAAAAAGCAACTCTTCCCTTTTGTGTAAATTTGTGCTCACTTTATCTATCTTCAATTGTAGCTGACTTTTACATTTTTCTATTAACTAAGATGATATGCCTCAGGAAGATATGTGTTTGTGGCCTTGAACACAAACTGAATGAATCATCATTTTGGCTGTATCTGAGCACTTGAATGTTGACTCCCTATTCAGCTTCATTTTTAATTTTTAATTACCAAAAAAGCATGCCCTTGAGAACTTCTATGTGAAAACCAAAATTAGCATCTCCATTCACTTGTGGCTTTTCTGACAAATTTCTTACTTTGTGAATGGCAGTTCCTTTATGTTGTGTAAGACAGAGTGAAGATGAATAGAATGAATTCAGTCTAGAAATGCTTACCAGTAGCCCCAGCACACCAACTCGAAATTCTGTGTGTCATTTTAGGTTTTCTCATCCTCAGATGTACACACCAGTATAGGTAAGTTCTCACTCTTTGTAACTTCAGTGTTACAATGTTAGGACATTCTCATCTGAAGGAGGGGAGATGATGTTCTATATTTTAGAGTCACAAATGTATTTTGAGGGGTGTCTACCAAATTACATCACTGTCACATTAAATAGTTGATTAATAAGTTTTGGAGTGGACCATTTCAATCAGTTCTTGCTGGATAGGTCTTATTCCTGAGATGCTGAATGGCAACAAATATTTTCCTCAATTGATTGGCGGTTTCTTTATGCCTTCCCATAAGGATTGATTGCTTTCAAAATTACACCTAATAATGTTAAAATAGATCTCAGCTGCTGTTCTACTGTTTCTGCAAGTGTTTTCCATTTTCAGCCATCCCCTTCACGCACACACACGTGCCTAAGTGTGTGTACATGGATTGTATCATCAGTAGTTAGCGCTTTTATGGTGTTGCTGGCAGGTTTTCTTGTGAAGGGTCAAGTCTCTCTAAGGAGTATGCACCTCATCCCACCCCATGTAACAGACCAACAAATAAAACACCAGGTCTGAACAATTAATCTAACAAAGTGGGAGGATCCAGACCAGAATCAATTAACGTGGTCTATTTTTTTTTTATATTTATGGATTTTTATTGTTTTAGGATTTCATAGATAAAGGTGGATAAGGGAAGCCTTCTCTAGTTAGCATTGGAGAACTGGAAAGAGAAAATGGTAGGGAATTTTTTTATTCAATGTAAAGTAGGCATATTTGAGGAAAGTTTATATTTTTCAGTTTCACACGTCATTTAGAAGAGCTGTTTGCATCTCTGGACTTTGTTTCATTTGGAATATGACTAGGTGGGAGAGCCCAAATGACCAAATTTCTTATAGCTGTTTTGAAGTAGGAGAAAAGATTGAATCATGTTAAAGATCTAGAGACAGAGTTGATAAGAATTTATCATTGAAGTAATGGTGGTATTTTTCTATTCTAGCACATTCAAATTCCAATCAAATGAAAGGGTTTGTGGAGCCAGTTATAATTTTGAAGTCTAAATTAATCTAATTTCTGTAATGATTGTGAAATGCTTTAGTCCACAACTTGAGGCTGTTACTTGTTATTTTTTGATCGTTTGGGGGTTTTTGACAGCTAACACTGCTGTATCTCTTTGTTATTTTTAATGTGTCTTATAGCTCTAAACCTAGAAATTGAAACTGAATTTCCAATCCATATTCAGAAAATTAGCAACTGTTTTGATTTTTGAGTGGAAAATAAGATAATTTAAAGCCTGTGTTCAGGTAGCTTTTATATTTTTAACTTAAACTCAAATTCATCAGAAACTCCAAAGAACTGTCAATGTCTTGAAGACACATTTAGTCCAAAACCAAAGATTTTGGAGGATTGAAGAAACTTGCTTTCAGCTATTCATGTTTTCCTTTACATCATTTCTGTGTGTCTGACTGTGCTCAGTACACCACAATGCTTTTATTGTTTCGCTTCCTACTGCTCCTCATTTGCATAAATTTGTTGCTTATTACAATATATGGAATGTAATCTTTTTCTATTCCATTTATTATGAACGCAAGAGGCTTTTTGCAACTGAAATTTCATTGGCGTGTTGAGTTGAAAGAGGAACCAAAAGAGATTAGAAGTTCATTTGATTAAAAGCTCATCTTTTGCTCCTAATTTTATCATCTAAGTGTTGATTTTAGGGTTTTTTTTCCTTATAGCAAACTGCAGCTGTAAGGGTTGATTCTAGTTTTTTTTCCTTATAGCAAACTGCAGCTGTAAGTGTAGAGGCCCTCCTTGGGGCCAGGGAATATTCCATGGGCACTGCAGCTGGGTCATCCATAGTGCTGAACTGTTAGTGTGGCTCCTGGTGCTGTTTGGCCTGGGACAGATGCAACTGCTGGTAATGATTTGCAGGCACAGCCCAGGAACCGGCAGGGACCAGAAGTTTTGCTGTGGCCACCCTGCCTTGGAGGCTGAGAGCTCTTGATAGTCTGAGCATGGGCTGTTCTGTGCCATATGGGCTGGGCATGTTTAAATTGCTGCTGGTGGGAGCTGGCTGAAGAGTTGTGGGTTAGGAGTGGAGAGTTAATTATGGGGGCTGAAGTTTGTTGCATGCACTTTGGCACCTTTTTTGCATAGCTATGCTTCATAGTGAGTATCAAGAAATCAAGAATTTTTTTTCTTTTTTAAATATGTGGTCCACAAGATAACTAGCAGCATGTACATTGTAATGTTTTTCTGGGGCTGATACAGTTGGGAAAGAATCTCAGAGTCTGCCTTTCTTGCAGTCAGACTCTGGTTAACAGATTAATTTCTAAAAATGAGAAAAAAGGACTTGGGGAGAGAAATTATTTGATAACAGAAATAGAAGAAACAATCTTACACATAGAATAATATTATAAAAGTATGCTTTTCAAGTCAGGCTTTGACTTTTTCAAAGTGATTGAGGGACTAATAAAAAAAGAACTGTTAGAAGTGAAATGTTTTAAATTGCTGTACTGTGTGCTATTTTGACCTGTTTGGACAGCTTTGATCAAAGCAGGCAGCCATTTTTAAAGAATTTGCAGATACTGCGGCCTTCTTTTGCTGTGAGAGCAGAGTATACAGATCCTTAATGTAAGAAATACCCAATGCTTCTGCTGAAGTCATTACACTGAAAAGAGAGAGTCTGCACCCAATTCCCAGGGAGATGCATGGTCATCTTAAACAGCACAGCTGTTTGCAAATCACCTATTGACTTCAAAACAGGGTCATTATATTCTAGTGTTTTGAAACAGTAACAATATTTTCTAGTATCTGAATCTCTAGCTGAATCAATGATGTGACTGTTCTCTACCTAAAAGAAAAGGTAGTGCAAGTAGAAATATAGATTAATAGGTTGGCATATTTGAGACCATCCTGAGGTTTTATGTGAATCTTTTTCTGAATCATTTATTTTAATACGTTTATTGTAATAAGACACTTGTATTAAAAAAGAGTTGAGACATGTATTTAAAATTTATTGATTTAGCATATACTCAGTACAATAAATGTATGTTGGGCTGGAACTGACAATCAAGTTGCAACTAAAAATGACAAAATGTATACCTCATTATAGAATATTGTAGCAAGAAGCTGAAAAGAATATGAAGAAGCAACCTTCAGCTAGCTAAATCCTGCAAATGCATTAATTTCCCACATTTCATTCCTTTGTAAATATGTTTTCTGAACATGCATCTGGCTCTGCTCATTGCTTGTTCATTTCTTACCCATTTCAGTGTGCTGCATAGCATAAAATCCTAATTTGTAAAGGAACAATATTTAATGCATCTTCAAGAGCTTTCAATGCTGATGAAATTTCTTCATTCTGTGCCATTTTTCTGTATCACAACTTTTCATGTATTTTATTAGTTAGGGAGAAAAAATTCTGGTTTTCTTATACAATCAGATATGTTCCTCTGAATATTTTAAAAGTTTAGGTTTTTTTTTTACCCCAGAAAACATCATGTCTGAGAGAGAAAAACCAGTATTTTCTTCACAGGCAGTGCCTTGCCATTATACTATGAATTGTTTTCTTTTTGACAGCTTGCCAAAGGGTCTTTGTTTATCTTGGTAATACCAATGATTTGGTTATTACTAGGCTTGTAATGACACACAAGTATGTGACCGTAATTGAGACATGGAGATTCCCTGGTTCTGATGCCTGCGGTTTTTACTGATTTTTTTAGAAGATCTGCATCTTTTAATTTTTGAAAATATACAGTATTAACTTTTGCCCTGGGGGAGTATTGGGATAGTTGGGCTCTTATAAATTTTACAAATGCTTCGTCGAAGTTTTACAGATGATATGAACCATCTTGCTTTTTGCATTATGATAGCTAAACAAAGTATAGTATGAACTACTGAACCATCTTCATAGTGTGCCTTGCCCAGTTTTGAGGCTGGTGTGGAATGAAGTGAGCAGGGAAGAGAATGACAGTATGAAACAGTGGTTCTGTCCAACCTGAGTAATTTCTGCCCCTAGGAGAGCTGAAATAAAAGAAACTGGTACTCTGCACCTTTTTTTTAGTGTAACATTTCTAGTTAGGTGAGCTGTGGCTGCTCATGGGCAGCTTTGGCAGTTAATATGCAGTCCTTGTAAATTGGAAGTGAACAGAGCTCCAATGACCTTGAAAAAGAGCAGAAATAACAATTTACTGAACCACTAGCCCTGTCAAACTTCATTCTTAAGATATTGTTGAGAATAGGATGCCAAAACCTCTCTGTGAATTCATGAATCACCTTAAATTACCTCCCATTATTTGGATTCTCCTGGAAACTGCTAAAAACCATACAAATTTAGAAAGGACTTTTTTTCCATAGGATTTTGTACAGCTCCAAACCATTTTTTATTTTATTTCTTTTTCAAGTTGTGGGACATACTATGGAAAACATTCTCTTTTTTTTTTTTTTTTTTTTTGCACTAGAAGAAACCAAACATAAGTCTTTAATATTGTAAGAATATTTGAAGAGCTGAATCACAGTCAAGACATTCAAGACATTTGCTTTTGGGGATTTGACTGGTGGTTCTTGATCTTCTCAATATACATTGAAGTCATATCTGAATTCATAAAATGTGTAGATTTTTCCTTCCCATCCTTTTTGTGGACATCAGCTGCACTTTTAGTTCAGACCTGTCAGGTAGGTGTTTCAAGAGACAAGCATAAAATGAGTCGATTTCCCGTGAGCTTCCCTTTCTCCAGGCTAAATAACTTCAGCTTCCCCAGCCACTGATCATAGGTCACATACTCCAGACCTTTTTCCAGCTCCATTGCCCTTCTCTGGACCCACTCCAGCACCTCAATGTCCGTATTGTAGTGAGGTGCCCAAAACTGGGCACAGGGTTTGAGGTGCGGCCTCACCAGGGCCAAGTACAGGGGAACAATCTGCCCTGGTCCTGCTGGCCATGTTATTGCTGACACAGGCCAGGATGCCTTTGGTCTTTTTGGCCACCTGGGCACGTCTGGCTCATGTTCAGCCAGCATCATTCAGCAGCCCCAGGTCCTTTTCTGTTGAGCAACTTTCCAGCCACTCTTCCCAAGCCTCTAGTGCTGGCTGGGTTGGTTGTACAGGATCTGGAACTTCACTTTGTTGAACCTCATATGATTGGCCTGGTCTATTGATCCAGCCTGTTCAGATCCCTGTGTAGAGCCTTCCTGCCCTCCAGCAGATCAACACTCCCACCCAAATCAGCATCATCTGTGAACTGGCTGAGTGTGCACTCAGTCCCCTCATCCAGGTCATTGAAGACATTAAACAGGACTGGCCGCAGTATTGAGCCCTGGAAAACCCCACTGGATGTAACTCCATCGACCACCACTCTCATGGCCTAGCCATCCTGCCAGTTTTCTACCCAATTTATGGTGCACCTGTGTTGTCATTACATTGCAAAGGTTTCATACTGTTGTCTCCTTAGTGCAAGAGTTTCATGCCTCCTTGATGTTTCTCATAGGCAGCTCCTCTAAGCACTGACTCTTTCTTCTTCTCAGAGTAACCAACTGACTCCAGTTCCCCCAACCAACCAATCCACTGTTCTGTAACACTCTTCTATAACACTTCTTCTTATTGGCTACAGCTGTGGTCTGTTAAAATCAGGCCTGCTCCTAATCTTTAAAAATTAGCTCAGCTGCAACTCCTTAGGAGGTAAGATTACTGTCTATACTATCTTTATTTACTTATATTCTATCCCCCTACACACCTGTAAGCCCGGCAAATATTCTAAGAACTGTCCATTTTATGTCTTTATTTTAAGTAAGCAAGAAACAGAAATAAAAATGTCTCTAGTGATTAAAACAGATATAGTCCTAAGTCTGTTGCCTGAAACTAGGAGGGGTTTTTTTTCTTCCTGTGAAATAGAAGTAGAGACAACTGCTGTCTTTTATAACAAGCATCCTTCTCATCTCCCTAGTTATGGAGGTGTAATTTCTTTTAAACAAGAAACTGTTGCAGTAAAGTGCCAATGCTTCTGGTTTATGCAGTAACAGCATAAATTTTTTAATAGATAATGAGGATTGCTTTATTAACAAAATATACTGCTACGTCTTGTTTAACATCACAATTTACAAATATCTATGTTGTAGTGTAGATTCAGCTTATAGGGTGGTTCCCTATAAGTCTCATCATTGCAATTGTGAAAAACTGAAACCTGAGGTAAAGTTAAGAACTAGCACCAGTGAGTTCCATGAGCACTTGCAAAGTTACCCCAGATTAAATAATGCCAAATGTAGAAAATTTAGTTCTAGAAGCATGATGTGAAGCACATTGGGTTTGAGTACCATTGAAATGCAGCCATTGGTGATAGTTTTATACACAGAATATGCCTTGTAGAATTTCTGCTGGCATTTTAAAAGAATTATTGATAAAAATAACTATTTCCAATGTCTTGCCATCTCTTTTGTTTAATTTTTACTTTCTTTTGGTCTCTTGCATGAAGGTTAAAAATAGAGATGATGACTGGGAAAGTACATTTTATAGGCTTAAGAATTGTTTTCCAGTACTGTAATTTTAAGAGTTAGTGATCTAACAGCAAAAATATCAAATTGAGCTAGATGACATATGAAAAGAGAGTACCCATTCCCAGCTGAAGGGAAAAAAAGCAGAAATCTGTCTTGATAGTGTCATTGTGCTGTTGTCTGAGTATTTCAAACAGTTGTTAGCCCTTACTGAATTACTGAAAAATTTAAATCACTACTTTTTCCTTCTACCTCCTGGTAATAAAGTCAAGGAACAATCTTTTTTTCCATCTGCATCCTCAGTCTTCTCACAAAATTAAGGGGCAGTTATTTTTAGAGACACAGATGGGTATTTATCTCTGCTGTCTTGTCAAAAAAAATTTGGTAATTTCATGTTGTTTTTCTTTACTTTCCTTTCACATGGAATCACAGACATCCACTAATGACCTGGGATCTTAGCCAAGAGCTAGAGGCAGTGGGAGAAAATGCAGGATATTTATAACTTCATTATAATCCATCGTTTATTCCTTGCTCTCTTCATTGTAAGAGGGGTATCATTCAGTCATCATAAAAAAAACCACTTAACTCTCACGGTATTTATTTTGCTTCTTTTAAGGGTATCAGTAAAATTAACTGCTCTACTTTTTTTAATTCTTATTTCTTTTCAGTGGTCATTCAGGCACAGATAACAATGGTATCACAACATTTAAAGTAACAGCTTACATTATTTTTCTGGCATGAAGTAATATCAGGGGCAAGGGAATGAGATGTCTAAAACATCTGGCCATGGAGTAAACCAGTGTAACTGTAGATAATATTGTGTTACTTCTTCCAGCTGCGACATTAACCTTAGCTAGACCTTTTGGAAAGCTGAAGGTTTTAGCTTCCCGCACAGTTCATTATTGAATGGTCTGGTCCAGAATTCACTCAGGAAAAGTTTTCCTTCCTGGGTGTTGCTGGCACTGGTCTGAGTCCCAGTGTTACTGTTCTGCTGTTGAAGATGCGCAGCACAGAAATTAAATCTCTACCTCTAATATCCAACCCAGCACTCAAACCTGTAGTCTCAGGTTCTTGGGACAGAGAAATGAAACTGCTTCATTTCTCATCTACTCATTAAGTGGTTTGTAG
Source organism: Zonotrichia albicollis (assembly GCF_047830755.1). Taxonomy (NCBI): domain Eukaryota; kingdom Metazoa; phylum Chordata; class Aves; order Passeriformes; family Passerellidae; genus Zonotrichia; species Zonotrichia albicollis. The sequence continues at coordinate 29,589,679 of NC_133824.1, read as the reverse complement.
AAACTGTTGCAAGTTGTGTGTAGCTAGCAATTTATTTCCAATCTTCTTCCTCTCCCTAAGGATGCTTATGGAAGTTTTTATCTATTTTAAAGACCCCAAAACCACAAAATGCTATGTGTGAATCTTAAAGTATTCATTAATGAAGCCAAAAACTGTCTGGTGTTTTTCAGTGTATAAAGCTTTATTATGACAAATATAGCTGGGCTAAGCTAAATCAATATTGATGCAGTGTCAAATGCTGTAGAATTTGGATTATGTGGCTATTACATTAAAATTCCTCTTCTATAAATCAGTGATAACACAATAGGAATCCCTGTTGGAAAGGAAAAGAGATGAGAGGTATATCCTTTTGTACAGGTAGATGAGAATACACACGCACAATTTATAAATTGGGCTGATGAAGTGAGCAGAGATTTTTTTCCTTTTTTCAAAAGGTGAGATTTTTTTAATGAGTGAATAAGATGTGTTTTCATGAATGCCCCCCGTTTCATGGTGCTTATTGCTGAATTTTATTTTATTCAGCAATAAAATGGCAGAAATGTAAAGCTACCACTCACCCTAATCAGAATCCAATATTCTCCCTCCTGTTCCACCCAGGAAACCAATAGATTTGTCAAATATTCTCTGTGTCTTTCCCTAGCGTTTTTATTCTATGGCTTAAGCTTGAACTTTCATGCTGTAACATTTAGTGTGTGTCTGTACATGACAACACAGAGCAGACAGCTTTTCCACTGGAAAAAAAATTACACCTGATAGGAAGAACAAAGAGACCATTGTTGTCTCTCACAGGGAGAATTAAAGCACAAAGGGATTTCAGGACACACAGGAAGTCTGTTGGCAGAGCCAAGAGCAGAACTGTCTCTTGGGTTCTGCTGCAAATGCCTCTGCCAGGGGCCAAGCTGCTTGAGCTGGAGAGAAGCCGTCCCTTTCACAGCCCTGCTTCCGGTCGGACTGGGAAAAAGGAACTGAAAAGGCAGGGCAGAGAGAAGGAAAAGAAATAATCCTGGTTGTGAAGCTGTGGCCTCTTGTAAAGAGAGAAAAAGCATTCCCAAACTAACCGACCGATCCTTCCCCCCTTCCGCTCCATCCCATTCAAAGCAAGGAGTAATGTTGCTGAAGTAATCCAAATGTCACAGTGGAGGGTTCTGTGCAACTGATCAGCATAATGTGCTTCCCTGTGCTTGTGCCTTCCCTGCCCGTGTACAGAAAGCCCTTCGGCTGACATTTGTGTAACATTTGTTAAGACAAAACACGTGCAGAAAAAGCCTTGCGTTATTGCAACAACCTCCTAGATTTGTTTTTACATATTCCTTCCTTGCCTTCTCTTTCTGCTTTTTTATTTTAATTAATCTTGAGGATTTTGTGAAGATTGTGGGACAAAGGCTTTCATTATTTTGGCGGGAATTGCTTAGTCCTGTATAATTCTATTTAATGAAATATTTTTTCACCTTAAATCTGAGTCTTGGCAGCTACATTTGAGATGTAGGAGCAATTTAACTAAACATGATTTAGTTGTAACCCGAACAGCAACAGCTTGAGGTGAGCAAGACTCTGGAAGGAAAACACACAAAATAAGATACAGCATGTCTGTAATTCATATTAGAGACTGTGGCAAACAGATACTGCAGGACTGAGCCTTTCAGACTTCATACAGTTACTCAAACTGCCCTGACCTATTGGCTGAGTGTGATTTTGTGGGTGTAGTAAATAAGAGCACCTCTTTAATACTTAATTCACTTTGTAGCTGTGTCTGCTGCAGTTATATTGGTAGTCTGAAGCTTTCTATCTACTGATGACAAAGTTTTCCCTTGTCTTGCTTGCATGGCAAATCTTTAATGGAAACCAGGCTGTCAAGTTTTTTCAACCTTTGTAAAGTCACTTGTTGGTTCTGTGGTCAAAAGTAGCTTTTGGCTGTGTGTCTTCCTTCAGTTGAGTCTTTTCCACTTTCATTAAACTGGGGTGTTTTAAAGGCAATTTTTAAATTGTGCTGTGAGAGAAGATAATTGTCTTTTGATATTGGTCCTTGTTATTAGCTGTGGGAATTTATCTTAGTATTCGAACTTTAGCCTAATGTACTTCAGTAAAACTGGATTGCTTTTGGAGAGTTGTCAATGTTGATGCTTGTGGACTATGCCAGTAATAAGTAGCAATTTTATTTATTCAGAAATCCTTTTATGTTCCTTTTTTTGCCTTTATCAAGTAAACTCTCTTGAAATTTCTGAGATTTCCAAGTTGGGTTTCATGTCCTAATGTTACTATCACACATTGACCATTTCAGACACTGGCAAATAAGGAAATACATGCTGTCCAAATAAGACTCAATAAACTATTCTGTTAACTTGTTGCTCCTAAAAGTTGTAGCTTCCTCCTTCTGCTTTCTCCTCCCCTTTCCTCTGCTTCAGTCAAAGTTGGTCCTTGCTTGTTCATTGTTCTCAAAGCAAAATGGAAGTCTTATTTTCCAGAAGTTACTTGGGGGAAAAAAGCCCTGAGTGCCAGAAAATGCTTATTTATCAATATTGATCCCTTCATTTGCAAACTTGGCATTACATGCTGTACCTGAAAGTTTACTGGATTTTTTTTTCATGTGACTCTGAGACTTGGCTTGAGTGATATGGAAAAAAATTCAATTTCCCAAATTATTAAACCCCAAAGCATAACAGTCAATTTACTGTCATTTAAAACTATTGATTTAATTTTTTTTTCTGCTTGCAATCCAGGTTCTGGTTGGATTGAGAAAGAAAAGTTTTATGCTCAGGAAATTTATATTGCCAAACCTTAATTTCTGATAGAATGACCCCATTATTTTTAAAATTAAGGCATTTATTAGTCTAAGAGGAATACTCTCATAGAATAGAGAGCCCCTTCCACTTACAATGTAAAATATCTGTTTGTTGTCATCAGCTGTGCTAGGTGTGTATCTATTCAATGCATTCTAATTCAAAGAAAGGTCAAAGGTACTGACTTTAACTGAGCCTTGTGTTACAAAGTCAGTAGCATTAGTTTGAGCCTCATGCATTAGAGAACAGTTTAATTGTCTCCAACCTTTTGGAAGAGCAAAAGAAAAACTGACAGTCAACACACTTGTGTCTGTTTTAGTGTGTGTCACAGAGAGGTTATAGACTGAAGGGATTATCCACAGGCTGTTGGTTTGATAATAACTAAGGAGTCAAAGAATATAAAAGAAGAAAAGTCTTTATTATATACACAGGCAGTTGGGAGAAATAGAACATGCTTAAACTTTTTTTCAAAAATAAATAGGCCTTTTTAAAAAGAGGAATTTGAAAACAAAAGGCTTTACACTTTTAATATCTGAGCAAAAAATTCAGTGTAAACTAAAGTCCCAAATCATTACTGTTAATAAAAGAAATCTGAAAATTCTTTCACTTTTGTTGAGTAACTCCATGCCATATTTTACTTCTTAGCAGTAGGAAAAAATATATTTCAGAAAAAAACAGTCATCTGTCTGCTAGTGCATACTTATAGATAGACATGCAGGTCTAGTGTGATAAATTGTGATACAATCTTAGGGTAATAAATAAGGTATTTTTCAGTGTCTTGAAAATTCATTATTTAAGAAAGACACAAAAAACCCATTATAAATTCTGGCACTTAAGCAAGCAAAGGAGAGCTGAGAGAAGATTTCTGATTCTGCTGTCCAAATGGGAAAGAATCAGAACAGATTATTGCTCTTATAAATCTCCTGTTAGTGAAAAATATTGTTATGCTTATTACTCACAAATCTAATTGCAAAACATGTCTGCAATTTCTAAAAAGGAAGAGTTTTATTACTTTAGTACTATGAAACTCACTTTATAAAAGTTCATGCAAAGTGGAGAAGAAATGTCTTTTGTCACTTGGTCATCACTGTTTCTTAGGACAGGTGGTATTCTTCTTTCAATCTCCCAGACTCCTTCAATTTTCTGATCTTTTGGTAAAACAAGGTGCATTTCCAATTGATAATCCTCATATATCATTTTAAAAATGGACTTTGTGGAAATGTTAAAATACTGAGGCATTCTTGAAGAAGCAACCCAAAACCATATCTCAGTTTGTTCTACCAAATTTTATTTTGTTTTAATTGAGTCATAAACCCTGATGTTCTTGTCAGGGGTGACCTGATATAAACTGCAGTTTTTTGGAGTGGATTTAATTTGTTGTCCATGCTGGCTTCAGTTTATACTTCATAATTTTTGATTTCCAAAACAATTTCAGAGATTTTTTGCAGGGTGGCACATTCATTTAACCTCCAATACATTTCTATTTCAAAAAGAAATAAATAGTCAGTGTCTTTAGTCTTCGGTTTAAAATAGGATTAACTCAAAGGTGATAATTCAAGACTTTTCTTAATACTTTCTCTTAACTTTTTCAGAAAGACAGGGTTTTTTTCCACTGTTAGGACTGCTGACAAGTGATAAACTGTAGAATACTTCAGAGATCACCACGGGATGTGGACCACATACAGCTGGGCAAGTGCAGGGAGCAGACATGGCAAGGGCAGCCAGGGCTCTGTTGAAGGGCTCGTTCTTGCCTGGAACAAAGTGAGCAGTGCCAGTCACGCAGAGCAGCCATGCAGGGAAGACAGAGCTGTCTCAGCCAGCTGAGTGTATTCTCTGCAGGAAGCCACATCCAACTCATGTTCCTTGAAAAGCCTCATCTTCCTGGAGTTTCATTTCAAATGTCAGGCTTGGAAGGCTCCCAGAAAAATCTTCTTTTCCTTGCCATCCCTACCTCATGATCAGCAAAATCTCTGATTCAATCTATTGTATCATGAAATATGTTAGTATATATGCCCAGAAATTAATTAGAGGATTTTTTGTATAAACTGCAGCTGTTATTGCTGATGGGTATTTGGACTAATGCCTCTGATATTAGAAAAAGCTTTGATTTCAATTACTCTCCTCCCTTTTTATATGTAATGAAGTAATAAGTTCATTGCAGTGCTTCACTTCTCCATTTTTTCTGCAGTACACCAAAACAAAGAGGCTTTTCTAACTAAATTGAGGCTTTATTCAATTAAACTAATTGTAATTTATCCTCACAGAAGGGGAGAGAGTAATTTACTAGAAAAAAAACAAAAACAAAACAGTACAAATCAGCTTTTAAAAAAGTTCAGCAAATAATTGCTTTGAAATTCTGATGGGTCACCATCCTAGGTGACTGTTTGTAGAATATCCAGTTTTGCTTGTACTATATGTCTTCTCTCAAGGCCTAATTAAGAAAGGTCTGATTTGAAACACATTTGAATTAAAGCATCTGAGTAACCATTAGTGTTTAATACGGAGTAAATGTAACAGCTTGAACTGAGACTGTGGAGTTAGAGGCTCTGCTTTCAGAGTTTCCAAGGTACTCCTGGAGAGGGGGCATGCCCAATAGTTTGCACAGTTGGCTTGAATTGCCATGGGTGTTCTAGAATCTCAAGGAGTGTTATGAACACTAGTGAGAACATTCCACAATTTTCTACTAATGGATAGCATTATTCCTACTTTATCTATAGGAAAACTGAACCATGAAAATGTTAAATGAGTTGCACAACACCATACAAAACAGAGTAAGAAGTAAAATGCTGTTGTTCTAAAACACCAGCCTCATTGTCCAGATGGCATTGATTAGTGTTGCTATCCTGAAAGATAGCCACCTGAGAAGATTTCATTTTATTATACTTAGATCAGTTACTAACCCTCAGAGATCCATTGTGAACCTTCACAAAGTAGGACAGCACTTAATGAGGAGACTATCACAGAATCAAGATACTTCTCTAGGCTGCATTTATCCCTGTTGTAAGAGGTTCTACCATGTGAAGTGTGGTTTCTGAATTGATATGGAGTCCAGCTGCTTTTAGTACAAAGAGCCATGCAAAATTCCTGAATTTATTCAATGTTGATACTCTGAAATGGGCACAGTATTGCCTTGCTCCCCTTACCTCAAGGTAATTCATCCTGTAATTTCTTAGTCCTTTATGCTGCTTGATGCCAATCCTCTGTCAATCTCCAGAACTAGCTCTTGCCATCTTCAACTTAGATCAGATTCTTTCCTCCTGCCCTTTGTATTCACATTCCCAGCTACTGATCTCTTTGAATTCACATAGGAGGAACTTTCTCCTTTGAACTTAAGTGTCCTGTCTTAGAGAATTCCTGCAAGTTTTATGTGCTAACCAGGTAGAGAAGAGATCCTAGTGGCGCTTCTACTGAGGGAAAGTTCAGTGTTCACTGGAGAATTGATTAGTGTTGCTATCGTGAAAGATAGCCACCTGCTTCATTTTCTTAATGGCCTCCAGTAGCGACTGGCGAGTGTGTATTGTTTTAATCCTTTGTCTATAACATTTGTATCCCTGTGTTTTGTTCATGGCTTTCTCTGTATGCTTTGAATGGAAAAGTTTCTTGAGCTGATAATCCTAGTGAAGCAGATGCTCTGACATGCCAAATGCTTTTACAAACAAGCAGGGGTAGTCAAATTTTGCCAAATAGGAATGTTATTGATTCTTCAGCTGGAGATTAACCTCTTGTTTGAGTTTAAATATGATCTACTTTGAGTTTAAATATGATCTGAGAACTGAAGTCTCAAGAGAGGATTTTCAATCTGCTTTCTGGGTAGTTTAGGTAAAGTAGTGATATCTATGATTTTTTTCTGTTGATTTTTGGATCTATTTTAGTGCATTTATCTGTCCACTGGAGAAGCAAATTATTGGCAGTGGATGAGATTTCACAGCATGGAACAGTGAAACCCTATATATCTCTCAATAGATACTAACCACCTTTCTATGTGAACAGCAAAACCATTAATGCTTGTAACATCTCTTTTTCAAGGCCAAAGTGTGCAGAGGGGTTGGCAGCCTGCCTGCTGGAACCTTTTGATCCACAGTGCACTTCCTGGCAAACCTTAGTAGATGTCCTATCAGCTGGTCTAGGGCAAGGCTTTGCTGTCCTGAGAATGTGATCACAATGTGAGTCACCTGAGGATCAAAAATAAGAAAAAAAAAGGAGCAGGGAAAGTAGGAGGACAAACTGGTCAGAACTTCCTGTATGGGGAGTTTGGCAGTGTTGGCCCAACTTCAGCAGCAACAGCAGGACCAGAGCAAGCTTTGGAAGTCCTGAGAGGCTGGCAAGGATTTGGTGGTAACAGGTCCTGACTCTGTAATACAATGAGCAGAAAAACACACATCACTGTGTGTTTGGTGGGAAGAGAAGATAAAAGCATGTGGCCTCTGGTGGTGTCACTTACTGATCAGATGGGCCAGGTACAAATATTTCTTGGCTGAAATCTGCATGCAGGTTTCACTTTGCTTTGCTTCTGATCTGTAATTTTGATGCTGAGTTTATCTAATTGCATAAAAGAGCCTTGATCATGTCTTTCAATCACATTTATGATGAGAACTGTAAACACTCAGGGTAGGAAAGATCCTCAAGAATTCACATAGTGTGAATATAAAATAAGAGATAGCAGGCAGGGAAGCACTTACTACTGCTCCTTGTCAGCAGTGTGCTTGGCATACCAGTGTCTTAAGGAAGATCTAGCAAGTGGACGCTGAACATGCAACATTGAGTCTGATAACACAGAAAGACAAATGTGTGAAGATTCTTGTTCCCATGGAGTTATTAAAGGAGCAAGATCTACAAGTAATGAAGAGTGCTTGCAGGGAGACAAATTGTTCATGCGCTGTTTTATTTCTCTTGGTCTTTTCAGGTGTTCCAGGACCTTGGCACTTCTGTGTTGTCCGGTGCTTTTAGAGGATACAACATCTGCCTCTTGGCATATGGACAGACAGGTTCAGGAAAAACTTACACAATGATGGGAACACCTGTGAGTTACACCATGCATTTTAAACTTGGGGTTGAGGGCAGGATGTCTAGCAGAAACCTTGCTTCATTTTAAACAGTGGTTGTGGTGCTTGATGAGCAGAATGCTTGCACATGTTTTATCCGGTTTTAAACTTGTAAAATGTGAGCCTTTGCATTTAGGTAAAAAACAGAGTATCAGGTAAAAATATTAGAAAATGTGGTGTAGTCTAAATTTTTATTACTTGATAATCTTCTTACTACATATGAATCTTGTCGTAGAGGTAGAGGACAAAAAAAATCATCTCAATACTCAGGAATAGTTCTGGATTTTAGAAACTGTAACCCGAGATAATACAAAGTATTCATTTCCATGTGATATTTTGGCAAATTGGCCTATGCTGAGATTAAATTGCTTTCACAAATAAAATTAGATACAATTCACGGTAATGGTTTTGTAACAGGCTTAATTATTACTCGTAATATTGACCTGTGGAAAGTAATACTTCACTTCCAGTTTTGACACTCATTTGAATGGAATTTACAGAAGCTGTTACATTCTGAGTTTGTCTACCAGGCACCACCTGAAGTGCATTTTAATCTTGCTACTCAGATTGATGGAGTCAGCTGATGATTTCCTGTGTTTGCCACAACAGAAGGCAATTTGATTTTTATTAATGAATATTCTTAGCTGTTGGTCAAACATACTGCTAAAAAGAAAAATAATTAATAGCTTGCATAAGTGGACCAGTATTTTCTACATCCATGGGATTCAATTCTAACATAGTTTGTTCTTTTGATGAGAGTTTGGATTTTTAAAATTTTGTTTTCTCAATAGACATCAGCAATAGGATTTAGTTACATTATTACCAGATTTTTTCAAGGAAATTTCTGGATCTTGTGTTTCTAAGAGATTTCTTGCTTTAAAACTAATTTCTTTCTGCAATGCAATACTGCTTTGGGCTGATCTTTAATGACATGTATTCACTGTGAAACAATGTTCCAGTGTTTGGTATAAACAGAACTTTTGTCCATAGTGGTCCGCTTGGTGAACCTGGACTTTCTTCTTTCAAAGAACACAGTTTCAAATGTGCCTTCTTTCAAGGCTTTCAAAAAAGCCTTTCATGCCATTCAGCAAGCAGAATCCATCTAAGCCCTGGTGTCTTTCCCAGGGTGTATTGGCACTGCTCAAGTGGGAGCAATCATATCATAAGGAGAGTTCATCACACAAAACCGCACTGTTACCTCAGTGCTGTGTAGACTGGGCAAAATTTACATCGCCTAGTCTGGGTGTTGTCAGCAGCTCCATGTCCTGTTCCCTCTGAGACACAAAATTTATAAATCTAGAATATAAAGATGTTCTAAGGCTCCTCAGTGATGCCATGGCATGAAGAAATAAAACTAGGAGAAGGAAAACCCAAAAATATTAATGAGCAATCAAGCTAGCTTCAGTGTTGGCCTGGCTTCATCTCGTGTGCAGCACCTCTGACATAGACATGTCCAATATCATTACATCAAACAGCTTTTGGATTTAACCCAAGCCCCTAAACTTCTCATCAGTGCTGTGTACATTGCTCTAAAATTACTTTTGGTATAATTAGTGATGCTGTTCTGAACTACATTGCATGGCTGTTTGTGTTGTAATCCACCATAGTCATTACTGCACTATGATTCTGTCCTTTTCTTAAAACTTGGCTTTTGTATAAAAACAGATTTTGCATGAGTGTTAGGAAATATATTATTTAAATTTTTTTCTGTTTATTATTTGAAGGCATCCATTGGGCTGACACCTCGTATATGTGAGGTATTTTTTTTTCTTCATTTGAATTTGTTTAAGCAGTAAGATTTTCTTAATGTATTTTAAATTGACATAAACTTCTCATTTGTGAAGGGCCTCTTTTCTAGGAAGGATGATTACTCAGACCAGATGGCATCATGCAGGGTAAAGGTCAGGTAAGTGTGTTACTCTTTTGGACAACAATATGAAGGCTTTTAACAGCATACTCCTGTGACTGAACAAAGTAAAGACTAGTTTATTTTGTTTCTGTTTTCTTAGATTATAGTAGTTTTGGAATGAGGGGGAAAACACAGAGGAATGATGAGGAAGTATTGGGTTTAGTTTTCCATCTAAGTATAGTTCTTTGGATGATGCTGTCTTTTCACTTTTGTATAAACAGCTGAAATAGGAATACAGTGAAAATTTACTTGCTCTGTTTAACTCCTAAATTGAGCCATAATCCTACATTCTGGTCTTATTCATCATTCCCTTGGACCTTATAAAGCATTGTGTTTGGAAATCTGGGGATTTGAGCCCACTAGTGCAAAAAATCTATCTAGGAGTCAGTTACATGGTCTAAATATACAGTTACTCCTTTTGTTTTGTTTTTAGCTGAGTGAATTTAGCTTTCCTTTTTCTTTTCAGTTTTCTTGAAATCTATAATGAGCGTGTCCGAGACTTGTTAAAGCAGTCAGACCAAAAGAAGCCTTACACCCTTCGAGTTCGAGAGCACCCTGAAACGGGACCGTATGTCCAAGGTGAGAGTGGCCTGCTCAGTCAGCAGCACAACTGCAGGTGGACGTGTCCCAGGCGTGTTTGTGTCTTTGCATGCATTCCTGCAGTGGTCAGAATTGCCTCTGCCCTTCAAGGGTTACTTTTCTCAAATGCTTTTCTTGTATGATCACTGAAAGCTTTGCCTCTGTTATCCTAACGGCTGGATATCCTGCACTGCCTGCCTTTCCAGACGTATTATTTTTCTTCCTTTTATTTTAAAGAAGTATTAACTTAATCAAGAAGTCTACCAACATTAGCTCTAAATGTGTTCTTCAGACCAGCCTAAGGTCCCTTCAGACCTGTTTCATACCTTGGCAGCAGAATATACATTAAAAAAAAAAAAAAACAGTAGATAAATTTAACTGTTTGATGTTGCAGGGCAGGCCGTAAGAAGCAATAAAAATCTCACCAAAGTGAAAACCTAATAAGCTTGATTTTCAATTGTCAGCTTTTTCAGTTGTCTTTCTTACTTTAGTTCTTGCCTTCTCTCTCTTTTTTTTTTTCTACTTCCATTTTATTTTCAGTTTTGATTGGTGCTTTTATCTCAAGGTCTCATACAGCTTTAAATTGCAGTTTGGCCTTTGGTATTTAATGAATTGATTCGATCCTGATATAAAGTTTGCCAGCTACATTTCCGTGTATCTGACCAACAGCTGACAAAAATCACATCTCAAAACCAGTGCAAAATCATACAAACAAGATTTACAGTGGACATCAGAAGGAAGAGTGTTTTCCAAGCTGGGGGTTTGTTTGGAAAGTAGATGCATACATTTCCTTTTCTTCATGCCTTATATCCAGTGGGTGGAATTCCAGAGTAGCCTCTGGTATCACTGCCTCTGCAACTGCTTGGCTTGCCATCAGGTGAGCAGTAATACCTAGGGTAGTACACAAAATGCATATCACATAGGATGTTATGGATCCCGTCACATCAGAGCAAATACTGATTGGTCCTGGCTTCTAAATAGAGTCCTTGTCTCTGTTTAGTGGATTTCTCTTGCTCTCCCTGACTGATTTTTCTCCCTGATTTTCTTTATTGCGGCATTACTCATCATATGGTTATCCTTCCTTCAGAGATGGAGGGAAGATGTGACAATAGATAGAGTGACTTGACTGTGTGATTGGATGGAGCCTGATTGAATGGAGCCCAGCTCTGATTCCTTGCACACCTGCCCTATTGGTCATAGTGCATCTAACAGGCCATGGTTATTACCAATTCCTGCTCTCAAAATTTTAAATCAGCACTTGCAAAGTGTTGAACTTGCCTGGTCCTGTACACAAGGGTCTATCAGACATTCTGGTTGCTTCAGCTGTGCTTTCCCAGCACATCAGCCTCCTGTTTTAAGGAGACTTGGAAAATAATAGATCAATTGATGGTCTCATTAGTATGGCAGACATAATTCTTTGAAAAGTAAATTCATAGACATTTGGCTTTTATTGAGAGCTTTCCAAGATTCTCTTTCTACCTGCTTGTAATTGAAGAACTTCATTGTTGATGGAGTCCAAAGACTAAGTATTTTCTTTTAGCAGCTGCTCATTCAGCACGCAAGAAAGGATCTTTAAACTGCTTCCTTCCTTGGCAATTTCCATCTCTTTTCTCAGGCCTTGTATCTCCAGTGATTCCTTGGCTGCATATAATGGAGTTTCCCTGTTTTAAAAGAAAATAAAGTTATAACTTCTGCCAATGGGCTGGCTTGCCTTTTGTCACTGTTTTGTATTCATCTGGAATCTTCCATGCCAATTTTGTCACTTCTTTTTAAATTCTATTGTGGCTTTTGTTGTTGTTGTGGGGTTCATTTGGGGGGTTGGTTGTTTGTTTCTATTGTGCTTTTTTTGTTTACCCATTTTGAATAAGGATTTTATTCTTGGATTCCAAATTTTTTTGACTGGAAAAATTTTATGCTAGAGTTCTGAAATATGCCAATAAAGTTCCCAGTTGATTAGATTTTGTAAACTAAGAGAAGAGATAATGGCAAAAAATAAGTCTAAATAGTATTTGCCGCTTTTGACTACAGTTGTAAATTTATTTTAGATTGTTCACTCTCTCTGTATATTATGACAGCCTCAAAAAATAATTGTATTAATGCATGAAAGAAAAAAAATATTTTCAATAGTAATTGTGATTCATGTTTTTTAAGAAAACTGATCACGTGCATGAAAAGTGAAATAATTTCTCTGCTGAAGACAGCATGGGGTGCAATTGGATGCTGTTTTGAGGCCATGTGAACTGAAGTAATTTCAGCCTGATGAGTCAGTGGCAACAGAGTTCTTTTATTTTAGATATGTACATACAATATATATTAATAAATTTGCCTATGCAGTTTATGCAATTCAGAACTGTGACAATTTGCTTTACTTGAGACAGCCCTAGTGTCTGTTGAGGAGAGGGACTAATAAAATGTGGTGGAACTACATTCATTAGCTCACATCAAAAATAAGCTGCAGTGACTTAAATGCAAGTTTGAAGTATAGGTAGCTTGATTTCAATAAGATCGAATTCAAGAAAGCCTCTTGAGAAGAGGTTCACAACACTGGTACAAAATTCCCTTCTCAACTGCACTAATGTATTGCTGCAATCAAAAATTGCTGAGCTCTGTAAGGAGGGTTTTCTATGTGCTGAAGTAGACTTTGATAATTTTATATGTGGTCTCTCTGTCCAGGATCAGAGTGCAAGAATAATATTTCAAATAGCTAGACAGCTAAGATGAAAATTATCAGCAAATTTACTAGGAGAACTTGATTTGTGCTTCACTTCCAGGCAATTTACTGTATGGGAAAAATTAAATTGGTGAACATCAACAAAGCTCAGAAATTTTCCATTGTTTTCCATACATCAACAAGTTAAGGACTAGCATCTGTGTTTGCATTGTACTTCTTGCAAGCAATCAGCAATTTTAAGGTTTGCTGACTCTTAGGAGGAACTCCTCAGTGTGCATTAGTTTTAGTTGTGTGTTTGCTGTCAATGACATCCAGAGTACAGTTAGCTGTGGATGAAGAGTACAGAGAGAGGAGAAAATCAGAAAACTTTTTTCCTTTAAGGACACTTAGATGCCCTGGGCAATGCATTTTCCGTTTTCAAGTCCAGTCAGAAAGTCCCAGCTCTGAGCATTAAGTATTTTAAATGTTTTCCAACCCATTGTTTTTTCACGTAAAGGCGGAGAGATTGTAGCCTTTAAAATGCTGAAAGTGTTTCAGTGCTTTGGATTGGAATCGTTTCAAACTTCTCCCTCACAGATGGTTGCACTGTTAAGGAATCGGCCCCTCTTAAATCAGGAAATGATGCAATCCATTTTGTTACTCTGAGACAGATTTCTGGGGGAGATCCTTTCTTACTCCAAGGCAGATTTCTAGACAGGAAAGTGGTTTTGATCTTTCTATGGGATTTGAAAATGACCTTTCTCTTTCTGGCAGCCAACAGAATACTTCATAATTTCTTTTCAAGCAGCATTTAAAATATTTCATTAACCTTATTAAAAAGCTAATTGTTTTAAACTCTCAGCACGATTCACAATTACAGTGCTTAGGGAAATGTAGACAGGTAAGAATTTCTTCCATGCCTCTTTTTTATAACAGTATTTTTATTCAGTTAAATAAGACTCTGAAAAGGGGTCTGGGAAAACAATGTATGATAGTTTCCATATTCTGAGCTTTGAAGATCCCAGTGCGGCTGGAAAAATAATAGGCCTTTTTCTCAAATGGAAAATGTGATGACTTCTGGAATTAATGTGTTGTAAAGAGACACTAGAGAGCAGAAGAAATACTTTTGTTTGAAAATCATCCTATACTGTTTGTGTGTGCAATTGTTCATGCACGCACACTGCAGTTAGGGGTTTTTTTATAGGTGTGGGTGATCCAAAAATCTTTTTTTTCCCTTTATATGTATCAATTATTAAAGGACTAAAGTTAAATCTCTTCTTTGTCTTAGGTTTTATTTTCATTTAGAATAAAGCAAGCTGTTACCATGAAAGGATAGACACGAACAATATATCAAAAGTACCTATTTCAGTATGGTTGAATTTCATATTAATCTTGACTTATATTCCAACAGTAGATAAATTATTTGATCCAAATAAATCAATATTTTCTTCAATACTTTCCCTTCACACACACTTTTATGGTCTGTAGTAAAACAAATCTAAATCTGTGGAGGGGGAGGGAGTTGCCCTGGATTCCATCTGTGAGATAAAACATTCTGCACAAGGTAGAATGTTTTTCTAGCTGTGGTATGACACAGACTTGCTTCACAGCTCAGGTGTTTTTTGAGGAGTCACTGCAGTGCAAATGACAAATAATCCTTGGAGACACATTGGAAGCATATTAAGCTGTATTTCTGGTGAATCCAAGCCCGCTGGGGGTGGTTCCGTGGGTGCACTGGAATTCCCGTTCTGCCGGGAGCGCGGTGCCGCAGCCCGGCCGCCGGCTCGCCGTGCGGGGACCTTCCTCTTCCTCACAGCCTTGTCCCCGCTTAAAAATAGAATCAGATTTAAAAAACAAACATGTGAAAACTAACCAAAAACAAACAGAAAGGAGAAGACAAGAAAAGGCCAAATGATTCATGTCATTATTCAGGGAGATCCTTCAAAATGCCCTCTGAGGGGAAAAGTGCATGAAGACCCCAAGTGCAAGCTAAAGCCTATTTAAGAAGTGGTGAATATTCACAGGGGTTGGTTCCTGGTTCAGTTACTTGTGTAAGCAGAGCCATCATCCTGAGCAATGGCCAAAATCTTTTTTACAGGATCTGTACCCAAACAGAAGCAGTGACATAGCTGAAAATTTATTATGGATTTATACTATTTCTTAAGTATCATTGTTGTGCAGATGGAAAAGTTCTGATCTGTGAAGGTATGAGGCATTTTCTTGTACTAATGTCACTGCATCAGAAAGATGAACTAGAATTTTTTACATAATTTTTTTAAAATTAAATAGTTGTGGTTTTTTGTAAAATTAACTCTAGTCCAGAGACTACTTGTATAACAGACTGCCATCTCAGCAGAACATTCTTATTCTCCTGATGTTGGGTAAATTGTTGGATGAACTGAATGAAACTTTCTGAGAAAGCTAAGAATTTAACTCTTCTTGAATCCTTGGCAGGTTTGACTCAGCATTTAGTTACAGACTACAAGCAAGTCGTAAAACTTCTAGAAGAAGGAATAGCTAAAAGGTATTTTTCATAACAAACCAGCTCTATCTGTATTTAACTCTTCTTTGACTGTATGTTTATTTCACCAATGTTTATTTTACTGACTGGGTTGGCAGTGCTTTGTGATGACAAGCTGTCACATTTGGTGGTCTGGTGATATGAGACACACATGAGACCTTACCTATCATCATATTGTCCAGAGCAAGAGCTACAAGCACTCATGAAGATCTTTCTTCAACACTGACCCTGTGCTGACTTACTCACAAAATTCCACCATCTGTCAGTGACAAAAAATGCGAGCCAAGAAAACATTTTGCTGTAAACAGACATCTGTTTTCCCCTTCACTTGCTCATGATACTTTAGACTGGATAGCTTTCAACTCCCTTTGTTGTATAATTCAGTGATTTAAAACTGCTGATAATATAATGCATACTTATTTATTTTCTAAAATTACTATGTTTACAATTATTTGGTTTTATTTCTATAAGTTCTTAGTCCAAATTGTGTGTTTGCTGCCAGTGAGCTGTGGGGTTTGGAACACTGGTGAAGCCAATGATTTTGCTCTCATTAATTAAGAAACTTTTTGACAAGAAATCTTGAATATCTTTACAGGTGCCATTGCAGTAATGGAAAATATTTATATTTGAAAGAATTGCCAAATCCTAATCACAGTTCCAAAATTAATATTAAGTCTTATCATAAGAGTAGTCAACATTTTAGAATAACAGTGATGCTGGGAAGTAAATAAAAACCAAGCTGCATTATCACAAAACTCCCATAGAATATACATCAGGATTAAGTTTTGCTGTTTCTGCTTGTAGCAATTAATAGATGCAGCTTTATGGTAAAAAAAGGGCTAAGTATAACAACATTCCAGGTGAATGCATGGGTTACATGTATTGTGAGTAATTGAGATGTGAATTAGCTCTGTAACTCCCTTGTGTATTGTTGGAGGTGAGGAGTACTAACACTTCCTCCCCCAAGTCTTGGACCACCATCTTTTTCTCTTTTACTTTATTAACTTTGGTGCTGTGCCCTTACATTCTCTGCCCACTGTAGGGCTGTTTTCTGTCTTCTGCCCTTTACCTAATTGTTTGTCCCCCTCCAGCATCTGGAGCCCAGTTCACGTTCCCCTGCTTTGGCTTGCTTATAATCACGTTGTGCTCAGCTGCCCGAAGCTTTTGGCAGTGGCCACTCAGGACTGTGGAGGAGGTGGAGGAAGCAGGGAAAAACCGGGAGGAGAGTCCTGGCTTTGCCCTGGTGCCCTGGGCACTCAGCAGCACACACACAGCTGCAATTCTCTGCTCTCTGGTGCAACTGCTCTCTGCTGGTCACAAAAGCATGGTACCACAGTCCTTTTCTGCCCTACTAAGGTTACCTGCTGTTGTGGAGGGCAGGCTTGGCAAAACTGATGACCAAGGCTGCACCTATAGCTGATACTCGTGGCAAGCTGATACTCAAAGGCAAGCCCTGGACAAAATGCTAATTTCTTTGGGTTTTTCTAATTAAAACAGCAATAAAGAAAGTAGAATTTCCAAAAGTTTGCTCTACAGAGGCAGTGAGAGAATTCTACTGCTCCTTCTGTGAGCAGTTCCTGCTTGCCAGAGTGCCCTGGGTCAGATCACAAAAGCCATCTGTCCATGTCGGAGTCACCAAGTGCCACACAGGGAATTACAGTACTCATTTAGCACTCACATGGGTGTATTGCTTAGTCTCATTGGGCTCCTCTGGCAGTGTAAAAGAGCTATACCAGAGTAAAGGAACCCCAGAAGTTGTCTAGGAAGATTTTTTAACCCTTTGGAAATGCCAAGGGATAAAAATGGAAACAAATGGAGAAGATGTGCTGGCTTGTGCAATCTGCGTTGGGGATGAGCTGTTTGATGCTGTTGCTGGCTGTACTTCTCTGCTGTGCTCCCTGCTTATGCCACACCTTCCACCTGTGTTGTGAGGCTGCTTTAAGATATCTCCTCAGAATGCTGCTGGTGGAAAAAAAAGCACCTCTAATTGATCCTCACTTTTCACCTTTCCATGTTCTCTGCCAAATGCTCAGGGATCAGATCCAAGAATGCAGCCTGCCATATTCTCCAAGTTTCACATTTTTTCATTTATCTGCTGTATTTGTTGATTTTGATTTCCCCCAATACAGGGAAGTAACCCTTTGTAATCGAATGGTTTGTTCTTCTTTCTAGAATCACAGCAGCTACACATATTCACAATGCCAGCAGCAGATCCCATGCTATCTTCACCATCCACTACACTCAGGTTAGTTAAAAATAACCCAACTTCCTCACTTCCAAAAGCATTGCTCACTGTGTTGTGCATTGTTTACTTGTCACTATTTTGTGCTGCTTGTAGTAATGGTGGAAGCTGTTACTTATTTCCTTTGGATCACACTGCAGATGTGTTGAGTGTTTGTTGAAGCATTCTGTTCCTTTGTGCAAGCTTATAGTCAGAAGTGATGCCAAAACCTCACTTTTAAAAGAAATGTTTTCAGTTTCAATTGGCCCTTTGAAATGCAATAACCCCTCAGATGCTGTGAAAATTACATGTGAATATGTTTGAGGTTATGTTTTATCACACTTGTTTAGGATTCTTAATTGAAGTACAGCATTAGTTTATACCAAAATTTTGTATCTGTCCAGCTTTTTAGATGTGCTCATCTTTTGAGCATTTGGCATCCAGTACTCTCCCTGAGACAATGCAGCCTTTCTCTGGAGGAATTACATCCTGTCCTGGCAGGGAAGTCGTTCAGTGATCCAATAGACCTTTTCTATCTCACACTCTTAACATCCTGTAATCACAGAACATTTTGGGATATTTTTCCTTAGTTTCACAAAAGACCTTTGGAATACATTAGTGGAAAATAACTCTGCAAGGTCTACAAGAAAGCCTTTTACAGTCTCTAGGCAGTAAAGGTTTTTTGAGAGGAAATTGGCATGAGAGGGTAGTTTCTCTGTGGGGTGAGAAAGCTGTTGAGTTAGTGGTTTGAACACAGTCTGAGGGTTAAGGTCACAAACAAAGGCAGAGAGACAGTCATATGTACAACTCAGCTTTAAACAAAAGAGCACATCAATTTTATTTTCATTAATTAATTAAGGGGAATAATCTTCCTTATTGATTTTTTTTCAGGCTATATTGGAGAACAATCTTCCCTCTGAAATTGCAAGCAAGATCAACTTAGTGGATCTTGCAGGCAGGTAATAATATACTGAAGGGCAGAGAGGTAATTTTCTCTGAAGATGCTGGCAATACTGTCTTAAAATATGAAGTTTAATATTTTTAAATTTCATTGAACTAACAGAAAGCCTGACTTTCTTATAATGTAACAGGGAATATTAAGCTAATATTGTCTTTGTCAATAGTTCTTCTGTATTGGGTATTGGTTTTCACTGGGGAAGAGAATTCCTGGGTTCTCAGAACCAATACTGTGTTTTTGCATATATTTAAGGTAATTCCATTCAGCTCTATATTCTTATTAAGTTGCTTTTCCAGTAAGTGTTGTTGGAATTACTAAATCTGTCCTTGAAAAGAGAGGGGCAAAAAGGAATGCGTTCCTCACGACTGCCTAGCACTGCCCAGCATGGGCAGGAGAAAATAGTTATGTCTCACTGTCTATGTTGTTTATACTGCTAAAGTTCCTACGTCTCTGATCTTGTGCATTTCAGTGAGGTACATGTGGTTGTGCTGGATGTGACAGAAAACAGAAAGATGGAAGTTGTGCTGAACAATTATAGAACAGTTAGAGAAAAGGACTTTTGTTTTCTCAAGAACATAAATTACCGTGCACGTATGGTCAGAGAAAGTGACACTGAGGGAATATACAGACTTTTGTACTGAGCCAGGGTACCCTTGTGGAGGTGTGAAATGTACGTTGTTCTTCTAAATTCAGAACCACTCTGATTGGGTTGCCTAGTTCAGACTTGAGTTTATGTTTTGGTGTGTCTTTAACAGTACATTGCACCAACAGCCTTTGTTCATGGTTGTTTGGATTTTCTGAAAGAGAGGGCAATACAAAATATTTGAAGAATATGGGTTTTTTAATTGCAAAGCTCATAATTTCTGTTTTCTTGTATTGCTTGAAAATACATATTGTGTTCATATTGACTGTATATCAATAATTAAGCGTTTTTGTTTATTTTCCATTGCCTTTTTCACACTTGCTTGCTACAGCGAAAGAGCTGATCCCAGTTACTGTAAAGATAGAATTACCGAAGGTGCCAATATTAACAAGTCATTAGTTACACTTGGAATTGTCATATCTACTTTAGGTAAGCACATTAGTTCTTTATATTGAAGTGTAGCAATAAAAGCATACAACTCACTGTGTGTTGAGTGTAATTGTTATTTGCATTTACATCAAAAAGCTCAACAGAACAGCTGTGTGTTGTCTTTATAAATTGTAATGACATCTAAGAAAATTAAGTAGCCATGACAGAAGAAAATAACTCCTTTCCTGAGCTCTGTGTTACTTCTCCCTCAGCACAAAATTCCCAGGTGTTCAGCAGCTGCCAGAGCATTAACACCCTGACCAGTGAAGGGGAGAGCAGCCGTGTGGAGAGCCCTCCCTCGGGCGGCAGACGGCCGGCTTACATCCCCTACCGCGACTCCATCCTCACCTGGCTGCTGAAGGACAGCCTGGGCGGCAACTCCAAGACCATTATGATTGCCAGTGAGTTTGGTTCCTATGAACTGTTTAACATTTGGCAACACATTGTGCCTTTAATAAGAACTTCTACTGCAGTGAGATGACAGCTATAACACTTCGAGTCTGTCCTTGTAAAGATTTTCATAAATACTTCAGAGAATACTCAAGGAAATGAAAATGCATGCTGATTGTGCATGAAATTATGTTTAAGAGTCTTACCAAGGTGATAGCTTCGATTTTAGGTGATTCATTCTGTTATAATTACAGTCTGGAGAAGACATTCTCTGTGAGCTGAATGAAATAATCCTAGAGTTATTTTTTAAAATCCTTTAAAGGAGCAAGACTGGAAAAAAAAACCTTTTTGAAAAATGATGGGTTAAGCTGAATATTTTTTAAAATTATGTAATTTGTTTTCTTTCTAGCTATCTCACCTGCCAGCTCCAGCTACAACGAGACCATGAGTACCTTGAGATATGCTGCAAATGCCAAAAATATTATTAACAAGCCCAGAGTAAATGAGGTGAGGCCTTGAGTTCTGCCTAAGTAGCTTATGCAGTCACAATTTGTCTTCCTCTCAGTACACAAAATAATGAATGCCTTAAATACATGGGAATAATTTTGGCCACAGAATCCAAGCTTCATTCATTGCCTGTTCTAGGAATGAGCTCTGACTTTATGACAGATTCATTTGTTTGTGTAGAGTTCCTTCACAGGCTGCACAAGTTAAAAGATGGCAGAGTATTAAGGAGAGCGTCAGGTGCTGCATTGGAGGCCTGAATTCTATTGCTGCCCCTACTATCCCATTCTTGTTCAATCCTAGATGTTCAGAGGCTTAAGGCAAGTTTTCAGTTGTGCTTTTTTCTCATTTCCCATCCTTACACCCAGTCCACATTTATCAAATGTGAAAAACATAAACTCTCAATCAAAGACATAGTGTTAGAACAGATTGGACATTTTAGATACTATAGTCATAAGAACCAGCATTAAAAATAATTCACAGAGAAGTGCATAATTCTGTCTGTCCTTACAGCAGAATTCAAGCAGCACATACTGATCCAGATCTCCAATCACATATGCTAGAAATCTAAAACTCAAGAATTGCTGTTCTGTAACTGACCATTCTTGACCTGAAATTCTGCATGAGGCCCCCTTTACACATGATTGTATAACTTAGGGACTGAATTAGATTGCATCCATTTAAGGAATATTCAGTGAATTTAGGTTTCAAAAATAGTCTTGATTCCAGCCATTTCCTAATATGTAATCTATTTACTTTACAGCTTTAGTAGTACTCTTTTGTGATTTGGCACGAGTCTATCAAGGTTTTATATTTTAGGTGGAAGGATAGAATCTTAAAGTTGTACTTCACTATTTGCTTTCCTAACAATACTACATTAAATTTGGGCAGAAGGAAACCCTTCTAATCCTAGGCTTCCCAAATTTAATTTGCATTTTGATTAGCAGTGCCTTTATGCTGTTTTCAGACATCAATAGTAGCAGCAATTGTGTGCTTGGTTTTGCCAGCAGCAGTTCTCAGCTCTGTGACAGGCTAAAGTTACATAAACACTCCTGGGTAAGTCACTTGTCACACACAGCCTCTTAGCCTCCCAGCTTGTATACCCATCCCTCTCTTGCACAGCCCATGGTAGACCCTTGACCCCAGCCCTTCAGTCTTCTTCGCCTCACTGCAAATTGGCCTGGCAGCCCAGAGAAAGATGATTCTTGACTCAAGAGTTTGTCTGAAATGTCTGTAAAAGCTGTTTTCCAGAAACTACGAGTACAGAAACACTAAATCTCTGAATCTCTGAAAGTGAGATAAATGCCTGACACCAAGCAGACAGGAAATTCTTTATGTATCAGCTTTATATATGTATCTTTATGTGTGTATGTAAAGGCTTTTAATACCATCCTGGATGACACTCTGGCTTTGTCTCCTCCAATCGGATTTTATATACCAGTTTTAAGTTGCAGCATCTTTCTGATGTAATGTAGCTATTTTGAAGGTAAATCCTTAGAAGCAGTGATGTATCCCTCTGGTCATGATGGGAACAAATGCTATGGTAGGCCTGTGTTCAGAAGAGAGATGGGAAAATGTTTATGGTGAAAGAGAATAGGTCAAAGATGAGAACCAGCTGTCCCTAGGCAGTGCATTCAAGGGCCTGGCAGAGTGAAGCAAGGCATACTGCTGTGAGTTTGCCTGTTCTCTCTCTCCCTGGCTGTTGGAAAATCTCCACATTGACTTCTTATACTACAGTTGAAGACTGAGTTTTCCAACGGTCTGTGTCTCAATGTTTCAGGATGCAAATGTGAAACTGATCAGAGAACTGAGAGAAGAAATTGATAGGTTGAAAACTATGCTGATGAGCTTTGAACTGGTATGTAGCAACATTTCTCTACTGGAACTTTTGTGTTACTTTAGGTAGTTTACTTTCATCTCACCTGTTTATCTTTCCAAACTGTTCTCTGGGTGATTTTGTAATTATTATAAGGTTAACTGCTTTTCTGTAATTTCTCCTCTTTCTGTCACTGTACTGATGAACCTGAATTATAAGTAGTCATGTAATGATTCAAAAGGATTTCCTTGCCTGTCTTTCATAGAGTTGGATTGTTTACCTGTCCAGAAATACCATAAAATAGGATATTTTATTTTTAAGGGTATGGAAGCTTCAAGAGATTAATTGATGTTTAACACTTCCTGCATGCTGTCTCCCCACAAAGGAGTTGTGAACATCTGGGAGCCCTCACAATACAGCTGACATCCCTGGTGTTTTTCCCTGTTGGAATAATAATACTGATTTGGTTTTCCAAGACATAGAGAGAATGTTTTGCTGGGAGAGACAGAACTTACACTTCAGAATGTATTTACACAGAACTATCTGTCAGTTATTGCTTTCTACGAGTTCTTTACACTCAAAAATTGCATGCAATAGCTAGAGAGATGTAGGCTAGATGCATGTGTTTTGTCTTTCCTTCTCTTGACTTCATCTCCTTGAAATGCTGGAGAACATGCCTGCCAGCTGAGCATAAGAAAACTAACCTGCAGATCTTGGTGGCTGTTGTTTGTACAGAGAAATTCCAGTCCCTCTTGGAGTGATGACAAGGATGGCAATCTGACAGAGCTGGTCCTTCAGAATGAAATGAAGGTGTGTTTGATTTCATTTACTTGGTGCTGTAACTACCTCTCTCTCTAGGCATGGGGGATAGCATTGCTGTAGTTGTGAAACTACAGTGAAAACTGTTTTGTACTAATCCTTTCCTTTTTGCTCTGCAGATGCAGGAAGCTGCTGTCCTTCATTCATGTTGAGTGTGCTCCACCAGTTTGTGACAAAAGTCTCATGTCCTTAATGGGACACAGTCCATTGTGCATCACTAAGCCCGCACAATCTGCCTCTTGTTTGAAAGCTGGCTCAATATATCACAGCAATCTATTATACACAGTCTCTCCCTTCTAACATAAACTCCAATTTAGTCAAATGAAATTATTGTACACTTACCAAAATTACTGAGAGGATTTGATCACTGCTAACCTGGAAAGATTTTGCAGACTTTAGGTTTTGCCCAAAGACAGGCAAAATAATTTGTTAGCATGATCAAAAAGAAAAATTAGCCTGCTTAGTAATGAAACAGTTCTCTCTTCTATTCTTTAAGATTGAGCAATTGACCAAAGACTGGACAAATAAGTGGACAGACAGAAAAGCCATCATGGAAGAATACAGTGTGGACATCAACAAAGAAAAAGCTGGAGTAACAATAGATTCTAATTTACCTCATCTAATGGCCATGGATGATGATATTCTCAGCACAGGAGTGGTGCTATACCATCTCAGGGTGAGATATGGTCACTTGTCTTATTTTGCCCTTTAATTTGAAAATATTTGTTTTCTTTGGAAATGGAGAGTGGTGTGGGTGACATTGCAACAACAGCTATCAAAATATGAAGGTTGCAGATCACAAGACATAATGGAGGAGAAAAGCAGAAAGTAATTGAAATGGCAAAGAATTCATATATGAATATAATTTGACCCCTTATGAATGCATGTGCAAAGTATCAGAATTATATTAAAAGCAAAGCAAAATATTTAAATTAGTCCACAGAGCATGAGGGCAGTTACGTGTCCATATATGTGGAAACATAAAGGATGGTGCTTAAAATATTCCAGACACACTGGTCCAAATTTTATTATGCATTTGTATATTTAAGACTGGAATATTTGTATATGTATAGATAAAAGTAAGGTTTAAGAAACAAAAGCTCACTTTGGCAACGACTATATGTTGCTTTTAACCCTATGAGTGATCTGCCAGGTAGATACCAGACATGTAGCATGAAGGTTAATTACTTGTGATACTGCTGGAGTGGCTATTTCTGAAGATCACGTAGAAGTCCTGGCCTCATAGATACTGTTGTGTTCTGTAGCTGCTAATTTAAGGCAAGTTTTTTGCTAAGAAGCTTTTATAACATTGTATGTATGTTACTGAACATTATGGCATAAGACATGCATGGCTGGCTCTGATGGTTTTAGGGATTTTCTGGTTTTTGATACGGCCAGTGCTAGGCCAGACTTCAACATTTTTAATGTTGTTTAAATGAATGGAAATTAATGAAATATTGATGCTGCTTAATGTGAAAGGCGTGTTGGATGAATACTTCTACAGGCACGCACTCATTGCCAAAACATATGTAAAATACAGTTTAAAATCATGTATCTGTCTACTAATAAAAAAATCTTTATCTAGATTTTGTGGTAATTAACAATTTAAGGACACAGAACTTTTTTATTCCTCTTATAAATGATAGCAAATAGTTAAAACAGAAATCTTGTTGTTCTTCTATCATGTTGAAAGAGAAACTTAACTAATTTTTCTCATGCCAACACAAAGAAATTGCACTAGGTAATTATGAGGGACCAAGTATTTTTGTCCAGTGCTGATCAACATGCAACTTCAACTACTCAACCCTACATTAGCAATAAATATTTATTGAAAGCAACTGCTACTACTTAAATATTTTTTCTATGTGCCATTGGGGAAAGAGGAAATACTTTCCCACACTAATTTTGATAACACCTAATTTAAATATATTCATTTTAATGGCATAACATGGTTTGAAGGATCACCTTCTGAAGTCATTCATGACTCTGTCCCACTAACATCTTTGTCCCTTCTTTCTTTGCTTCTAGATGCTGCCTTTTCTTTTCTTTGTGCTTTACACCTTTTAGTCTCTGGTGTCTGTTACCTTCATCTGAACAGCAAGAAGGTAAAACGTCAGCAGTTCCTTATAAACTAAGGCTTCACCATATAACAACTCTTTACATTGTACTTCTAGAGAGAGGTCACAGCAGCATTTTCCAGATCATGCAAAATAAATATTGTGTTACTCTTTTACTCCCCTGATATTTCATAGCATTAATTGCACTAACTGATGCTGTGCCTATGCCTAATTTCTGGCCTTTCATTAATAAAGGATGTATGTTTTCCTGCAATTTAGCTGACCTTTTTTACACAGCCTGAAAATATGCAGTTTGTTTATTGTTTCAGTAAAAGATGTACTTCATAACCTTATCTGAAAGTTGGAGTGTTCCAGAAGTGATGGGGCAAAGCAATCTTACTTTTTATAGTTCTGTAACGTACCTTAGGAATGCTACCACTAGTGATGAGAAACAGCCAGAAGAGGAAACAATGTGAAAACACTTCTAGGGGTGTGAAGATGCACTATGGTGTGCTCAGATCAGGTTGTGCAGTTGTTTCATCTGAAACACCTTTCCCTTTTTCAGGTGGAATACTCAATATTAAATTAAGAAAGAGTATAAATATTATAATTATTAGCTCAATAATAGCATTTAAAAAATGAAATCAGCATGGTCCTGGGATATGGTTATTTCTTTGTTTTCTCAAGTTGAGTTGGTTTGCTTGTATCATATCTGTACCTTTGGTCTCACCTGTAATTTTTAGTTGGACTTAAACTTACCCAGAATCACCCCACTAACTGGGATACTGTTGTGAATTTCCTGAGCCAATACTGCTGTAATACACTTTTCTTAATTAAATTGAATTACCAGAGAGTTAGTTCAGCAACTTGGAAAAAGTTTCTTTTGGAATTACAAAAATTATTTCATTGCCAAAGAAGAACATAATTGACAGTGAAGAAGATAATTGATAAAGAGAACTTTTAGGAGTTGGTTTACTTCTCTCTGTATAAAATACATGTTGCTAATTGACTTGATTGAGTGACATGAATCAAAGGCCATATGGAACCACAGGTTTTCTAGAAGTTGCAGCCAACCCAGGTGGATATTTTGGGTCTGCTGATCATTAAGCTGACATGTAACTTGTAATTGCTTCAGAGCAGAGGCGCAGCCCAGCCTTCAGCCCCCCCAGCAAATGAAGTCTCAGCAGGGCTCGTGCCTGGGGGTCTGTTGGTTGATTCAGACAGCTGAGCTCTGTGAGGAGCTTTGTGGTAACCATTCCCATTCAGCCCAGTGCACAAACCCACTGTGATTTACCCATAATTACCCAGGACTGGGACGCCTTGAAGTAGTGCACAGCTTCTGCTTTCCCAGTCTCCAGGCTTCCAACCACTACTTCGTGCTTGATCTTTAAATTCAAGCTTTACAATACACTTGGAGCAGAGAGTATATTTAATTTGTTCTAATTTGATTGTTTACTGTCCATAATTAATTTTAATAAAACTGAAAGGCTTGCCACTAAAGAAATTTTAGACCGCATTTACCAATCACTTTACCATAACCAAATACAGTGTCTCTTTAAAATTGGGAAATTATCCTAAGGAAAAACATAGAACTGGTAATGGAAAGTAGTAGACTGATGGTAAATTAATTTCATTCTTTTCCTTTTTTGGCATTTTTTTCCTTGTGTTATTGTTCAAACTCTTTTATTGGTATTTGCAGGCAACCATAAAACTACTGTCTCACTTCCATCCCTGACCCATAATATAATTCAGATCTTCTTGTTCTGGAGGCTTTGGTTTCTAGGCAGTTCTTTTTTTGAAGTTACTGAATCTTCAGGTTTGGAAATTTTCCCATATACCATGAGCACCAGGAAGACTTCATAAATGTAATTTAAATTTCAGAAAAAAGTTCTTCTTTAGTAGTTAAATTGAAGAGTTCATAATCTATGACAAAGTGCCCTTACAAATTAGGAATTCTGTTATGTTTAAATTTGAAAAGCCTGGTTAATTGAATCATCCTTTTGCAGCTTCTTTCTTTCTCCATGGATATTTATTAAAGGAATGATCTCATATGTGTAAACACCAAGTCTCACTGTGAAAGTGCAAAGGATCAGGATACATATTCATATCCAAAATACTTGTCTCAAGCACAGTCCAAACATCATCCACTGAGGGTTCTTTTATCTGCTGGAGTCATAAAAGCTGACATAGCTGCAGGATGAAGAGTAATTGCAATGCTAAGGGGGACAGTGGGCTGAAATATTACCAGTACACAGAATTCACTTCTAAGAGTGCAGTCATTCAGAGGAAATTTATTTTAAGTGTTTGCTAAAATGATGTACCAAAACTTTTTTTAAGTAGTATATATAATATTTTTTCCTGTAACCAACTTTTAAATTAGTTCTTTTCTTGTTTTAGGAAGGAACAACCAAAATCGGAAGAAGTGACTCAGACCAAGATCAAGACATTGGTAAGAGAATGATATTGCAATTTACTTTGTCATATGCTCAGGTCAGACCAAGAGGTGTACATTTGTCATGAGTAACAGCTAGGGTAGTGTTTCTTTTCATCAGCTTTCTTCATTGAAGTTAAGTAGAAGAGACTCATTATTGATGTTTGCTAAAATATGTGATTATTTTTTGTTTAAGAGGCCAAAAAGTCACTGGATTTGATGAAATTGAGATCTCTTCAGAATTTTCTTCCCACCTGTGAAATGCTACACTAGAGTTTAAAATTATCTACATCTTACATCCAAATTCTCAGATGTTCTGTCCTAAACTAGGGGCACAAGCGATCATGAGACATTGAAAATGCTTTTCAACTCTACTTGCACAGAATAGTTTAGATAAAGTGCAAATTATTTAGAATATATCTTACTTAATTTAATTTCTGCTTTTAATTTTCTCAGTCAATTTCAGGAGATAGATACTGAGATAGAGAACCGAAACTTTCTACTGAAATTGGAAAATTTGCGGGGTCCCAGCTTTGGTTAAGTTCTGCTAAGCTTGATTATGTTTGATTGTTTTCTGCCAAAAGATAAGTAAATTATAAACAACAAATGCCATAATGGCATTAAGAAAATTCAACATAACAGAAGAATTTGCACATCAGCTCACAGACCAGAAAGTGATATGTAGTTTTCCAGTAGTAGAAGTAAAGAAACAGTGAGTTTCAACAGTGAGTTTCACTAGTAAGTTTTTCTGTGATTAGGTATTTACTAGCAGTGTTTAATCTCCTTGTTCTGCACACGGTATGTTTGTCTGGGGTGTGCAGCATGCATAGCGTCAAACAGTTTGTGGCGGTCTGAGGACAGCAGGGCCTCCCCAAGTCCTTCCCCAGGTGAGACGGTGTCTGTGTTGCAGTTTTGCAGGGGCAGTGGATTGAAAGGAACCACTGTCTGATAGAGAACCAGGGCGGCATCGTGACGCTGCGGCCGGGCCCCGGCGCGCGCTGCTCCGTCAATGGCTGCGAGGTGGCCGGCTCCTGCCGTCTGTCACAAGGCAAGGTTTGCGCTCCCTGGGGAAATGAGCCCTGCGTCATGGGCACCCCATCCCTGCAGTTCAGATCTACAATTTACGGATCTTGAGCAGATCAAAGATGTCTCTCAGCCTGCTGCCAGCTCCACAAGTTTAGATGCATGGCTAAATAAATTAGGCACCCCACAGAAGTAAAATGAAAACATTGGTGACAATATTATGTCTCCTTTTGGCAACAGTAGTTTGTTGGTTTCTGAAAAGGGAAGCCATGTAGTCAGAGACTTTATTGTGGAAAATAGTGGAGACTGACTGTAAGCCAGCTGGCCACTGAAAGGGTTTTTTGGCAATTATATAATATGGTTGAAACAACCTTCAGCTTTTTCACTGTGTATTGAGGTGGAAGCTGGTAGCCACTAAGTCATAGGCTATGATGAATGAATTCAGATTAAATGGGTCAGGCTTCCAAACTTTCAGGTTTCTTAAAGTAGCAGTCTGGCTCCTGGGAACTTGCAATGTTCTCAAAGATATTGTGTAAGGAGTCTTAAAGATACAGTGTAAAAACAAGTTTTCAGCAGTGGGTTGGTTATGGGTTTGGCATGAAGACATGCTGGCTTTTAATATGAAAGGGGAATTTACAGTTATGTTTACTCTGCAGAGATCTCCAAGATTAGTTTGCTTGAGTGCTGTCATTACAGATTGATAACTCTGCCATTCCATAGTGACAAATTTTAAAAATAGTTCTCTATTCTGTGATTTACAGAAAGCAGTGGGTCAGATTTTTTTTAACCTACTATTCTATAGTAGTTTGATGAATTATGTCTCGGTAAATGTCTAATTATTTTGTTTTCACAGGGGCCCTTGTTGTCCTTGGCAAATCTCATAAGTTTAGATTCAATCACCCAGCAGAAGCTGCTATCTTAAGACTAAGAAGATCAGTAAGCTCTAAAACTGTTTTTCTTTACTATATTTTTTCCTCTTTTTTTCCTATTTTTTTTTCTTCTTAAAAGCCAGCCTGATAAAGATTATATTTCATCTCACCATCATATTCACTTGCTTCATTTCCTCCATCTAATGGCCTGTAATGACGCTAAACCTCTTGTGGGAGGACACTAGCACTTCCTTCAGATGTGCTTAGCAAAAGATGATGCAGATCCCTTGAATAATTTAGTGTTTCCTATTTCTAGTCATGACTACAGTAGGATTGAAACAAAAAGGCAGAATGCTGCAGAAAAGACCAGTTAAGAATCTTTCCACATTTGATACTTTTCTGAGTTATCTTCCTTCTTTGTCATTTCACTGTCTTGAATGAAATATACTAGAAGAAATGGAAAATTTATGGGATTAAGTATTTAAGTGTTGTTGACTCTGGAAGCAGTTAATTGTTACATACATCAGAAATAGACAAAATATTTCTTGGTATGTTAAACTCAGGAAAAAAATTACTGCAAGTTATTATTTGGTTTGCTAGTTCAATAATGTTTAAGAAATGAGGTAATTCTTAAAATGACTGACAAATGTAACCAAAAATTTAACTTAAAAAATATAAGTTTTCTCATTTAGGAATTAACCATATTATCAACTGCTATTGTCAAGAGTCTACCTTTTAAAATGGATTTTCATTTATTAACATTTTCTACTTTCCACTCTCCAATCCTTCTGTACTCACTCCGAGATAAGGAGCTTAACTTCTGTTTGTTTTCATTCTTAATTCCTTGATTAATGAAACATGCTGCACATTCAAATAGAGCTGCAAAAAGAGATGTACTCAGTAACAAACACTTAGCTGTTTTGCTAATTAACAAAGACTAAGCAGAAGTATGAGATTATAAACTCACATGGGAGGTACTATGCAGCCTTGCACACAATAGGTAACAATGACAGTACTAATGATACCTTGGAACTTCCTGGGTTGCTGTGATTTTTATTTTAATTCCTGTCCTATGTGGTGTGCTTTCTGTAGATTAATGAAACCCCACCCACTATGAGTTATGGAGCTTTGGACTGGCTCAATTTGGATGGAAGTTGCATCAATTCTCCACACTATATCCTTTCTTCTTTCTACAAGTAAGTTTAAAACTGAGAAAAAAGCAACTGAACAAGCAATTTCTCTTTTGGGATGATGTATGAAATAAGGGACTTGGTTCAGACAAAAGAAAGCTGTATACAGACTAAGTCCTACCATGTTTTTAAGTAAGTAGTCAAAAAGAATTGTCAGAGAAAATACATTGGCCCGACGACTAATATAGAGCATTAAGGTATGCAAGCAACAAACCTGCAAAATCATTTATTGATGCTCAATTAAGAAAGTACCTCAGATGAGACTGCCAGCCTTAATTCAGTTCTCTTGGACATCTGCTTTACAGCTAATCTATAATTTTTACAATATTATTACTTCAATGCACAGAATGGCCTTTTCAGGATATGATTTAGCCAAGGCAATTATTACCTATTGACTCTCACTGCTAATTTGTTGAGGAAATCAGAAGGTTTGTTCATAAATTCCCTTTAGTTCAAGTCCTCATTGAGCCCTTTATCTCAGAAAGCCAATGCTGTTCCTTGCTTGTTTTTTTTTTTAACTGAGCAGTAAATAAGGCATATATACTGCTTTCAAAGTGTTGAAGAGCTGCTCATACTCAGTGTTTAGTGTGTGCTTTTGTAGCAGAGATTTCATGAAATGGAAAGAATTGGTGTGATTAATATGTATCAGGAAAATGAATTATGTTCTGTGTTTCAGTTCATAACATTGAAAACAGAATATTACTAAATTAAATAAAACTGTGTTCTTTTTCTTTTTTAATTCCTCTCAGCCTCACCCATTCAATTAACCTGTTAAAGGCAAGAAACAGCCATCTTCTCATTCATATCTGCTGGTGGTTCTGCTTCTTGCTAGAGTGTTTTTGGTTTGGTAACAAACTGGGAATCTTTTATCTCTTTCTAGAGGAAGTATTTAATCTCATTTTTATGAGCATAAAATGTTATCTCTGTTTTAAATATTCTTCATGCTTCTAATCAAGTGGCTTGCTTTCCACCTTAGATAGTGTGTTTTTATATGTTCTCTTTAAGGTATCTAATCTCTGCATTTGCTTTTCATTTGCTGCAGTGATACCTGCCTATACAAAACATTGCTTCATTTTGTTTCTTTACTGAAGAACATTTTACACATCATTGCTATTCTTTTCTTAGGAAAAATTAGAAATAATTTCAAAATTAATGGTTTGTCTAATGACCTTCAAATGTACACACCAAGGTGCTCTTTATGTTGCTAAAAACATTAGTTGTGGAGCTCTTGTCACAAGTTTTTTTGATGAATCTAGAAAAAACTGAAGAAATCCAGAAGCATTTTCAACAGTTTATCACAAATTTATCCTTGATTTTCCCTTTTTAGCCTGACAAAACTGCAGAACATTTCTGAATGATTTTTTCTTCCCAATCATGTTCAGATAGAAGACTTGTTTGTGTTGAACAATTTTCCAATCCTTTGAACAGGATATTACAAGTATATTACATTGCTTAAAGTTACCCTCATGCTTGCCTAAATGGATTTCAGATGGTTACTTCAGTAAAGATGAAAAATGTTATGGTATTGATTTTCTTATGTTTTATCGATGTCCATCTCTTATAGGACTGATCTGTAAACTATGTCTTATAATAGCTGGGTTTTCACCTTAAGTAATCCAGTGGTCCTACTGTCCTTTTGAGTAGTTATTTGGCATAGGTAAACTGAAGTGATCCACTCAGCCTTGCTTTGCAGTAACCTGTGGGCCTGTTTCTGTACAGACAAGAAGTTTTGCTCATGGAGGGGGTTATGGTTGAGACATCTAGCCTAAGATTGATATAAGAATAAATGTCAAGTACTAAAAGGTGTGTGTGACCAAACCATAATACAGGACTAAGTCGACTACAGGGAGTGTGTATTTGATCAGCAGTAGAGAAGTCCACCCTAATGCAGGGCCTTGTCTCTGTCAGAAAGAGATGGTTAGAGGAAAGCAGAAGACCAGGTAAAGCTCTGTGTGTGTCTTGTTCTCTGTCCCACTCTCACTTGAAAGCTCTTGGTGCTCTCTCAGCTGCTAGAAAACGGCATCTTCCTCTACTGAAAATGACAGTAACATTGTGTGCAATAGGCTTCAGTGAAGTTTTCTTGCCTTTTTTCCCCAAATATTTATGATTTTCTATTTTTATTTTTGCAGTCAAAAATGTAGAAACTGTGAAGAAAACAAATGTTCTCTTGAACCAAGGTAAGACTATTAATGTGTCTAAATCATGCTGAAATTTTTGGCACCTTCAGCTTTGCCTTTCTCCTGTGCTACACTGATTTCCCCCAGAAGGGATGGAAGCTAGCACTTTAAGCTTTAATTCAAACTATTGTATCATATTGGAACAAGAATCTGTACATGAAGCTGAATTGCAGCTGCAAGGCTCTGCAGCTATGTTCTTTATTCACATGAGATCTTGTGCAAAGGGTGTGCATCTTTGTTGCATGTGTAGAATGCATTTAAAAACCATTAATAGAGTGAGGCTTACTCTGAAGTTGCCACCAATTTCCAGCATATAAGAACCCTAAATGTATTAGATTTTGTGCCAATAGTAGGTACTGGGAATACTCATTAGTATTTTGAAAATTGCTTGGATAAACTGGGTTCTCTTCTGGTGAGAATAAAATCGCTTTAGGGAAAAGTAAAGATAAATAATTCCTGGCATAGAATGTGGTTCATTCATGCAAAGGAGCACAGCAGCAGCAAACAGAAGTAATTCAGAAATTGTTGAGTTTCCACGGGTTTAAGAACCTTTTTCTTCAGGACATGATGGTACCTTGCTTTCTTCTGGATTTTTCATTTCAGTCATGTCAATATATGTATTACAGTAATGATTATTAATGATAGGAGTCTTATCTCCCATGCTGTCAGTATGGTGACATTTTTCTTATCCGCCTTTTATGAATTACAATATTTAATGTACAATTAAAGTTCAACCTTTAATTGTATATTAAATATTATGAGGAATGAGAGGAAAAACTATTTTCTACCACTGCCCACAAATATTAAAACTTCAGGCATTGTGAGTCATTATACTCTAATTTGATTACTTGTTCATACACCCTGCTCATAATAGCCCCAGCACTGCAAATTTCTGATGTTTGCTGTCAGCCAACAAACACAGAAGGCTTGTGAATGGCATCAGTCATATTACAGCATCACCACAAATAAGTAGATAAGAAAGGTCTTTCTCCTGCCATTGCTTTAATGCCATACAGCATACAAATAAAAACTCTGATTTTATTGTCTTGCTGGTTTCAGAAAAAACCCCATAGGAGTTTTTCCATTAGAGTTCAGTGGTATAGCAGTACGCTGAATTATTTAGGTGCTTGGAACATGCTTAAACTTTCTTTCCTTGAAAATACCAAAATTGTTAAACTGGGGGGGGAGAAGGTATTCGATATAGCATAACAAACATATTCTAATGTGGCATAGTTCACTTGACCAACTACCATCTGTAAAATATTCTGAGTTCTCACTAACAGCTTTCATTTGAGAATTTCAAAATGGTCTACCAAAAAAACCCAAAAAGGTTAAAGAAAACTTTTTCATCTCTTAAAAGATACCTCAAATATTCTGTTTCACAGAGAAATGCACTGTGTCAGTTTACAGCAACTCTATGATTTACAGCAGAATTCTGTGAAGGGGATTAGCAGGGTAACTAACAAATTCTATATATAACACACAATGTGATGTTAGCTGAACTGTGTTAGCTGAGCTAGAGTTTAAAGAGGCAACATTGGCCTTTATTGGAGAATGTGCTGTGTCTTGTGCCGGTGACTCTTGGCCAAAAAGAGATCTGGTTTAGAGATATATTTAAAGGGGTGCCTTAAATAAGTCGTTGCTTTGCTTTTATTTTGGGGGCTTTGGCAAAGAAAAAGAGGTTTTGCATAGAAAGGCTAAAAAAAACACATATGAAACAGAACAGTGTGATTATTCTCTAAGCAAACCAGTTAATCAGAAATCTAAATGATACTCATTTGATGGTAACTTCTGTGAAGGGGATTACTATGTGTGTAGGTTTCCAAAGATATTTCTAAAGGTTTCTGACTCTGCTGGCCATTTTGACTGATTTCTGGCTCTCATCTCCTGCCCACCACTCCCCAAATTTTGGGTTGAATTCTGTGAGTGGCATTCCTTCAGGAGGCTGAAGGAGGTGACAACACAAGGTCTTTGTTTCTCCTTTGTTGCTCTTCCCTTTGCTTTAGGGAGCAGGAGGGAGAGGTTTGGCCCCTGTGTGAGGCAGCAGCAGATGTAGAGCCTGTGCCTGTGCCTGTGCCTGTGCCTGTGCTTGTGCCTGTGCTTGGTGCTGCTGCTGCTGCTGCTCTGAGCCCCTGCGGGAAGGGCCCCGGATTGGACACGGCAGGAGGGGGAGGATGGAGCTGGAGAAGGTGGGAGCAGTGGTGGAGATGTGCATTCGTGGATAGGCTTGTAGCTCTAACTTGTGACTGCCCTCAGTGTGGGGTTTGCAAGGGCACAAAATGCCTTGCCAACATCTTTTTTTCTGCTTTATTTTTAACTCCTTTTCCCTTGGGAAAAATAATTTGTAAATGGCATATAGGACTTGAACACTAGGCAGTCAAAAAGATGGGGATGCTAACTTGACTGATGTTTTCTTTGAGAAAACTGGAGAATTTCAGCTTTTACCACAAGTCATTATTTTTCACTGTGGTTTCTCTATTTGAGCCTTAGGATTTTGTTGCAGCAGGTATTCAGAGCTATTGCTGCCATAGTTACTGGAAGCTGCATTATGCTGTAGCAGCCGCCAGCCTCTGCATCAGCAGCAGAAGTGTTTGGGGAAGAGGGGAGGAGAATTGCACAATAGGATCCCAGAGAGCTGACAACAAAACCGGCTGGAAAAAAATGTGGATTAACAGAGGGTTCGTTTAGCGTGCATCGTGCAAACTTTGGAGAGAAAAATGAGATGAAAAAGCAACGCAGCAGAATCGGTATCATATTAATGTTTTCTCAGTAATTTGTGATTATCTTTAGTTTAGGGTTGGGTGTCTTTTTGTTGTCATTTTACTTGCAGCTTTTAATGGTTTAGTTGGAGGAGGGGGTAACTGTTGACACTTCTTGCTGCATTTGATACACCCAGAAATCTGCATGCTTTTATGAAATTCTATGCAGAATTGCTTTTTTTAGTATACTGTATGCTAGAGTATGCTGGTCCTCTGAAACCAAGACTTCATGTATGTCTTGATACCTACAGAAATGAAGCTGTTTCTCTTATGTTTCTCCGGAGGCTATTTTAATTCCTGCTAGAACTGTACTGAGTGCAGATTGCTTGTGTGGAAAAGCAGGCACATGAGCAACAGCATGCTGGGCTTTTTTCCTGTATCTCATAGCATTCCAGTGTTTCATGTCTAAATTTACCAGTATATATGATTTAAGATGTTTTAGATAAAAAAAATTGGTGATCTCTCCTACTTATTACAAAATCTAGCTAAATTCCTATGTTAACTGGATTGATACTTGGTTTAGTTTAGTCATTCAAACCTATATGACACAAACTGTGACTGTTCTTTGAATTACT
This sequence comes from Zonotrichia albicollis, assembly GCF_047830755.1. NCBI lineage: Eukaryota > Metazoa > Chordata > Aves > Passeriformes > Passerellidae > Zonotrichia > Zonotrichia albicollis. Next base: position 29,553,340 of record NC_133824.1, on the reverse strand, counting down.
TATTAGATAATTTAGCTATGAAGTGTGTGTGAATCTGTTATTTTCTTTCTGGGCCGTTGTCATGTCATTTTTTAGTTTAGTTTATCATGTTATTTCCACAAACCAGAAGTGTGCTGACATGACATAGCATGTTCAAAGGTAGAAAGGGAGCATTCTGACTTCATGTTCTTGGTTTCAGCAGTTTCTGTTAGAGACAGATCTGTATCCCAAACTAGCCAATAATTCTGCTCTCACAGCCAGAGGGAAAACATCCTCTTGCATTTTTGTATTATGTAAGTGGCTCTGCATGGATTTTCATTATCTTTTTGTTCCACTCCAGAAAGCTGTCTGTAAGAAGCAGCTTCATAAAAAGCTGTTTAATCTTCAGTCTCTGTAATCAGACCTGGCTTTACTGCTCTGCCTGATTTTTGCTTTGTGCAACTAGAAATTAGGAAATGAAGCAGAGACACTGAAATAACAGCAGAACTGCAACTTGCATATGTACTGGAACAACAGTATTTTGTTACAGAGACTTCAACCTTACAGAGGGAGAGTTGTACCAACCAGCTACATCACCTGAACAAAAGCAGAAAGAATGCTGCAGTGGTTGCTGTGCTGTGTTAGGTTTTCCAAGGGTTAAAGTGGAGTATGTCTGTTCCTCTGGACTCTGCCTTTCTGGGGTGTAGTCACAATATGGAGCTGTGATTAATACCATCAGTTTGGCCTGCCTCGTGTTCTGCTCTGGCTGCAAACACACAGGGCTGCTGGAAAGGATCTCACAATTTCATGTTGGTTCAGCAAAAAGCCATTACTACACACGTGAGGGAATATGCTAGTGCTGCTGAGAGCAAACAGCTCTCTGCCACGTGCATTGTTTGTATTGCTAATTCTCTGTTCCTTTATAATGTGGGGGTGGGGTGTGGTTTCAGCAAGGTTGGGAAGTACAGGAAAAGCTTGTGACCCTCTCACAACTGTAAGCTGATGTTACCTAACCACCTCTGTGGGCATTGTTACGTCTTTCGATTGAAACACAGCTCTGAGTTGTATCATTTACTTAAATGTTCTGGGTTTCAGTTTGTAAGCTGTTTGAAATCTAATAAGTCAATTTTATAGGAAGATTGGCTGAGGGCTAAAAGTCATGGTTAGGAAGAATGAGAGACATTTTATCAGAGGAATTTTATCTAGTTTTAGTAAACAGTTGCAGAACAAAAATTCTTTCACTACTGTTTTAGTATCATGCTTCTTTTCAGCCTGCTGGCAATGACTTACTCCATTTCCTCAGATTCATGCAGAATGATGCTAACAAATATAAATTAATAGAAATCAGCTCTTCTGATATTTGATTTTCTGGTGTTTGATAATGCTAATGGATCCCCATCGCTTGTCTTGGATGAATCTACTTTGCTTCTTTCACACGTGTCTCAAACTAAGCAACTTGCCCAAGGTCGTGTGAGACCAGTGACAAATTTAGATTCACATTTTTCAACTTTCATACCAGCAGAGGAACCAGAGCTTTCATGTGTCTGTTAGCAGAACAGGTTAAAGACTATCTCATCACCAGATTCTGCAGAGAGGCTGTTAGGTTTGGTGCATAAGCATCCAGAGGCACTCCTCATCCTGAGGACCTTGTGCAGGCCAAGGATGTGAAAGCACAGAGGTTCATGTAACTGCTCCAAAATCAGAAGTGTTTTGGCCCAGATCAGTACTTGAATCTCCAGGTTACATGGTTGCTCCATTAGAAAATATGGAAGGCAACCTCAAAGCTGTGCTTAGGGCAAGCCTCCTTGAGAGTTACCACTGAAACCTTGGGAGCTTTGCCTAGCAAGAAACTTCAGATTCAATACTGTGTTTGGAAAGTGGTTATTCTTTAGTGAACCAGTCTCTCTTTAAGCTCTGAGTTTGTGCTCCCGTGGCGGGGGGTGTTACAAACACCTGAACACTGCAGGTTTGTAATTGCCATAGGAGCGTTTTGGTGCTGCAGGGAGGGTTTAATTCAAACCTACTTCAGCTGAATGGGAAATGAGGCATCCCACTTCTATTTCCTCAGTTTATCTGAGAGCAGAAAAATTACAAATTACAGGGTACTGGCATCTTTGGAGATGAGCCAAGGACAAAGAGATCTTGGACCTGGATATTCTTACAATTGTTTGTGTGGGTGACAAATAGACACAAACCACTTAGCAGATGGCAGTAGCAAAGTTTGTGCTGTTTGCACCATGACAGACGACCGAACAGAAGATATTCTCTCTCAGTTACTCTCAGCATTACATTTACATAAACATTAAAACAGAATTCTGTTTTTCTCGTGGGAGCAAGATTCATAGTAATATTATAAATTATTGAAAATCTTAAAGCTTTTTTGTACTGAGACCTTCCTACTACTTCTTAGGAAGTGCAGTGCATGTATCATGTAAAGGTACTACAGGAGATTTCTAGATTTTCACTGCTCAGTTATTTCATCTGTTCTTTCTGCAAAACTATCACACAAAATCAAGTTTTTGCTGTAGAAATAGTTGCTTTGAACATATGCTTACAGTTCTAAATTGAGATGTTAAATTATTCCTGTATAGCAAAGGTCAAACACTCTTTTCATACAGATGACCTTGTATTGGTAGTGGTTTTACAAACTACAGGATATTTCCAAAGATTTCCTTTGAAATTACATTTTTTGAGGTTTTTTAACCTTTAGGGACTCTTTAGACTTTTGGTGTCTTTTATTGCTTTAGAAGTACAATGAATACATTATTTAATTTCTTATTAAAATGTAATTAAAACAAATTTTCAAGACTCAAAGGTTTAATTTTCTGAGGTTATATATACTAATGCAGTGTTTAGCAGGCAAAGACCATATAACACCTTTAGATATGATCTAACTTGGATGTTAATAATTTCTTGATGGTAACATGTGGAGAAGCAAAATATATATTCCTTTCAGAGGGCTAAGATATCTTGAGTATTATAATGCCTTATGGTAAGAAGAGATACTTCTGATTGTTGTTCTGTTGTTGTTCTGATACTTCTGAGATACTTTTGATTGTTGTTCTGTGTGTGTAAAATTTTGGCGCACAGTCAGAAGCCAAACATCTTAGAGAAGATTATAAAGCAGCTTTTCACAGGCTATTCACTTTTCTGATCCCAATTCTGCTCCAAATATAGAAGCAGTAACCTGATATAGTTCTTGCATCCAACAGAGATTTGGGTGATCAAGGTCTTTTGTTGGCACTGCCAGAGACTGTGGGTGTAATTACAATGCCTGTAAATATTTCTAGGTTGGAGGTTTTGGTCTGAAAACAAAGAATGTTGGTCATTTCTGTAAAGCACTTCGAAGCACTTAGATGACAAGTATCTTATATAGTGGTAATGAAATTTTATCATTTGAAAACAACCCCCTCCCCAGTTTCATCTATGGAAGAATACAGCAGAATAAAAAATGACAATACTTTTAAAAACTCTTTTTGCTGTTATCTTTCTGGCAATGGAATTACCTGCTTCACTGCTAGAGCTTTCATGTTTTCTGGCATTTTTGACACATACAGGGTTGCAGCCTGCTGTGACATGCATATACACAACTATAAGTTTTTGTCATAATGCACCCTTTTTGAACTAAACTATGTCTTGAATGTTGTCTGTCTTTCTTTAGTAAGATGATTCCTTTATTACAAATAATATTTGTTTCTGGTTTAAACTCACTGACAACATTTCTAACAGCAGAGAAATAGATGCTGTGCATGAAGAGTATAAGCAGAAACTGAGAGACCAGGAAGCTTTCCACAGAAAACAAATTCAACGACAGCAGCTCTATGTTGAGGATTTAAAGCAGCAGATTCTGAGAGGACAGATCAAAGCAGAGCGGGAACTAGAAAATGACCAAGCACTCATCAACCAGCAAATCCAAGAACGTGAGTACCTGCCTCTTCCCCTGCTTCAACTCCCTTCCATTACTGCATACTTTCATCCTCTCAACATTTTTTGTGCTATTGATACTTCTTTTAATGAGTGGAACTTTTATTATGGCTAATTACTGGATTTCTCCTCCAATTGCCTTTCCGTTGAGAACAGTTACTGAGCTTTGATTAACAGAGCTATAGGGCCTTCTTCACAGTGCTCCAGCAGCACTGTTTAATTAGCACTGCAGGTCATTAGCGCTGCTGGGAGGGACCGCACCAGCTACTCCCCTGTGGCCCTGAGCCTCCTCTCTCAGCCTGATCCCAATCCTGCCTCCCTACAGCCATGGTTATGATGTTCTCTAGCTTGTCTTCTAATCTATTTCATCTAGGTTTCTTGAGAAGCAAAGGGTGCCCATATAAAGGTGTCATTCCCACCTGGCAAAATCTGCTGTTTGAGCCTGGAAGAAGAAAACTTCCGTGAATTTTTGACAAGGTCTCAGACCAAAACTTATGCAGCCAGCTAACTTTTAATTTTGCCAGCCACAATGAAGAGATTAAAATGAAATTGTTTTAATGGGATATAGCAGAAGAATATGTAGATAGTACAGAAAATCCATAGAGTTTCCCCAAAATATCTTTATTTTGTGGCTCTGTAGACTTGTTCTCTGCCTCCCTCTAGTTCTGCTGTTTTCACTGTGTTCATGCAAAGCTCAGCCAGGCAGGTAGTTTTTGCCAGCCAAATACAATTCTTTAGTTGGCAATCCACCAAAGTTCTTCACCTTTTCTGTGCCCTCTGTGGCTCAGCTCCTGACAGAGGCAAGTTTTTGAGTAGAGATTATTTAGCATCTTAAGCTTGCAGCTCTCTTGCAGGGAAACTGATCTGCCAAATATTCTGCTTGCTAAAATCATGCTAAAGAGAACACATCCAAAAACAAAGCTAAGAAAAAAAGCTTTGTATGTCAAAACTAAAAATGTTATTAAAAAAAATTAACTAACATAATGACAAAAATGCTTCCCTTTTATCTATGAAGTTACTATAGAGTCAGAATTCCTACTTCTGTGCATGTGCTTTCTGCAGAGCTGCCAATATAAGCAGGACAGGAGACTCATTGTGGTGGGGATCACTAATGAAGTGTGTTTAACAAGATCAGTATTCATCAAGCAAGTGATACCTACAATGTCTCTGCACTAATGGTCTCTTGAACTAGGGAAAATTCCAGACCCCCAAATTCCTCTCTCAGCTGTGCAGAGCTGCAGGAAGCCCTCATTCATCACATCAAACTTAAATACCTCTTAATTCCTACATCCCTGAATAAGCCACGAAACATTGCTTATTTAGTAAAGGACTGCACATTGAAAGTAAGCTCAGCCAAGAAAAATTGCTGCTAGTAAGAGAGCAGTGCTTTGGGAAACTTGGGTTATTTGAGAGTGCTTCACTTGTAAAGGAACCTGGCCTGAAATTTTTATGTTGCTTGTTCAGCAATGAAGATTATTTTTTTGTTTGCTTTGAGCACTGAATGTGTATATTTTTATGGCAGCATAAAATATCTTCTTCATTAAGAGAACAGGTTCAAGCCATCACATTCAACCGGGTCATGGTGATCTCAATAATGTCTTCTTTTTTTACAGTTCATCATAGCTCAGACTGAAGCTGGTGTGCTCTGAAAAACCTCTAAGCACATCCATTCCTTGCATGGAATAAAAGTATTCTTGCATCTAGGGTTTAAAACAAATCAGCCTGGTTCTGTTCTCTACTGCATCCTCACTGACTGCAAAGATCAGGCTCTGAATATTTAGAGAAGACTTAGTATGTAAGCAGAGGTACCATATTTTGTTATCAAATTAGGCTAATCACTTGTTGTGTGAAATATTTGGCATTTATGAACTGTAGGGGTCATTAATGGAAGCAGAGAATCTAATTCTTTTTGTGGAGTAGAGTGGTAATTCTGTGAAAAATACACATTGACTGGTGGTATGAACTTGTGTTTTTTGAACTGTTTGTCATAATAGCTAAAGGTTGTGTTGGCTTCACCAGCATCTTTGCCATGACAGTATTTGTTTTTTTCGGTGCACATTTAACCAGTTGATCTTAAAGGTCCCTTCCAGCCCAAGCCATTTAATAATCCTTTAATATTATGATTACAAGCTTATATTCTGCAGTTGCTACCTGAGTCCTTAACCCAATGAAGAGGCTTTTAGTCATCAATGAAGTACAGCAACAGTACATTTTTCTTTAAATAGTTTGTTGAGTCTCTACTCTACATGCACAGAAATTCTGTTCTCAAATGACCTCTAAAGGCTGATTAAATTAAGGAACAAGATAGTAACAAGTAATGGTTTTTATGTGATTTTTACTTTCTCTCAACCATTGTTTTGTTTACAGACCAGCAGTGGCTTATAAATGAGAATAAACGTCTGGCTGCCCTTCAGCAGCAGCAGCAGAGGGAGTTTGCAGTGCAAACGGAGCCAGCGCTGTGTGCAGAGGCTGAGGTGCAGAGCACCACTGGGCTGGAAACCTGCCTTTCCCTGCTGCAGCAGAACAAGAAGAGACTGGTGCAGCTGGAGCTCTTGCAAAGGTACTCCTTAAAAAAGGCCGAAAGAAACATAAGGCGGAAGAAGGTCAAGTTCCGGCTGGAAAGGATAGTCAAGAAGCAGAAGCTGTTGGAAGCCAAGCAAAACCTGGAGCAGCTGGAAGCTAGCTGCTGGCTCAGTGAAGAGTGTGTGAAACAATCCCGAGGCCTAAGTGATAATATTGCTGTACAGTGCTCTTTGGATCACCACTTGCAAAAGAGACAGAAAGTGCTGGGTTTGAGGCACAGGCATTTGTTCTGTGACTCATACCTGCCCCAGGCACCCAGGTAAGCTGATAGCTGCTAAATCCTCTGCACTTTCAAAAGTAACACTAATTCAAGGTATTTTCAGGCCACGTATCCTGAATGCCTTTCAATGTATTGAAGAAAATCCTCAAATCTGCGATATCAGTAAGCCCACTATATTGTACATCACGCTGGAGCTGTTTGTCCTTTTCCTTTGGGTCTGTACAGTACATTCCCTCCTTATCTGTCTAATGTGGTCTTTCTCACTTTTTTACATTTCTCTCTCAAGCCCTTCTGCACTTTTTACCTCTTTGAGAAGGCTTTTTAGAAGTGGCTTAGCTTTTGTTGTTGCCTTGTTCAGACTGTTGGTAAATACTAATTACTGCACCATTTTATCTTATCATCAAACTCTTCTTCAGAATATTGGTATCTTTGGGGTGATAATGCAAAGGACTTTTATACTGGTCAGCCTTTCTCAAGCTGAATAAACATCTCCATGCAAAGCTAAAATGTTGGGATGCTACAGTGTCTATCACAGCATGGTCCTTAGCAATTTCCACAGCAGGAAATAGCTAAACTCTGCTCAGTGGATTTCTGTGACTTAGAACTATCTTATATTTTTAATTAACATTTACAGCTACTCGAGTCTACAGAGATTCAATGTGAAGCTATACCTCGAAGCACTGAGCTATTTCTTTGTGTGCAGGGCATCTTTCCAGATAGCAAGGGGATTTTATAATTAGTCACAGAATTTTATTTTTTTATTCCCTGCTAGAATTGAATTTTGAGAGGCATTAAGATTATTGCTTCATGAATTGTTATTCTTATTTGCAAGACATTACTGTGGTAAAAATGTCAACTACATTATTCAAGCGAGGATTGAACTTGATTTCTTCTTTATTTCCACAGCTGTTTTTCAAAGAGGGAGTCTGTCTCCAAGATATCTACCTCACCAAATATTGATCAATACTGTAAAGGTAGTAGAACAGAGAGGTTGTCACCTGTAGAATATCTTTACGAAAGTGATAAAGACATTTCTGGGAGTGATGACCTTAATGATGGAAAGGGGATCTCCTTTTCAGTCCAGAGGCAGCTAACTGAAAAACAAAAAACATCTTCAATTGAAAATAAAAAAGGAGGAGAGAAGTACTCTAATGATTCAGCTATCATGGCTTATATCAATAAAAATTATAAAAAAATGGAAAAGTTGGATGACAGTCCAGGGCAAGCTGGATCTCAAAACAGGACCTCTAAACGTTCCTCTCCTGATCTTTTTAAGGAGAAAGATGAGCCTAAAACCTTTATTACAGGGAGAAGAATGACAAAATCAAAGGTGCTAGGAGATTTAAGTCAGCCTGCCAGCAGCAATGTAGCACAAAATAAACCTCAGGTATCCAATAAAAAGATTAGAATGGATATCAATGGAAAAGGCCATAGGTCTTCTCCAGAAAACTTTCCTAAACAAATGAAGAAAACAGTGTATGGAAACCCACCATCAGTGCATCTAAACCAAACAGTCAAGAACTGCAGGAGAGAGGCAAATTCAGCCTTGCCAAGTCATGAGAAATCATCAGCAGAAGAGAAAGAATTTCTGATGGCAGCGACATCAGTAGGAAATCTCACTAAGATGAACTCACAGACACCACTCTCTCATGTTGAAAAAAAGTGGCACAGTGCTGAGATGCTAAGTGCTGGAGTGCCCAAGACAGCCACAGATATGCTGGAGAACTGGCAAGAGGATGATGAAAATGAGATTTCTGATACTGACAGTTCCTATTCTGTCGATTCACTCTCCTGTGCTTATGCAAAAGCTGTTCCAGAGAAACTGAAACTGGAAGATTTTGACAGAAATAAATGTCTTGCCAACCCAGAAGATTCTGAGAGTGATGACAGTCAAATGTCACAAGACTCTCTGATAGAAAAGGAAAATAAAGCCAAAAAGCAAAATACAAGCCAATTTCACAAGTCAAAGGCCCATCATGAGCCAGCTAAGCTTTACAAAAGCAGAACTGAGAACCATATTTCATCTTTGGTGACATCATATGCATCTCGTAGGAGACTGGGAAAGGCTGAAAGAAGCTTTTCTCTGGATAGCTTAGCTGATGGAGAAGAGATGCCAGCAGAAGATCTGGTAGAAGAATCCAAATCTGACTCATCTGATGAAATGCCAGCAGAGATTTTCTGGAAGTTACAAACTCCTAAATTACCAGCTATACAGATTGAGGAAAACCATGAATCCAAGACCTGCAACAGAGATACAGAAGGGGCAAATTATGATCAGAAGCTGAGCAGTTCCTTTTATTTGAACACCAAGCCACACACTGCTTCCAGTAATGCTTGCAAACAGTTGCTGAAGGGAACAAAAGTCTCCTTTGTAGAGCAAGAAAGGTCTCCTGAAAGAAGACTGTATTATGCAAGTGGTAATCCTTTGCTTAATAATGATGCCTGGTCTTCCTGTGACTCAAAGGTTGACATCAGCAGCCCCAGAATAACAGCATCTTCTTCCCATGAAAACTTGGAATTTCAAGATGCTCATCTGTGCTCTTCGAGCAAACCAGAACTTTGGCTAAAGAAAGATGATCTAAAGCAGTCAGCTGCTGAGGTTTCTTTTGTGTGTGGCTCTAAGCAGATTCACAGCATTACTCACAGTCCACATCATGTAATCCAAATAAATTCAGTTTTCTCCTCTGACGCATTGGAAGTACCTTTACCTGAAACAACAACTGCAAGCAGGACTCCTGAGAGTGGATCATTAAATAAGATTTTAAAGGGATGGACGAACTCTAATGAAAATTCCTCCTTGGAATCTGCAAATATAAAGTTCTCGTTTGCTAGCTCAGTAGGACCAAGTTCCTCTTTTGTTCCTACTTCAGCAGAGCATGATTATTCTGAACATTCAAGGTCACACCATCCTGAACAAGAACAACTGGGGGAATTGTCTACTTGCAGGTCTGTTACTGAATGTGCACAAACCTTCAGCTGTTTGGAAAGCACCTCCACTGCAGGCTGCTTGTCACTGGTATCTAAGAAAGAGGAGAATTCTGTCACCGTGTTGCCTGTGCAAATTGTGGAGCAGATGAATGGCTGTGTAGATACAGGTTTAGAAGATGGCTTATTCCAAACTTTTTCAAAAGATGAGCTTGACAATGACTACAATAACTTGAAGTCAGAGTCAAGTGTGGCAGATTCTGGCAGTGGAAGCGCACATGTCAGTGAACCTGCTGCTCAGTGTTCTATGGGGCTTGCTCATAATATGACCTCAACACAGACATCTGCAGTAAAATACATCCAGTTTGGAAACTGTGGGCATCTTTTTCCAGTACAAAAAATACCAACATGTTGTGATGAAGGTTTCTTCCTCAGTGACTTAACAAACAAGAGCTGCTCTCTAGTGAGCAGTTACAAGCTTGAGATGCTGGCTGGACAAGGAGCAGAGTCAACTGATACAGAAGAACCCCCCAGGTCTGGGGAGAGTAATTTGGAAACCATGCAAGAAACAGATCATGAGCAAATACCTGCAGAAGTAACTGCAGAGACAGATTTTCCCTCACAGAAGGTAACATATCAATGTCACCCTTCAGTTGTTGCTGCCAGCACAAGCTATGACCAGTCTGCAACACCAATAGAGATGTCTCAAAAAGAGATAATCTGTATGGAAATAAGCACAGATAGCTTGGCAGACATTGTGCCAGAGGTGCCATCATTCACAGATCATGATGAATACATGTCAAAGGATGAAGACTTGTCTTCACTAAATCATTATGAATTCAAACATAAACCTGATTCAAAGGATTATTCCCCTGAATGTGCCCTAGCAGACAGTCAGGTGAGTTGCTTATCGCAGCAAATTTCAGAAAATTCTGCATTATGCACTGATAACATAAGAGAAGAAAGCAGTGAAAGCAAAGAACACAATGTACTGAATTCTCAGGCTGTAGTTCAGAAAGAATTTTCATCCAAATATGAAAACCTAGTGGTAAATGAAGGAAGTTATTTCCTACTGAATGTAAATGGGAAAAACACCAAGTCCTTTCCTGCTGCTATTTGTGAGAATACAAATTATTTTCTCCCAGAATCTAATTCAAGCCTATTTTACAAAATTTCAAAAAAAGCTAATCTTTTTCAAAGTGCATGTGAGACCAAAAATTATGATAAACTATTGGAGCATGTCACAATCGTGAAAGGAAATTGTGATGCTACATCTAATCTTACCGTGGAAGTCGGTGTCACAAAAAGTTGTTCTGATGTACATTCTGGCTGCCTCTGCCCAACATGCTCCTCAAAATCAACAGGACAGAAAAACACTGCACACAAGACAACTGACATTTCTGCAGAATTTGGTGCCTCTGTTCTCTCAGAAACAGAAACACAGAACAAATCTTTACTTGAATCTAGAGGGGAGGAAGAAGCATTTTTTGAAAGTGATTGCCCAGTGGACTTTCATGCTGAGTACAATGCAAATTCAGAGTTGGGAAAAGACTTTGAATGCAACACAAATGCATCAGCTGCCATTTCTCAAGAGGAGAGTTCTTGCAGAAATAAAGAATACAAAATTTTCAGAGACATAGAAATGGATGCAGAAGAAGCCATGGCTCCTTATCAGAATACAGGGACAGCCACAGACGAGGAAATAACAAAATCAATTAATACTGCAAGCAACTTAGAAAAAAGTGCATTGGAAATTAAATCCAGACACACTGAAAGTTTACCTGACAGACCAGCTGCCCAAGTCCAAAGTATAACTGAAGACAGTAAAAAGGATTTTAAAGACATTGGTCTAACTCAGAACCCAAAGAAATCTACTGATATCACAGCTTGTGAAGTTCACTGTGAGTTTAATACAAATCTGTGCCTGAGACATGAAGAGGTGCACAAAGATGAACTGCAGGAAGCCGTCACAGGGGCAGAACATACTCAGGAATCAAAAGCGCTTGTGCATTCTGGCAGCCAACCTGAAACAAGCAGCTTTTGCCAAAAAGAAATAAGTGAGAAAACAGAAATAGGTATTTATTCAACAGAGCTTTCTGTTGCTCCCAAAACCACTCCTTCATCTGTGTGTTCCCACACAACAGATGTTATTCAGAATACTTTGGGATTCCTTGATACTTGCAAAGGGTTTTTACAGATGAATGGAACAGCAGAGAATGTAGCTGAAACAGTACTAATCCCAAGGAGGCAAGGAAATATTTCAGCAAAACCTGAAAATGAAGGACAAATAAATTCTAACAATATAATTGAGCATTGTGTACCAAACTGTTTGCCCCAGGAAGACAAGGTTAATGAATGCGAAGTGACTGGGAGTGAAGAACAAATGACCATGACAAACCCTGAGGAGCTGGTTAGTATGGGGCAAAAAGAGTTATGCACAGATGAAAATGTTTACTTTAATGAACAGTCTCCAGCTCTGCGTCAAGTGTACTGTGACAGAGGTGACACAGAAGAAATTTTAGATCAATTTAAGATCCCTGAAAGGTACCTGATGGCTTCTGAAGTAGAATCAAATATACTGTTAGGGGATGATTCAAGATACCAAGACCCTACTGAAATGAGTGAGGATGGTGATTCAGTGGGCTCTGCTACAGAGATAGGAAATGTAGTTGATGCATATGAATATTCAGTTAAAGATAGTGCTAATATTGACCAATACAGAACTAAACAAAAATTTACAAGTCTTGACAGACATACATGTATGAGTTTCTCTGTGGGATCTCCTGACCATGGCACTTCAGAAAACTTGAACGACGATATTGTTAGAAAAAGTTTTGACATTTGTGAATTGGATCAAGTAGGCTCCAGAGCTGAGGAGGAGACAGTGCAATTGATGAAGCTAGTAGAAATGGCCAAAGCAGACAGAAAAAAGCAGATACATGTAGCAAACACAGAGGATGTAGATGTGATCTTTTTACAAAACCTGGATGAACTCTTCTCCGAAAACAAAGGCAGTTACCAAATGACACATGATGACAGCAGATTAAATGAAATATTAAGAGAAAGCCAGTGGGTGTCTACCAGCTTTTCTGGAAATAATGAAGACATTAGCCAGCAACAAAATCCACCAGCATCACAGACGTGTACAGAAAAAAACCAAGAGCTTCAAGACTCCCCATGTCAGTCTATAAATCAGCATTTATATCTTGGAGGAAGTGATGATTCCCATCTTGTTCAAGATGCTCCCACTGCACTGAGAGGATGTACAAAACCATCTAACAGCAGTCTTGGAACTGGAGCTGTTCTGCCTTACTACAAGACGTTAATGGAGAGTGAGATCAGTGTTGGTACATCTGTTGCAGCCAACAAAATGGGAGAAACAAACAAACATCTTCCAGCTAAAACACCAAGTAAGAGTGTACCTCTTCTGCAAACCAGCACCATGCAGCAGAGGCAGGAGGAAGAATCCTTTGTATTTAAAAATGGACCTGATTATGCCATATCTGCACAACCTGTCCATGAGAACAGCTCTTTCACTCCCTACAGTGCAGGTGGCCTTGAGTGCGGAACTGTTGTACTTCAGCAAAGGGCCAAGGGAAGCTCATTTTTCTTGGAAAAATTAGATTCTTCTGAAGATATCATACAGGATATTAATAATGTTTGTGAAGAACACGGTATGGATTTCATGGTTAATGAATTATTAAAAGACTGTCCTAATTCCATAGAAGATACAGCTCAAGAGGTAAAGGATACCATTGTGCCTGATTCACTAATGTTGGATACTTCAAATCTGCTGTCTTCCTCAAAAAAAGAAGTGATGGAAGATGTAGGGGTGGGAAAATCCCACTCTTTACTAGAAAGCTCCACCCAAAAAATATTTCAGAATATTAATACAACTCAGATAGTACCTCACTTGGGGGCTTCATCAGTGCATGATGAGAAGACATTTTTAAGTGCAAGGTATCCAACAGCAAACAGTAAATGTGAAAATGCCGAGTTTCCCAGTGTAGTGGGTTATCAGCACGAGCCGACAGAAAACCAGGAGCATGAAGCTTCTGAAGAGTGCTGTGTAGACCAATCAGGCAATGCTGCTTCTGAGAATTCTTCAGCCCTTTCAGAAGGCCTGAACAAATCTCCAAAGGAACATCCACATTATAGTAAAGACTTTCTAAATTATAATAGGAACTTGGACACTTCTGAATGTTCTCCTGGTCTTCTAAATTGTCCAGCACCAACTGCAGATAGTTTAATTGTCAGCAGTGGAGACAAAGGTATAAATAATAATGTTCTCTCTGAAGAAACAAAGTACTTTGAAAGTGAATCAACAGATTTGAGTGTATCTGTAACTTTTCCTGGTGTTTCTCAAAAAGGAGACAAAAAGGAAAATAACTCCGCAGTTGCAGAGACCAGATATGCTCAGAGTAATAAACTCCCTGGAAAAGTTGTGGAGCAAAAGGAGGAAATGGTTCAAGGTTATTTCCAGAACTGTGGTGACATAAAAGAAGATAAAATTCATGAGTTCTCAGAACACTGCAGTAACACTAACAGAGTGACTGTACCAGAATCGGGTCTGCTCAGTTTCCAGAGCCAAGGACAGACTGGCTGTAATGAATCAAAGTCTCTGCCATCACACTCTGCAGAAGAAACTGCCCCTGAGACACCATTTCAAAGCTCCAAGAACTTCAGGGCTTTTACCACATCTTCTTTACTTGGGGACTCAAAATCTCTAGTATTTAATCAGCTTGAGGACTCATTTCAGGACAGCTGTTTGACTGAGAAAGTGTCCTGCAATTCTGAAGATATGTGCTCTGTAAAAGGAGATTTTCCCCTATCATTAGCAAGAGTCAATTACCCAGCCTTAACAGCATTTTCAGAATTTCCTTCAACTGCAGATATAGGTCATGATGAAACTAGCACATATGATACTTCACATTCAAATATATTGAAACAGTCTCCATTTGGTGTTTTGCAAATACAAGACACGCAGTCAGATAAAGCTGTGGTATTTGATGAGCCAATATGTGCTTCGGGAAGTATTTTACTTTCTCTTGCAAAAGAAAACAGGCATTTTCCAGTCTCAGACATAGACTGTACTTCATATGAAAATTCTGCTATAGATAGGGAACCTGCATACAGAAGTAATAATAAAAAACCTGACAGTGATACAGAAATTGATCAGCATTATTGGGATAAAGTTCCACCACAAGAAGCTTGCAACAAACACATAGAGAAAATACCAAGTGATAATTCTCTTTTACTACCATCATTACCTTTTTGGGATACTAGCAGGACAATTCTTATTAAAGAGGGACAAATGACAAATACACTTAACAGAAGTAAGGAAGAGCTGCATTCAAATATTGAGGCTGAACATTTTGCAGTAAAGACAGAGCAGAGAAAAACGTTAAGTAGAGAACCTGCTGAAAAGCAAACTAGTGTATCCTCAAATTCTCCAAATGAATTAACAGGCTCAGCAGTTACAGTGTTGGAAAATCTGTATCCAAGAGATGTTCAAGTGGATCCTGAATACACCTGCAATTCATTTGGTCAAGCATATCCCACATATGGAAGCCCTGATTCCAGGCAATCATATCACACTGCCTTGGGTTTTGAAAGAAACCCTGCAGATCTGCAAGTTAACTGTCAGTATGTGCCTGCAGGTGAACATATAGAACAGGTGCCAGACAGAACAAATGCAGATGGTAGAAAAGAGATTTTTCTTTGCAAAAATAATACATGTTCAAGCATTGATAGCACTGATGCTGAGGCGAACACTTGTTCAACAATGGGAGACACTACAATGAGGAATAATACCCTGAAATTAGAAAGACTCAATTTTCCTGTAAAAAATAATGAAACATCCTCCATAAAGGTTTTGCCAGAAAACCATGATTTAACTCTTCAAGAATCCAAATTGGTGCAACTCAGGAGCAAAAGATCATATTCTACCACACGGAGTACAAAGGGCTGTAAACAGAGTGAACTGAGACCTTATTTACGAAGTCACAGAGTATCAGCTCCAGCTATTGCTGTTTTCTCTGACACAGAATGTACTTTGGAAGCTTCATCTAAGGCAGATTCTTTGTTGTATTCTGCATCTAAATCACTGCAAGATTTGAATATGAGTGTAGAGCCTCCGTCACCAACTGAAGATGATCTTTATGGAATTGAAAGATTTTCAAAGCAGGAATCGAAGAACTTATTGCAAGTTAAATCTAAACCAAGATTTCAGCCAAAAATGGCGCAAATGAAAAAGCTTGCAAACTGTGATCCCAAAAGCTTACAAAATTTAACAGCAAGAAGCCAAAGTAGCCAGTCTTTGAAAGATTGTACTAGTCAATCTCCATCATCCTTACTGCCCACAGCTCGCAGTTCTGTGTGTGCAGAAGCAAATGGCCATTCAAAGAGCAATTCTGTAGCTCAATGTAGTGAAGGGGAAGGAGAAGAAGCTGGATACCAGCCAGAAACTGATTTATTTTTGCAAGATAATAAAGATGCAATGCATTTTAGATCAAGTGATATCAACCCATACATTCACCCATGGCAACAAGATGGAGCCTGCAAGATTGGCTGGAAACAGTATGCTTTTGGAAGTGCAAGTGATGTCTCTTGCAATCAAATTCCTTTGAATATGGAAAATCGTAAAGTTATGAGATGTTCCAGTGTAGACAATGGATTGAACTCTCAAAATTCTCCTTTTCGTTCTCATCTAAGTTCATATGCTACAGCAAAAGTTTTGTCAAGCACTTTGAGTAGCATTGAAGGTCTTCAAGAATGGGACAGTGTCAGACAAGACTTTAAATCAGCATACTCAAGTGACAGTACCAAACAGTACAGCAACATATCCAGCGAAACACTGGAGACTAACTCAGAAAACAACACTGCTGAACTTGAGAATCCTTCCACACTACCTGGTAACTCTTCAATGCAGGTTGATGAAATTGTACTATTGTATCCTTCAGAGTCTGAAAAACCTTCCAATAAACCTCCAGGGATTACATGTGAGCAAGGAACACAAACTGCAACTACAGGAAGGTATAAAAGGCAGAGAAGACATCAGAGAAGCTATACAGATGTTTCTGCAAAAAAGGAGGAAACAAACAGAGATTTATTTTATCAACCTTCTTCTTGGACAAGCATGCAAAACCTGTCCATGCATCTGTCACAGCTACTTCAGAACACTTCTGAGTTGTTGGGAAACCTTTCCCAACAGAGTATTATAGACAGTGAGCAGAATGCCAAAATCAACCAAAAAAGAACTGAAGGTGCTGTTAGGTCTGATAGCTGTACTCAGACTACAGCAGATGTCGGCACTCAGACTGAGATTTTGGAAAAACCTCAAAGCAAACATGAAGAAAAACAAGTGGAGGCAAAAATGGGAAAGGAATTGAGGGCAGCTCAGGCAGTAAATGTTGATAGGAAAAAAATTGGTGCAGATGTAGTAGGAGAGATTCCCAAAAGGAAAGAGGAAACACTCACTCTTGAAGAAAGTACACAAGAACAAACAGGAATGAAACGCCTGGGCAATTCTGACTTCCATGACAGTCTTGACAGCATTTTGGAAGACTCCTTTATGCATCTGCCTTCTTTACCCAAAACTTCCACCCCTATCTTACATTTTCAAAAAACATCACTAAAGGCACAGCAGAATGTTGCTTTTGCTAGCACCAGAGTTTCACCTCTCACACCATCTTTGCCAAGTTCAGGGCAAGATGGTTCTTCATGCACTGTAGTTAGCAGCCCTACTAATAGCACCTCTCAATCTCCAACGTCTTGCACTCAGGATAAAAGAAGTGTCAATGAAACAGAGACTCCAGCTGAAAGAAAATTTTGGTACAAAAATACCCTGCTAGTCGACAGGGCCTCTTCCCCTATTCTTACTCTTAGTGCTAGTCCCAGCAGCCAGACTGCTTTTAGCAAGTCTGTCTGCCCTACTAAAGAACCTCTTGGATATTCCAGTGTTGCTTCAAGTCCCCTTCACACCAAGAGAAAGCTGAGGGCAGGTCCACAGTTCAGCATGCAACATCATGTGGACAATTTTTCACAGACAGAAACAGACAGTGAATCAAGCATCTCTAGAGAACACAAGAGCATAAGAAAGAAATCTGGAACTTTCTCTGATAAGAAAGCAGGCAAAGACCTTTTAGGGCAGGATGGTTCAAAAGACTTGGAACAGCAACATAGGCTGAGGGTTGACACCCACACTACCATTTGTGCAGAGCGGCTGTATCACTCCAGCAGTATGCTGGAGGTGTCAGGCCACAGTGAAGTGGTAACAGGTGATGTCAGAGACCAGGGCTCCGTGGCACATTCCCTTCATTGTATGTATGTTACAAGGGGTGGAAGAGCTCCTTCAGGTGGAATCAGGCACGAAAAGTACTCTGGGAATTCTGATACTGCTTTGATTCACAACTACCCTTCTCCAAATGCTGACTTACTTTTTAATCAAAAAATTAGTGCCACTTGTTCAAGTAAGAAAAATGCTGGCACAGCCTCAGAACCTCTGGTAGGAGCATCTTCTGTACAATTTCATGATTTCTTCTGGAAGAGTGAGGAAAGCTGCCCTCCTCCACTTTCTGATGTGAGCGACGTGCAGACATCCTTCCAAGATGACAGTACAGAATCGGTCACTGGGAGTGAATGTGACACCGAAATCCCTCTCAGCAAGAACTCTGCCTCTGCCAAGCCCTGCAGGCCTCGGAGCTACAGCCTCCGTGACTTACCCATACACAACAAATTCAGCAACTGGTGTGGTGTAAAGAGCAGCACTCCTCCTTTTCTCCTCGGCTTGAGCGGCAGCGTGACCGATTTAAGGGGTCAGGCAGACAAGAAGCCTGGAAGCACACAATCAACAGAAGTGGAAGGGAATTACCAGTCTTGTGACAGCAGGAGCAGAGAGATCAAGAGACTTCAGAGAGAGCGTGCCCAGATCATGTCCAGCATTCACCTGGATCTGCATCAGCATCCCCTCACAGTGGAACTGACTGAAGCAAAGCTCAATTATGGCATTGGGGAAACAGATGCCCTGCTGAAGGTCCTTCAGAGAGGAGCTGCAGATGAGCCAGGGTCAATTCCAGTGAAGCAGCAACTTTATGAAAGGTAAATTACTTTATGTACTGTTGTTTAAAGTATTTTTAATACACTTCATGCAGCTTAAATAGCATTTAATAATGAGCCAATCACTTAGTCACACTGAATGTGAAGAGATACACTATCAGGATTATATTGAAAACTTTTAAGCAATGCATTTAGGACAATATTTTGGGGTTACTCCAAGAACACAAGGAAAAGTGATTTGGTGCAATTCAAATCTAGTGTTACCTCACTCTTAAAATTTCTAGCAGCCACAAGAGTTATCCTGTGTACCTGGTGATGTGGGAATATATTTAATTGATTTATTGCGATGTAAAAATGATTGATACATCCTATTTATGGAAATATCCCATTCATGCTTCTGCGAATAAATGCTGCTGTATGAATAAACAAAAATAATTTTAACCTCCCCATAAATATACAAAATAATTTTTTTTAAAAAACAAGATTGATTCTTGTGATTGTAGAACATTTTAAAAAAGCAACTTGATTCTTGTGATTGTAGAACATTTGGGAAAATATTGCAACAAAAATTTTGAAGCAGCTACATCAGTCTTCATTCACAATTTTCCTCTCAGTTGTTACCAGCAGTAATCACAACCCTCTCTTGCATTTCCTGCTGTCAGAAAAGCAGTGGCATTTTAGAATTTCTACCTCATCTCTCAGCATGTAGACAAAGAGGTATCAGATTCCTAGAAAATTTTACATTAAAAATTTACCTAATACTTAAGTGCTTAAAAAAATCAGAAAATGTAACTTTGCAGGGTGATTTGTCACTCTAATCACGTTTCTCTAACAGACACATGAGAACTATTGAAACTCTGAGGAAGGAAAGAGTAAAAAGGCTCCAAAGATACCAAAGAAGCCGAAGCCTGAGCCCCCTGAAGCATTTGAGTCTGTCCCAGACTCTGGATGCAAGTCAGAGGGATCCAGATCTCCCCAGCAGACGCCGAGAATATCTGCAACAGCTGAGAAGAGATGTGGTGGAAAACACCAGGTGGGGCATTGGAAACCTCCCTTTAGTCCTGCTGCTCATGAACAGTGTTCACAATGGGTGCACATTTATGGTTCCTGCTGACACCCGAGACTTCAGGGGCAGAATTCTTCTCAGTGTGGGTGCATTCACCTTTGGGCTAGAAAATGCTTTCAGGAAAAACACATGCCTGATTTTAGAAAACATTCATTAAAATATTGGATCTAGTTTTATTTCAGGCCATAACAAGTGTCTAATTTATTATATGTGTATGATGGATGGGGATAGCCAAGTATTCTCTCTGGACTGACTAGAGACCAATCTTGCTGTGATTTAGTACTAAATTGGTATTCTTCAATTTTGTACTTCTGCTAAAATCAGTGCTGCTTCCCCTTCCCCTCCAACTGGAGGTAGGAAAGGTAAAGATCATGGGTTGAGATAAGAACAATTTACTGGAAACACCAATGCGATAAAAAAAAGAGCAGCAACAGCAACAGCATTAATAACAAAATATATGAGAAAAGAAATTACTCAAACTGGAGTAATTTCAGCCCCCTGGCAATAGACAATATGGGATGGCTCCCTCTGCCACATCTCAGCTGGAATGAACCCCTTCTGCCAGAAGAGCGCCTTTCCCCTACCACAGCAATGATGTGAGGTGGTACAGAATAACCTCTGTGCCCTGGCCATGCCTCCTCCCAGCAAAATTAGCCCTGGCAGGAACCAGAACGCTCCTTCACTAACTTAGAAGCCACAGAGTTCAGTTTAATTTTAAATATCAGAAAAACTCTGCAACACTTCACTTTTTAAAATTTCTGTTTCTCGTTTCCCACAATATTCCCTAAATGTTTTGCTTCCTTTGTGGTCAGGAGACAGTTATTTTCCCAACACAATAATCTTGTATGTGATTTGCCAAAGCCATAACCTTGTATCATAAGGAGACCTGGTTAGGAAACCACTGTAGTAATCTCAGTAGTAATTGGACTTGCAATCTGAGTAATTTTCCAAGGCTTATGTCTACTTAGCCTTTAGTGAGCAAAGAAAAGCTTTTGGGAGGCTAATGTGGTGGGGTTTAATTGTTTTTCTGGCAGGTTTTCCTGTTCTGAATTGAAATATGATTTTCTCATGGTATTTCAAGTAATTATGTGTGTTTCCCATTACTTGTCCATCCTTACAGAGTTCAAGAACCAAAAAGAAGAAGCATTCAGCACCCTTCAGACATTGAACTGCTGCTCCGAGACTATCAGAGGGCACGAGAGGAAACCAAAACTGAAATTGCAAGAGCTAGGGACAAACTGAGGGAAAGAGCAGAGCAAGAAAAAAGGCGGATACGGGAACAAATACTTTCTCAGTTACAGAAGGTGAGCATTATGTTGAAAGTATACATAGTCTTGAAGTTCTCAGGATTTTCTTTGTATGTAATTTTTACTTGGTCTTCTAGCATTGAGTAGTTGCACTGGTAAAGTAAAATCTTCAGTCTTTAACAACTGTATTTGATCAGCAAGTTAAGTCAGGGGCTTGAGAAGTAGACAAAGAGCAACAAATGGGACTGAAAAGATATCTTTCTATAAACCTTCTTCCTCTTAAAAGCATCCTAGCATTATTTGATAGTCTGAACTCTTATATGTGAAGAAAACAGCAAAAGCTGCATTTTCCCAGACTGCCAAGTTCTACAGGACTATTCACTCTATGGTTTATATGATCCTAGGCTTTCAAAAAAACCTGCTTATTTAATGCTTTCTGTATGGCAAGTTTGTGTCAACACTTCTTGGAAGAAACTGGATTTCTTTAGATTCCTCTTTCAACTTTCAGTGCTGGGGTTTTTTGGTGTTGTTTTATTTTGCTTTGTTTGCAATACTGAGATTCCTATTACAGGAAGAAGCGAGACTGAAGACTCTTGCAAGTACGAGCACTTTATGTACAGACTCCAGCCTCAGCCTGTCCTCTGGTCCAACATCTGGTTACAACAGCAGTAATACTGCCACATACACCGCAAGTCACTTCAGCAGCCAGGAAGGGCAGGTGAGAAACCCCTGCTGGGTGAGACTGATGTCCCCTGGTGCTTCAGGCACAGAGCTATCGTGTAGGAACAGAGATGGTTTTCGACATTATTTGAATTCTGTCACAGCTATGAAGCAGCACAAGTTTGCAGTACCAGTACATAGAGGGATGACATGGGGCAAGGGAGCACTTTGTAATGTAATTGCAAAGGTCAGTGACACTTATTTTGCAGGGAGTTTTTTTTGTAGTTCATGGATGAAAAAATCAGATAGTTACTACTGCCTATGTAACTGTCAGAAATCTGTCAAATGTTTTAGAAATGTTTTAGAAAATTTATTCTTGTGATAAATCTGATTGCATCTGATATTCTGAGTGACACCCTCAGTGATACATGCATTGACTTGAGTTTCCATGTGTGAAAATGGATTTTCCTGAAGTCACTTCTGCAGTATGCACCCATGCTATTTCCTTACACTTGTTTTGCTAAATTGCCCAAGTTAAAGTATCATTTCATAACTAGGGGAAAGGCAAAGGGGTTACCTCACGATAAAGAGAAGCTTCCAGCCTTGTAAGGCAGATTTGTTACTAATATTCCACCGCCTATGTAACACAAATTATTTTTCCCACTTCAAATGAACATTCCCACTTCTGCACTTTCTTAAACCAGGTTTCTTCTGGAAATACTCTGGTTACAAGGAATACACGAGGTCGCTCAGCTGTTAGAAATAGTCAGCTTTATACATTAGAACAATTGCATAAGGATTCAACATTTGGTAAGTAAAACATACATTTGCTTCTTTTGAGTTTTGCATTCCAGAGCCTAATGAGATTTGTCATTTATGCAAATCAATTTGAATCTGGATATTGCAAGGACACCCCTACCTTTACATTAATTCAGAAAAATATCACCAACCACTAGCCAGATCTTGCTTAGAATTTCTTTAAATATTAAATGGTGACTTGCTTCCTCTGAAGCTGGTCTTTTGATGTGGTAACATCAAAGTACAGCTTTTTCAGATAATATGAGGATAATATTTTGAATGAAGGAAGGAAGCAAGGGGTGTGGGGCCCGAATCTGTAATGAGTATAGAATTTTAAAAGCAAATTCTTATTTTTAGCCTCAAGAGTTAAGCTGTCTATTTTTCCTAATTTTATTTTCTTACATGTGGCAATAACTGTTTAAACTGACAGATATAACTGTAGTGTAATTACCAACACACAGAATGTCAAAGCAAGGGATGTTATCACTCCTTCATTAGGATCAGATGGATTGGGGGTTCCACTGGAGAGTTTAAGTCCCTACAATTTAAGAAGAGTGTTGGGGTTACATTTTAATTTTTTTGTTACCTCTCTGGCTTTTTTTTTTTCCTGCAGAAGCCAGCAAAATTCAGCCACCTCTTCCTTCAAGTGGCACCAGCTGTAGGTTCACTCATGGATTAACAATTTCTGTCAACTCCTCTTCAACAAAAGGATACCAAGATTTATCCAAACATATCTTGGCTAATGCTACCACTGAAGTAAGTAAAAACAGAGTTTTCACTTATTCCTTCTGGAAGTTGTAGCAAAAATGGGTGGGACAAGTCTTGTCCTACATCACAAACAGTTACCTCTTTGTCAGGTACAGACACACACACTGAACAATTTTGAAAGATGGGTGAAAGTGAGCCAGGCTGTAGCCAAGGGGTGCAGAAGAGAGCGTGGGGTGTTAGCTGGAATGTTTGAGTGAAGCTTGTGTCATTTGTCATTGTTTTCTAAGGTAATGGCAGCATGCTCTCAGAACCTGAGGAACCTCTACACGTGCCAAGCAGCAGCAGGGTGGAAGTAAGTTTATGGCAGCTCTGTGTCAGGGGAGGCCTTTCTCTGCACCTGGCCCTCTTGAGGGCAAATACCTTTTGTTTGCCTTTGACAGATACCAGTGTACAGAAAAAGAGGTGCAGGTGTACTACAAAGCCTTTCCTTCAGCAACAAGACATGGATTTCTGGGAGCAGGAGTGATAGAAAGGCCTCTTCCCTTTGTGTGGGGACTGGTGAGAGATCCTGTCAAGAGGCATCTCTATGACAGCTCTATCAATACAGCTCAAATACACAAGAAGGTAACCAGCCACATCCACCTGGGTGAGTATCCTCACATGTAGCACATGACAACCACCAGCACCATCCTGGCTGGATGTGCTGCCAGGAGGAAAGTTAAAGGCTTCTTGTTCCATTTCTTCAGGTGTAAATAAACAATTTCATTATTTAATATGGGAGCTTCAGCTCTGCAAGACTTTTCCAAAGCTGATATTAAACACATCTTGCTGTGAAGTGCAGGTAGAGACAGTGGTTTGAAAGTAAAGATAAACCTGAAGTAGCTTGAAAAAGCATTTTAAATATGTATTATAGCATATGAACTAGAGTTCTGCTCCCAGGAAGCAAGTCAAAATAAAATATGTATCTCCATGTAAGGTGTGGGGAAAATTGTGACAAGTTGAAGTCATCAAAGTCTAATTCCCCTTCCTTATTTTTTTTTCCCCCAGTATATATAGTGACTGATACCTCCCTGTGTTACCTAAAGCAGCCCCGGGATTTCTGCTGCATTACTGCAGAAGCCAAAGAGGTAAAGTGAACATTCTGTCTGCAACACAGAGGAGTTGTTTTGATATCCTGGTTAAAGGAAAAAGGAGAGAAAGAAGTCAATCTTCAAATCTGCAGGAGTGCCAGTGTAGCAGGAAGGAAAGACATGCCAGCATCACACAAGTGAATTATGTGTAAAACCCTCTTGTGAATGACAATGGCCAACCAAGGCCCATCAGAGTAACACAAGTGTCACACAGTATATTCTGGTTGCAAACACACAGGATTTTGACAAAAGCATTTAATAGATAAGAGAGTAGTAATTTTTCATGTTAAGTAAGCAATGTGAGAAATATGCCTTGTGGCAAACAAAGAAAACATTGCTATATTTTTCAAATTGTCATCTTTACACCTTGTCATGTGCAGGAGAACTTGTCTGTCCTGGCTTTTCAGTCTGTCTATGATGCAGCCATGCCTCAGCCTTGTAAAGAAGCAGTGAGAGGGGAGATTTTGCCAAGTGCTTGGATACTGGAACCTGACATAGTGAATGGAAGAGAGATCACCAGAGTTATTTACATGGCACAGGTAAGGATTTTTCTTTACGTCCAACTTTGAATGCAAAAAGCTCTTACACAGCAGAACACTTAAGAGCTGGTAAGCAACAAAAAACACAATCATCATGTTATGCTCCATGAACCTTATGAAGTGACCACAAAGTCACCTCTTTCACACTTCTCAATGCAGAGACTCTTACTAGGATTGTGTTTAAGAACACATTCCCAAGCTTTTACAGCATTCAACGCTGCTTCCTTGGATATCAAGCTCTTCTGTAAAGATTTATTAGCAATTTTAGTATATGCTGTGCTCATGTGGAGAGCCAATATGGGGAGTCTCGTTTGCATTTTCACCTTGCTGTGGACACAGGAAGTCCACCTTGGGTTAAACTATTTTCAAAATCCCTGAAAATATTTGGTGCATTTTTCTAACCAAAGTCTTTAATTCTTCACACTTAATAGACACAAAAGAGAAGTCAAGATTAGGATTCCAGTTTAAAATAAGAAAATTATAATCTTATAATCTATTTTTTAGACTTATTTGAAAAGTAGGCTCACTTCGAGGCAGGGGTACTAAGTATTTAAAAATGTCCAGAAGAGCATGTTTTAATGTATAAAATTTATTTAAATGCTTATGTAGCAATAAATTCCATTAGTCCTTTAAACTCACCTATTTAAAACTTAAGAAACATTTTTTAAAATATCATTAATTACCACACGGATTTTATAATGCATAGGTGAAATTTATATATGCATTTAAAAGTTTTATATGCATTTTATGCATATATGCATATGCATTGCCCTTTGGTGTATGCACACACATTTTCAGCAACACTGTGTGTTTCAAACTAGTAAACTTTAATCCAAGCTCAAACTCAAAAGCAATGTGGGTCATACCTGCGAGAAGCAACATGGAATAGCAAAGTTTTGCAAGTCTGTGGAGCGTTGGGAAGAAAAAGATACAAACCACACCGCAATAATGGCATTTGGGTGTTAACTACTTTTGTGCCCAACGCATCCTCATTAAATCAGAGCGGTTCCAGACTGGAGAAGTGTTCTGCTTAAAGCAGGCACAGACTCCACGCTGCAGCCTTTCCTGTAATCCCTGCAGGTGGACCTTGGTGCCCCGGCCATCCCCGCCAGGCTCCTGAGCTCTGTGGCGAAGCGGCAGCCCCTGGTGATCGCTCAGCTGGCTCACCTGCTCACTGCTTAGTGCTGCTGCACCGCGGGCACTGAAGAGCTCCTGACAGCTCACAGGGACACACGGGCGTCAGAAAGCGCCATGGAAAATGCTGCCTCCTGAGGCAGCCACCACCAAGCCTCACTTCAGGAGCCTGGTTGCTACTGCTGGACTCTATGGAAGTGCAGTTAGAGAAAAGGATCATTTGTTTTAGCCAACACCACTTATAAGAAATGCAGCAAGTTTAGTGGGGAACATCTCCTGGAAACAGCAGTGGAAAACCTCCATGAAAGAGAAGAAAGGTGTACTGCTCTATAAAGAGCAGAGGAAGATACCTTGCTTTACAATAGCCAGAATCATACAGCATATTACTTAACTCCTGTTTCCAAGCAGCTTCAGAGATCAACTTCTTTAAGTAAGTTTAGCCTGGAAGCAGTATCTGTATGGCTTGAGACCTTTTACCAGCTCTTAAGCAGAGCTGCAAAGCTACTTTCTAATGATAAGTACCAAATGCAGAATTCCTGACTGTGTAGCTAAATCATTTATCTTAGCTGGCTGCCTGCTCCCTTCCCTTTGAAGAGGGAAGTCAAAGCAGCGCAATATGCGCTAGTCATCCTACACCCTGGATAGATTTTTCATGAATTTTCTGACTGCTTGCAGGCAGTGTAAGGTGTTTCAGATTGCCACTACACTAAGCAGCATCAGTAGACACCATCATACCTCAGGACACAGTTTTACTGTACTGCAGAATCAGGTGCTTTCAAACAAAGAAACCAAACCGTTCTACACAGTGACACTGTCACAGATAGGTTAGTACTCAGTAATCAGCTTGTTCCTAGAATTTAAGTCCTGCAAGTAAGAGTAGCTCCAACACTTTTCCATAATGCCTTTTCCCATCGGCCCTTCTACACTTGCACCCAAATGCATTAGGATCTGAAAATATAGCCTGGTCAGTCTTACCACACTTTGTTCATAATGTGACCAGCTGTCTCACTGTAGCAAATACAGACTCTTCCCATTCAATTACCTCATGGGACTTCTGTGGCACTTAGTCCAACAATGCTGCTGTCAGGCTTTACATGTTTGTTCAACACAATTCCCTAGCTGGTTCACATGTTCCTAAATTTAAGCAAAACCACAACCACCTCAAATATCCAAATACCTTCATTTAATTCTTCAGCACAACAGTACAGAATCACTTTAGATATATCTAAGCAATAAAAGCTGCTGTGTTATGCTTTCATTAGCTCAAAAAGCCCACATTGTTCAAGAAGGTCTTGCACTTTGAATTTGTCAAGTGAGAAATGTGTACTCAAGCATCCACCCCACTGCAGCCAGTGCCTGCTACTTTCACACCATTACTTTCAATATAAGGTGAGTTTTCCCAGCACATGGTGAAGTTAGCTGCACTTCCCACCTTTGAGTTCAAGAGCCAAGATCTACTTTTACTCTATTTTTGCACAGGTGTAATTTTGGCTCTCAGCTTCTATGTTACTTCCTGTTACTAATATAGTGAGTTTTAAAGGAAAAGACCATAGCTATTTTGATTTGATACTTAAAAATATAGCAGTTTTGATACATACCTGCCCAAGGCTTCCTTCTCTAACTAGATCAGGGAGGCTGACAAAAGTTTTTACTTACAAATTTGCTTTGTTTCATCCTTGGCTAGTCATGGCTACAATCTTAACACCAACATATTAGTGTTCTCTTTTTGGTGAGGTGCAGCCTTTTGCTAAAAGCCTGAGTCACAGCATGGTTCACTTTGAGCATCACACATCTTGCAGCCCCTCAAGGAAGAATGGGTAAGCTGTCACAGTTTTCTGCAACTGAGCAAAATGAGATTTCCAGATTTGTAATGTGTCAATGTCCTCCCTTCAGTGGAAACCCAGAAGGAAGAGCAGACAAGGCAGAACAGTAAAGCCCCAGGAAAAATGAGCAGAACCAGCAGCATGGGATATTGGCTGTCTCCCCAGTGCTGCTCCTGTAGCTTTCCAGAGGAGATAGGGGAAGTCTTCATACAACCCACAACAGATTTGCTCAGCGCTTTGCTTTTTTTCCCTTTTATTTTGGACATGGCACTAGTGATAAAGCAGGTTTTGTAGGAAAAACATCTCGGGGGACTCCTGTTGATCAATGATGCCAGTGCCTATGAAGGATAGTGTCTTATTGTACAGTGCATCAGATGTTTATTTTTATATATACTTAAAATTTTTTTTCTACGTTTACAGATTAAGTTATTTATATATGCTTGGTTTGAAGCGTTTTTATATGCTATCAAAGCTAAGTTTTATTTTTATCAGTATTGTAACTTTTTTTTAATACAGTCTTCAATGGATACTAAAAAGCCTATTTATATGAATGTTTTCTTTTGCAAATACAACATTTCTTGGTACTTGCTAATGTATGGCATCGGTTTGTTTGGAAGAAAGAAACAAAGGCCCAGCAGATATCAAATTTGTTTCTCTACAACAGGCAAAAACCAATTTCCTGTAAGTTACTGCTGAGCAGCGGATGATCAAACCAATTATATTGTATCACCTACGGTTGCATCTCTGCTCCTAAATCAAGGTTGCTATTTTCATATCCACAATAAATGGTATTTTCTACACAAGAAAATGTGCCCCACCTTATTTTGCTCCAGCTAAGATACCCATCTATGGAACTATGCTGGATAGAAAATCAACACAAAGGCAAGTTTGTGATAACAGATGTAGGTCTCCTACTTACCTGCTGAGGAATGAGCATGGAATATGAATTTTTGCCACAGGAATCAAGAAGCCAGTCACTGCTTAAATTGGGGTTCTGTGACAGTGCTTTCTCCAAGCAAAGGGGGTTTTGTTTGGTTATTTAAAAAAAAAAAAAAAGTTGTGTGAAGCTTCTTCCTGGCTCCTGTTACACAACTCCCCAGACCAGCACATTCAGAAGGAAGTTAATATAACACCATTTTTCCTAATTCTCTTTTGAGATCTTTGAGTTTGCAATAGGAAAGACTGGCAGAAGAAAGGCCACACCCTCAGAGCTGGCTTTCAGTGAGCTCCTGCTCTGCTGCCTGCAGCACCTCTGGCACCAGCAGCAGTGCCCGGAACAGAGGGACTCACACTGAGAGAAAGCCGCCAGCCCGGGGGGCTGCAGGGCCGTGTCCTCACACATGGTCCCAGGCAGAAAAGCTGTGCTGCACCCTGCCCCTGGGCCTTGGATACAGAGCGGGGCACCTGGTGTTACACAGCAAATCTGCCTGGGGCTGTGGATGCCCAAGAACCAGCATCACTGCATTAAGCCATAAGAACACAGAAACAGGGGCATTTCTTACCTGCTGGTCCCACTGCACAACTGTCTCCAGCCCCATAGGGCACAACTGTGTTCTCTGGTTGCTGCAAAGTGCTCCTGGGGCTTGGTCACCTTTTAAATAAAGAGAAGGATAATTCCAGTATGCTGAGTTCATGAAGATGACTGTGGCATAGTAGCTATGCAAACAGTTTCATAACAACCAAAAAAAATCCATGCCAGAACCAAAAGCACTTTTTTTAACTCATGCATTCCAGTTTCTCCCCCTTGCACCACCCTGCCCTCCCTTACACAGCAAAGTAGATTTCTATTTCAGCAGAAGTTCAACAGGCCAGACAGGAGGTCTGTGCTGCACTTTGTCTGCCCCATGCTTTGTGGCAAGGTTCCCATTTTGTTATTCAGCTTAATACCAAGAGGTTCTATACTGACACCTTGAACACAAGACAAGACATTTAATAATGTTTATTATGGCAACAATTTCAAATGAAATCTGCAGCAAAACATCACATAATACTCAGCCTCAGGGAGCAGGTATGGCATGATATGGTGTACTTGCTCTTCAATTTGTATTGAATTGTTCCATTTGTATTTGTATTGCAGCATGCCTACTTTTGGGGACTCTTTTCATTCAGAAAGCCCCTAAAAAGAGGAATGCAGGTGGAACTTGCCAAATCTTTCAATACAGTGCTTAATGAACAAGACAAGAAAAATTACAATATAGGTCAGACACTAATGTGCCTCTGTGATTTCTCTTTCTGTATCACATATTTTAACAGAAGCCACAATTCTACGTAATCAGTCCTGTCTGTAGTTTTGTTTCAAAAACTAACTCCAAGATGTTACCTTTTCTCACCTTGTACAGGGAAGAGGTTAGTTAATTAGCAAGCTAAACAGCCCTGGGCTTCACCTTGTCCAGAAACTGTTCTTAAGTAACACAGAACTTGCTTTCTGGAAAAACCTACAGAAATAGGACACTCCTAGACAAAAGGAAATAATGTCCTCACTGCTTTGGGGCAGGGGGAGGCAATCCCATGAGACAGCTGCTGAGCACCTAAATATATTCTGCTACTCACCAGCAGTCCCTGTCCCAAATCTCAGTTCAAGGAAATACTTGGGAAGAAGGAAATGAACAGGAGGTCACACTCTTGGTGTGACCATCTGTCTGTAAGGGCAGAAAATGCCCACTGTCCTCCAAGAAATGGGCCCCTTTCAAAACCCACTCTCCAGAGAACATCACAGTGCTTCTTCACTTTGTCTGCTTTTCCAGGCTGTTGCTCTCTTGCTGCAGCACTTCCTGACTGATAAAACCCAAACTCAAGGCAAGAAAAATTATAAAAAAACAGTGAATAGCAACCAGATTTCATGTTCACAACTATAAAAGTGTCTTAAAAATATGTCTTCAGTAAAAAATATAAACAGATATTTTATTCCTTATTTCTATGAAAAACCCTGGGAATTGCAAGTTCTGTTTCCAATAAGAGATGGAAAAACACTTAAGCATCCTTTAGGAATAATGCCATCAATGGTCTAGGGGATTTATCTAATATGGTTTAACTTTTAAAATCAGTCTTAAAAAATTAAAATCAAACCTTCAACACTGAGCTTACAATGAAAAATAAATATAGGCACATCTCTGTGTCATATAGGTTCACCTCTTCCTTCCTCTGACTGTAGAGGCTTTGTTAAAAGACAGCATGAGAAGTCACACTGAGTTAAGAGACAGCCACCAAGAAATCATCTCTCTGATCACAAAGTAACTTGAGTTGATTCCTAGGTCTGGTCACAGCTGTTGCTGCACAAACACAAAAAGTGTTTCTGAGTCCAAAGAACAGCTGCTCTGAGATGCAATCAAGGTGCTTAAAAGACTTTTGACTTGGAGATCCATTTGCTGATGCGAATCCTTCAGCAGAGTCGCCATGGCAAAATGTCCATGACAGAAAGCCCAATGCAGGTTTTGGACCAAGTGGCCGCTTAGCTTCAGTATGCTCCCAGCCAAGAGCTCCCTATCCTTTCAGAAACACTGAAAATTCCATGGGCATCTTCACTAGTAATTTTTGTCCACAGAGTCCACCTCTGCTAACTTTGTGTGGCCATAGTAGCTAGAGATTGTCTGGTCAGCTCACAAGGGTTAGTCCTGTGCTCCTCCACCTGATGTTCTGATACAAATATGCGGGACAGCCTTTTCAGGTCTTTCACAAAATCCTGCAACAAACAGACACAAACCAGAGAACCCTTAGTAATGGAAACAAAAGAGACTGACTTAATTTTTCCATAAAGAAAAATTTATGTATAACAAGGTTAAACACGTTGATGGTTTTCCAGTGCAAAAACCTAGAGGAACTACAGAATTGACTGCAATGATGAATGCCTGCAGACATTCCCAGTCTCCCTTCTGATGCCCACACCCCTTCTCAGACAAGACCACTGCCACAATTTAAATGGTTAAAACTGCTCCAACCTGCAAGTGCTCAGCCTTGGAATACTGTCCATTTTTAGCAAGGCATTTGGGTTGATTCCTACATTTTGATTGTGGCCAGAACAGTGAGGTTCCTCTAGAACATTCCAGCTGCTCTCACACTCTGGTGGTAGGAGGCACAGGGATATAAGTGCAAGACTGGCCAGTTAAGACACTCCCCAACACGTTATTCTCAGCTGGAAAGCAGCAAGCACACTCAGGCTAGAACTGAGAACTGGTTAACTGAGCCAGCTGGTCTCCAAACCGGTTTACAATTCTGGAAACGCTTCCACTGCATGGGCAATGGTGGATTCACAGAAGTACAGCTTTCAGTCAAACACTAGCAACAGAGACAAGCTTGTTGGAAACCAGTCCTTCCTTGGCATTAAGCAGGAACAACAGATGGGAAGGTTATGGGCCTTAGCCATATTAAATAGAAACACAAGGATATTCTGTTTACATAGCTTTACTTTTTATTTTATTTATTGTCTGTGCATATCTAATACTTACTGAGGGCCAAGGGAGCTCTTCAAGGATATGCAGGCAATTCTGGATTTCACTAGTTCTCATTAGTTCATGTTCTATAAGACCATGAAGTAGGAAAAGGAACAAATCCCACTGCACAAGAGAAAAAAATACCAACAAGTCAAAAAGAAATGGATTGTGTGCTTATTTCTTTATCCATGTATAATTCACACTTTTCTTTTTGCATCAGAACATGGGAAAAAGCAGCAAGCACA
Source organism: Zonotrichia albicollis (assembly GCF_047830755.1). NCBI lineage: Eukaryota > Metazoa > Chordata > Aves > Passeriformes > Passerellidae > Zonotrichia > Zonotrichia albicollis. The sequence goes on along the minus strand of NC_133824.1, from coordinate 29,520,896 downwards.
TTATCTATCTGCGTGTGACAATGAAGGCAAGAGCAATGTCCACAATGAATGAACACAATTCCTTCAGTTCTTACATTGATTTTCTTCTGCCATAAAATAAGTATATGGTATTATAAATTCTCCATCTATAAACACACCAAGAATTTAATTCCTGCCTCATCAAGAACACTGAAAAATTATTTCTTTGATTCCTGAAATAAGCTGGGTTTAGCCTGCAATTAAATAGGGTGATTTTCAGCTTTTGTTGGAGTGCTTGTCACGCCAACACACATGCAGAAATGCAAGCTGATAAAAGGCACAAGGATGCAACCAATGACAGCCACGTGTGCAGCCCTTGCAATATCCCAGGCCAAATGGGCCATTTTGCCATTGGCTCCTAACCAAAACTGTGCCTTCCTGAGAGCCCCCCAAGGCAGGCACCAACCCCTGACAAGCTGTACACATCCCCCTCTTTCACTGCCCCACAGAAACAAGGCCAACCCGCTGGCCTCAGTCACACAAGCCCCAGTGAGCACTGTGGGCTGGCAGAACTCCTACACAAATCCCAGCCTGCCCCACACATCGGAACGAGCTTTACCTCTCGCTGCTTGGCTTCTGCAAGATAACCCATGTTCTTCTTGCTGAAGATCAGCTGCACGGGCACAGATGTCCCAAAGTCCTCCTTCCAGATGGAGAACAGCAGCTTTAGGAGGCCATAGGTGGGATTGTTCTTTACAGGCAGCCTCTCAGGGCTCTTCTCTGGGGATTTGATCCCAAGACTCAGAGGAACACGATCTGAAACTAAAAGGAGGAGGATAAAAGAACTCCTACAGCTGCATTATTTCCTTTTCTAGTCATCATCTTGGTTCAGCAGCACAATTAGGGAGAAGAAACCAGTGAACCTAAGAGGAATGGAGTTTGGAAATATTAGCTCAATATTTCAAAATTATGACCTTTGAAACTATACAGACAGTATGACATAGGAAGAGATTTCTATTCCTCAGACAAAGAACACCAATTGGTTGGAATATAGCCCAAGTCCTGAAAGTCAGCCTAATATTTAGTCAAAGAGAACCTAGGTGTTACTGCAAAGGAGAGAAGAGTAGCACAGTTAAACATTTAAGTCTATAGACAGACTGAACAGCTGTCCATAGTTTAGACTCTAGGCAGAGTTACATGACTTCACACAAGTGAAAGCAAAACTGAACCGTGCTTAACTACAAATGAACATAAACGGAAGGAAGATACCACTTCTTCCTTGGTACAGTCTAATGGAATGGGACAGGTTGACACTGCTGCTCCCAGAATAAATTTCACAACATTCAGATGTGAACTGCCTTCTGGAAAGACAAATTATGTATAAAACTTCTAAAGCTGATTCTAAACCCACAAAATTAGAAGGCTGTCCATGAAGAACACACCTGTGTTGAGATCACAAGCTTCTGCTCAGAGAAAAACTGTGTTTACATATCAGAGCAAGAGAAAAAAACAGACTGAAAATGTTCACAGGAGTCATAATACAAAAAAAAAAAATTACTTCCATTCTTTCCCCAAAAAAAAGTCATAAAAACATAATTTAATGGAAAAGGCCCTTACTTTTAGTCAAAAAAGCCCAAACTCTACCACAATTTTTCAGAGGCAGAAATACTGGAAAACATCTCCCATATTTAACTGAAGGTGTCAATAAATAAAAAACAACAGATGTGAAACAGATCAGAGGGATGGTTAGTCACTGAACAACTCTGTTTTGCAGAATGTAAATGGGAACAAGAGTAACCACCCAAATTGACAGAAAAAATCTTCAGACTCAGTGGCACCAAGGAGAATTAAATATCCATGAGCTCTTAACACTTATATCTCTGACCTCAAGGATCTAAGAGAACTCTAATAACAGATTTCAGTCTTACATAGCTTATCATAACTTACCCAGCAAAGATGCCAACTCAACCGTGCACTTGGCCAGCTGCTGTTCCGATGTGGGACATACAAACTGGAAAACACAAAAAAAAAGTTGTCCTTTTTTCCCCATAGAGCAGATACAGCAGACTGGACAAAACAGGGCTCCACAAGGGATAAAAAATATCCAAGAAGGGCAGGCAATTTACATCAAGAAGCACAGAGCTGTAATGAGGAGGCCACTAAAGACTGAAAGACAAAACAGTCATATATGAAAAGGGCACTCACAAAGGCAAACTGAAGTAACAAGCAGATCTACACAGTATAAAAAAATACAGTGCAAGATTGCCACATTTGAGGTCAAATAAAAACCTCTCAACTGAACTCAACTGTGAGGCAAAGAAATTAAATTTTTCAGATATCAGACAGCCGAAAGTGATTCAAAGGGAGTTTATGCTGCTTTTTTACATCTTTTACCTTTCTGCATCGAAGTGTCTGACTCAACCTTCCCAGCAAGCACTCCAGCCACACGCAGTCAACCACTTCACCCTCCTCCCGTGGGCCCACAGCAACACAGAGAACATCCTTGATGAGAAAGACAACAGTAACGCACACATTAGTGTCCTGCTCTTCCACAAACAGATCCTTAGACCTGTGACAGAGCAGTTTATAAATAGTTCTTGGGTCCTCATTAAAACCAGAACCTAAGTTAGTATATATACATTTCATAAGACAGAGTTAAGCTGATTTTCTACAACCTTACCAAGATCTCATTTTCTAGCACAGTTCTCACTAATGTTACAAAGTAAAACTCAATGATGGCAACAAATTCATCTTTCTTAAAAGTACTAGCACTGAAAGCTCTAAATAAATTTCACAGCACAGCAAGCAGTACAGGGTAGAAGTGCTACAGAAATCCAGACCCCTCTTACAATGTCAGGGAAGCTTCAGTGCCAGCCCAGAGGTTTCCTCATACAAATTACCTTCCTTTTTTTAGCACAAGCAAGAAAGCATTAAAAGATGTGAACTCATTTTCACACAACTGCTGGGAAAGCAAAGACAGTGATAACCAGCATTACTTGTCTGTCAAGCAGACAAACAGCTGCAAAAAACACAGTCAGAACAAGCAACAGTAAAAGGCGAGGTGTTCAGAATTCTTTCCCTTATGGGGTGCATACTTTAAATGAATGTGAAATTGCACACAATACCATGGGGTCTGCACTGTGGTTTCCATCCTACTCATGTCAAAAAGGCCACACTGCCATGCTACCAGAAATCCTGTATCTGAGACAGCACTCCTAGCAGGGAACTCTGATATAGACACAGCAAGCAGGGGTTGGAAAAAACCTGAGAACTTTTCATCATGCTTCCTAAGCACTCCCCACAGCCAGCTCCTCAGAATCAGAACATTCTCTTAAAAAACCCACCAAACAATCAAAGAAAACCCTACAAAACAGCAACAAAAACAAACCGCAAAAACACCAATGTGAAAAACAGAAAGGCAAGCCAGGAAGTGAATATCACGTACCTTAATCTCATTGATGATCTGGGAGGGAAATGGAGCGCAGTGCTGACAGCCTGGAGGACAGTCCCTTCTCAGCTCAAGAGCATCCTCGCCTGGCAAGGGAAATCCTGGGACTTTCAGCATTCTATTGAAGGTTGCCTTTACTTCCCTTTTGATGAGTGCTAGAGAGAACAGAGAACAAATCCTGTCTGCTTCAGTTTCTGTCTCCACTGAAGCAGAGAATCATTTCCAAACACTCTTAGCCTTTCATTCCAAGGGCCACAGCGTACATTTTCAACTCCCTCTCTCTGACCTCCTACTATATTTAATGTGCAGAGGCAAATCTGGAGAGGGTATACTAATCCACAGCTGTAGAAGACAGCCACCCACCACTGCCAGGTACAACTGGCAACTCTTCTCACTTCCATAAAAATATTTCCATGGGTTTAACAAACGCAGTAGCTAAGCCAGAAGGCAATGCCAAAGCAGAAAGCTGATTCAGTGTGATCATGCTAGTTCAACCACTGTGCCCATAAAAACCATATGTCTTCTACCAAAATACATTTTGATCAGCATCCAAAACACTAAACTCCTGTGGCTGCAAATGGTACTTGGACATTCCTCCCCAGGCTTTTGGCCCAACCTCTTGAAAAAATGGGTTTTCAGAGATTCTGAAGAGTTGCCAGTGCAGTATTACAGAATAAAAAGACTACATTTGCCTTCAGCCTGCAGAAAATGCACCCAGTCCAAGAAGTGTCTGTTTAACAGGAGATTTCAGAGGCATTCTGTACATGTGACCATATGATCATCCTTTGAGACAGCAGTTGTCTGTACACACTGGAAGTGCTAAGACAACTTCAGCCTAGATGACATTTCCAGAAGCATTTCCACAGCATTTACTCTCATCATCCTACAAGACTCCATAACTAAAAATCACTACCATGGGCCAAGTCCAAAAGATCCCCAATGAAGGTTCTTAGAGCTAGAAATAATTATAATTCCTCCTAAACAAGGAGGAACAGAGCAACGGCATACTTTACACTAAAAAAAAAAAAAAACCCAAAAAATGAATAGGACCAAGTACTTTATAACACTGTCTGTTCCTTGATCTCAGAAAAAAAGGAGCACAATGCACAGGTTAGAAGCTCCAGCTCAAGGTAAAAACACTCACCTGCAATGTTGGCAGAGAGCCAGCCACAGGCTCTCTCGGTAGCCAGCTCCACCGCAATGTTTTCTGCACTACTTAAAACCTTTACAGGGAGGATAACAAATCATTGGAGATTTACTATCAGCCACAGCACTGCAGTCAGTGAAAATTCAGAAGGAAGTCTAGAGGAAAAAGCTTAATTTTGGCATGCAACAATTAAACTGAACACCACCTCCTCTATGGAAACAGCTGGTTTGAGCAATACAACTGAGGCATTTTGATTTTCCGAAAACCTCATCAACTTCTTGTGGAAGTTGATGCTAAAACCAATGCATTATCATTGCAAGATAAATGCAATCTCTGTAACATTCTAGCCTCATTAGTCAGCTATGAGCTGGAGTATCACTTTACCCACAATATGCAAGGCAGCCCAGTAGAAGTGACTCTTCTTAGCTATCACTCAGTCCTCCCATGAGGGCATCAATAGATTTTCTTTACCTGAGCTATTAAGGGATAAGTGAAGCAGCAATGGAAAAATGGTAATGATCCAGACTTAAAGTCAAGGCTTTTAATAAGTTTTAGGGAAAATACATACTGCTGCAGATGTCTCTTCTGGCAACAACACTCTTACTGCCTCAGGACCTTTTTTTTTGCAAAATCTACAAGAAAAGGAAGAAAGTGTGCCATGGGGTTAGTCTAGGTTCTTGGACAACACTCAGAGGTTCATTATGTAGCAATGCAATAAATCAGACTAAAAGAACAAGACAAGGAAAGGGTAATTACAAGCAACTAAGCTGCAATATCAATTCTCCAAAGAGGAGAAATACAATAGCTGCAGCGGATGCCTGTTTGGAGCAGAGGGACTCACAGCACCTTTATTCTTTTCTACAAACACAGTATTAACTGGCTGGAGCACAGCAGACACTCACCATAAGAAGAGCAGAGGGCATGGTTTATAATTACCAGAACCTGAGCATGACAGGTCAAGCTAAATTAGGCTCATAAATTCTGCAGTAAGAAGAGATAGGAAGGCACATGTTTAAATAACTTTTCCTCCTTACTCTTTGCCTTTGATGAGTGCCTGGGCCCCTTCCTCATACAGATGAGTGCACACCTCTTCAAGCAGTTTGTCATTATTAACATCCTCCTCCTTCACTTTATCTTGCAACATGGCTTCAGCCCTTTGAACTAGCTCTGCTACCAGTGTTGCCCTGCAACAAAACAAAGAGCAATCAGGCAGATTGAAATCAATACAGAAACAGTGCACACTAAATGCACCATCTCTTCTCCCCAGGTTAGGGGGATACCCATCTCAAATGCTATAAGTCACTCTGCTAAAAACAAATCAATCATGCTGTATCATCTATATCATCTCCTTGTTCTGTGTGTATAGAAGACAACAGCAATGAAGATACCAAAACAGTTCTAAGATTCAATAGTCAAAAGTCTTTAGGTTTTACCAAAAACTTTTTTGGTCACAGGTCTCCTTTTTGGCAGCATTACCCTTGTACGCTCAATTGATAATGCTCAGAAGTTCAAAGATGTCAGCAGCAGCCACTGCAACCACCATTCCTGGGGGCTGATAACATTTAATGCCTTCAGCAAGCTTGACAACAGATCAGTGCAAACTGAGCAAGCTCATGAGCTGGAGGGCAGGGCCACCACACAGGAGGGCTGTGAAAAGAGGGAGAAATGGGATTGACTGTGCATCTGTACAGGCTGGGGTCTACTGGCTACAGAGCAGCTCTGCAGAAAGGACCTGGGGTTCCCACAACAAGGGAAGGGAGTTAGGACTGTCCAAAGAAAGCCAACCTTATACTGGGCAGACAATAGCAATAGTGCAGCCAGCAAGTCAAGGGAAGTTACTGCTTCCCTCATCACTGGGAGGCTGCATCTGGAGTATTGTGTCCAGCTTTGGGATCTCAGGACAAGAAAGCCATTGACAATCTGAGTAACTGCAGGAGAAAAGAAAAAATTATTAAAATAGCTGGGATGCTAGAGCACACACCTACAAGGAGGAGTCAGTTTCACCTAGCCTGGAGACAAGAAAAAGCTGAAGGGAGAAGGAAATTTACAGAGAAGACAGAACAAGACTTTCAGGAAGAGCACTGCTAAAGATTGACAGGAATATCCACAAGCTGGAACAATGGATAGCTATTATGACACGATACAAGAAACATTATTCACAAAGCCTGGGAAAACTGAGCATTGGACCATGGTAGAAAGAGGTGGCTGAATCCTCATCCTTTAAAGATGGAAACTTTTCCAGCTGGAAAAGGTGCCAATAAACCTGACCTAACTTGAAAGCTGGGTCTGCTTTGAGCAGGAGTTTGGATCAAGTGACCTCCAGAGGTCATTTCTGATATGAGAATTTCCTATCATTAGCAAGAATGCTCTGAAAAGGCTGAAAAGTCTCAATGCTGCACTGCATTCACATACAAAGTGTCCCACAGATGTATCCCCCTCCTCTCTACATTCCTTCACAAATTCCCCTCTATCACAGCAGATGTTGCTGGTCAGTCCTGCACAGCCTTGGTGTTCTGCTACGCAGCACACCCCCATGGAAGCTTCTTTCCCCCACACACACAAGTTTAAAGGATCAACTCTTTGTCTAATTATAATGTAAAGTTACTTCTTAAGTCACAGACCAGCACTTACTTGATGTGCTTCACACAGTTGGATCCCACCCTCTCTGCCACAAATTCCACTGTCCTCCGTAGGGAAGGAGGCTGGTTGTGGAAGAAAGCCTGTTCCAAATCTACCTGTTCAAGAGAAAGCACTACAATTGATTAGAGCACTCCACCCTCCTCTCACCAGCACAGGAATGGACAGAACTATCTTCTGGAGATCTACTAAAAGACAGTTTGCCTCCACTAGAACTTTCTGCTACTGTAGCATTCATCATCCCAGAACAGTACACCCTATTCCCTTCTAATCACTTAAAGCTTATTATCAGGGTTTCTGAAGCTACAAAAGACCTGTAAAGGGGAATGGGAGAGTTCTGACAGTGTCTACTAGTAGTGAGTCACCACACAGAGCTTGTTTTGGGAAGAACAAGCCCTTTTAATTAGAGGCTGATAATCCTCTAGGCTCCTGCGCACGTCCTTCTCTCAGTGGAAAGCATGGCTACAATCTAACCAAAACAAAGTATGAGAAACATACCAACATTTTATGTTAAAGAAGAGGGAAATAGATAAATAAGACTAGCTGTTCCAACTGCAAGAATGTTTACTGACGTTATCTGGATTTCAGCACCCACACCATATCCCAGCCACATGACTGTAACAGAAAAACAGGGAGTGAAGATACCTGACTGTTAAACACATGGTCCCTGGCATTAAGAGACCACTGTATAAACCTGCACTCACACAAGCAAATTTCTCGTGCCCCTCTCCCCCTTGTGACCCCCTAATTCCGTTACCTGCAGCTTCCGCTGCGTGACAGAAGCCTTGGGTGCTAAGGACTCTGCAGCTGTGGGAGTGATTTTCCTCATAAAACCGCCATTCTTGCCTCCACTACCAGCCACAAAAGAGGCAAGTAGTTTACGCAGTTCACCTGTACAAGAACACATGCAAAAGCAATCGTCAACCCCATAAGAAAGGAAAAAAACTAATCCCAAAACTCAAGAAAGAAGCTTTCACTTCTCCCGTCCTGTTCCCAGAGCAGATTCTCTCAGCTTCTACAAAAGCAGAAGCTTCACTGAAGCAGAGGGGGTATCCCACATGTATAACTGGCAGGGCACAGCAAGGCTCTGAAGAGGAAGCTTCTGAAAAGCCCCCTAGCAGATGGGACTTGTTCAGAAGGATGAGGGACCAGTTATTTTTGTGCTTTCCTTTTTAGTGTGGCACGCAAGAACTGTAAAGTCTACAAGGACAACAAGGGGAGCAGTTAAACAAAATTCCAAGAGGCAGGAGCAAATCCTGGGGGAAAAGCTGGACAACTTATTCACCCCTAGAAGATTTTGTGAGACAAGTTTAACATACAGTTTGTGAGACAGGTTTAACATACAGTTTGTGAGACAGGTTTAACATACAGTTTCTCTACTAAGCCTCAGTAAGAAGAGCACCATCTCCCCATCTGGGACTCTATTGTCTATAGAGAGGAATTTTACCATTGGCAGACAGATCCCATGAAAAAGCTATCTCAAACAAACTGACAAAACACCAGGGCACAAAAAGATTTTTCCCCTCTGCCTGGCAGCAAAAATCTGCTCAAGGATCAAGACATTTCTTGCAGCACAAACTCCTCTTCCTGCACCTAGGATAGAAAAGCTGTGTTGTTGTAAAGCTTCCTTACAGCTTGTAAGGAGTGGCTTGCCCTGTCCCTCTGGATTCAGGCTCTGTGGATCAACTATCCTGACTAGGTAACCTCCCTCCCTCAGCTTTAGCAGATACTATCCACAGCTGCAGGAGCTTCTGCAATACAGCTTCTTATCAAGGTTCTTGCATATACAACTGGGACCTTTCATTGTGAAGAGAAGTAAGAAAGGTGATCCAAGGACTCAGTACCAAACAACAAATATAAACAACTGACTAAATAAAAGTAAATACATACTAATATATTTTATGTATATAGTAAAAATAAGTAAATACTCACCAAGATAGGGACAGCAGGTATAAAGTAACTGCTGATCCACCAAGGGTACAAAGTCCTGGTGAGAAAATTAAGGAAATGCTGAAAGGATACAGTACAAAATAAACAATCTTCAAGTCAGAAATCCCATACATGCAGTCACAGGCAGGTTTCAGGGCTACCTTTCCATGAAAACAATAGCTGGATTTCAAACACACAGTAAAATAATGAACTTTGCAGCCCAAGTGTTCAGTCCCCATAACACAGAATGAGCTGCTCTTCATTTATTAGCCTAGCCCAGCCTTTGCCCCTGATCACTATCAAAGCCCAGCTGAAAGCTGCATTAAAAAAAGGAACCAGGACTGCTACCACAGCCTCTACTCATAAGGGAGAAACCTATCCATGGAGGAAAATAAATGAGGCACATCTGCTATGCATTACACCTCCACAAGTGCCTTCATCCATGGAACACCATGCCAGGGAGAAATGTTAATTCACTATTAACACAGAACATGCAGGGCCATAGGATGAACAGGAATTGCAGATCCCATCCACCAAGGAAATGTATCTTAGCATCTACACCACTTTTCCATGGAATACTATATAACCCCTTGCATGTCTAGGAATTATCTGAAACATCACACATGCCATACCCTCACCTCCTTTCCTGCTTGCTCATAGCATTTTCAGTTCAGTCACCCTTTATCATGACACTGGAAAACAGGTGATCTCACAAACAGCAACCTTGCTCTACAGTCCCATCATTCTATTTCTGTTCACCATTACTTTTGCTTATTTCTGGGAACAGCTACAGTTTTGTCAACTCACCTTGCAGGAAAATAGCCTCTCATCCTCCAGCATAACTTGGCACCTGTTCTGCAAATTATTGCAGCAGATGAGATGGCTCCTGCCTGACAGAAAACCCAGAGCTGCAACACAGAGTTCACAACCCATAACAGAGATGCAATTGAGGCACTTGGCCAAATGGGCACCACATCCATTGGCCTCCATATGCTCAGTGCAGCTGTCCTGAAGGCAAGTTCCTGATCAAATCTTACAGCTCCTGAGGAAGTGGTAGGTCCATCTTCCCTCACTGATTCAGAAGACATGCTGCTGCACTAACTCACCAGAGCTTGAGCAGATGTCACAGTGTCCATCACAAATCTCTCCTGCCTGTCATCAGCAGTAAAAAACAATTCTTCAGGAACTGATGGAACCTGAAACAGAAAACCCAGCAGCTGCAACCCAAAATGAACACAGTAACTTCCACTATTTCTGATAACAGGACATTAAAATCTCACCAGCCTGCCACCCACAAAAAATCACCTCACTAAAAATCTTCTTGCCCTGAGGAGAACTTTCCATAAAACTAAAGACTTATTTTAATCACAGTAACAAAAGCCACCTTTCTTATTCTCCCCATACAGCATCTTCCACATTTCCAACAGGTTCCTGCTAAGAAATTAACTTGCTTCCAACTGGAGGCACAAAAGAATTTTAAAAGTTCATCATACATCATCCCTCTATCCAATAAATTCCTCAGTAATTCAAGGCTGACAGCTAGCACACCATCTTTGTGACAAGAGCTTCCAGGTCTAACAGCAATCAGCTGTCAGTTTTCTTGCAAGGTTGCAGATTAGTAAATACAGAATGTATTTCAGATGCAATTGCAATTCCTATTGGGAAAAAAATTGTTGCTTCACACAATTCCACTAAAGGAAAATAATTCTCCACTAAAATACAGTTATTCTTTAAACCCCACAACAGGGTAGGAAACCCATGATAAAAGAACAAACTACTGTATTGAATTGTTTTAATTCATTTCAGTACTATTTTGTATTGAGTTCTGTGCCCTGCTTTTTCTTCAGAGAGGAGTTACATGCACAGAGGAGACTCTACCTGAAAAAGCCAACCCAGAACTGCAAGGATCAGCAGCTTGTTCAGGAAACTCATCTCCTTGTCTTCAGAAAGGACCATTAACCTGCCATGCACCACAAGTAGCAAGACAGAGTGTCAGTTTTCAGCAGCTCAATTTTCATTAAGGAAAACATTCCCAAACCATTCACTTACCAATTACACTATCTATATACCGTGAACACATTCCTTGCATGTCTGCCTTTTTTGTATGTACCTGCATAACATCCTGTCTTAAGTTTACACTAGACAAGCCATTCTCTAGAATGTGCTTCAAATTTTCCTCATGTATATAGGAAAGAAAACTAGAAAATTATTTAGGCATTGGAAACCTTGTAGGTTTAAGGTCAAAATTCAAGCTCCAGTTTGAAGGTCAATCACAGCTGCAGATGTAGAGTGATCAAGCGGGATTTAAAGATTTTGTTTACTTAATAAAAACCACAAATTTGAATCAAGTATTAATCCCGAAGTTTAGACTGTGTTCTCTTTGCAGCTTTATGTAATATAAAATATGCATGATTTGCACCACAAAAAAAAAAAAAAGAAAGAAAAATCAAACATTCACTGAAAAGTTCTTTACAGATATAGTTTCCCAAGCTCTTACCTGTATACCTGCAGCAAGAGACTAAACACTTTCCTGTAATAATCAAGGAAAGGAGCAACATAATCCACAAGGGAAAGGTACTCCACAATCCAAGGAATAGTGAGGATAGAACGTTGATCCCGAATAGATTGTCTCAGAAGCTTTAATATATCCAGTACAGGCAGGGTCTTAAAGGATAAGAGAAGTTAAACCAGCAGCTTGAAGTTATCTTCTGCTACTTATAGAAAACTTTTGTCTATATCTTGACTTTTCTTTCTAGGATTTCATCTTCTGTACTGGTGACTTCTGGCTAATGAAAACACTTCTTTGCACATGACCAGAGGTAAAAACCAAACTATGACTGCAACCAAAGGTCCCACTGGAAATTTCAAAAGCAAGGCTAAAAGCCTGACTACATACAAAATGGAGTCAAGGTCTATTGCTTCCGTTCGGCGGCACACTGCTGGGAGATGGGGGCAAAACTAACACAATCAGTTCTGGTAGCTGGATTTTACATTATCAATACAAGTTGTCTTAGCTAGGTGAAATTTCTGGTATGACAGACCCAGATTAGCAGAAATAACAGAAGACTGACTACCTTACCACTGGTGCTTTACTCCCTCTTTTCGAGATTACACAAATTCTATTTTCCTTTGTTCCCAACCCCAGAATATGCAGCAGGGACACAGGACCGCACAACATCATCCCAGGAACACTGGCTCGCTTTGAAAGAGCATGACTACCCACAATGCTCCCTGAGCTAGCAGAAGTGCCTGTCCAGCAAAAGGCAGTGCTATTCCTTACTTGGTTTCTCAGCGCCAGCGCGGAATCTTGCAGGTCTCTGGTTGGCTGCTCCGCAGTGCGATAGGGCAGGAACACAAGGAACCCCAGGAACTTGGCGAGGAGTCGGAGACTCAACAGGGCCACGGTGAAACGCTTCTTTTCATCCTAAAATGAAGAAAAGGGAGCTGAAGCTATGCTAGCCCACACTGGCAAAGCAAATGTCTATGCTAAACCTCCACTCCTTTCATCTAAAAGGGCCATATAGCTTCAGCTCTGCTTTTTATAAAGGTAAGTTTCCAAAATACATATTTATCAAGTATTTTAAATTGCTTCTGTCTCCATTGCTTCACCTCTTCACAAGAGGGAATTATTCAGGAGCTTTCTAAGACAAGCAGCTGCTCAATCATATCTATGCATTAAGAACTTTGGAGTCAATGAGAGGCAGAGCTGATCTCACATTGCCTCCTTTATAGCACTACTGCTCTGCAAGTCTCCATCAACCTTTGGCTGCTACTTTGCTAAAAGACAATATAGACATTTCTTCACTCAGATATGCAGACCTGAGTGAAGAAACCTGTACACCTATTAACAAGTATATCTACAAATTCAATGTAACTAAAATCTTTCTATATGGAGAAGTAACAAGGAACTTATTGCAATGGGGTGCCACAACTGGATGTGGTTATTTCATTGATCTAACACAGGTTATAACAACCTAAAGAGGAGGCTTTCACTTTCACACTATTCTGCACTTGTGACAGTTCTATGAAGCACCCTGAGGCATGCAGGTAAGGGGTTCAGACAAATTAGCAAATTGCAGAGTTATGACAAAACCAAATGACAAAGCTCTTGTCCTGTAAAAACTGTGGTGGAAGCTCCAAGCAATTTACAATCAAGCCAGTAACTGTTTGACTACTGGAACAGCTCAGAGAAATTCCTGACAGATGTGTTTGCACAAAGCAAACCTACCTGTTCCTCCATCTCTGCTTCCCCATCACTGTGCTCGTGCTCCACCAGAGTAAGACCATTCAGTTCAAGTATCTTCAGGCACAGACTATCCATCAGGTGCTGATTGAACTGGTAACTTCAGCAAAAGATGATGATGAGTCAGACTGAGCTGAAAACAGCAGTAAAACCTCAACTAACACACTGCAGAATTTTGAGCTTGTCTTGTGAGTTGTAACAATCAGCAGACATACAGCATAACACAATGACAGACAAGAATGCAAGAGAGAAGACTTAGGACTGGCTGACCACCTTCATTTCCACTCTTCTTTTGTACTTTTTAAGAGATGCTATGTAACAAGTCTCAGCATAAGGATAATAAAAATCAATCTGCCAAATGAGGTATCAATAAAATAACTGAATTTAAGATAAAATTTTCACATAAATTATAATTCCCCCGTGCTGAGAATTGTGAAAAACTAATTAAACAAAACAACCTGGCTTCATTCTGTACACCTTTAGCTTCATGCACTATCACACAAGAAGCATTTGTCCAGTCCAGTGTCCTTGCTAGGTAGCACTGCATGCCTTGGCACTGGGAAATGCTGACAGCTCCAAAAAAATACTGTGGGTTTATAGCAGAAAAATCATTACCATATCATCTAGTCCCAACTTTCTGGATAACTCCCATCTGCAAGAGAAACATGCTGGTGCTTCCACTGCCCACACATTTCAGAGGGAATAGCAAGCCCAGGCCACTCACCTTCCAGCACTGAGGATGAAGTCCCTGAAGAATTGTTGGCACCCAGGGAATGAAGGGGGTGGACAAGGCCCTCTGATGCTCTGAGAAACAATAAATCTCTCCTGCAGCCTCTTCAGACGGCTCAGATTATCAGAGCCCAGCATATTAAGGACATCCTGGTCTGGGGTGTCTCCACAGCTTGCACCACCACCGACAGGACCTTTGCACATCTTTAGGAGACAGAAAGAGCAGCGAGGTGGATTATTTGTAACAAGGCATCATTTCACTCCATCTCTCAGCCAGCATATTATCCCTTCCTCACAAGACTGCTTTTGGAGTAATCCACGCATGGTCTTTCCTGGTGCCCAGGAACATACAGAACAACTCTTCCCCATGCCAAAACATGTTACCCACCTTGGTCATACACAGCCTAGAGGTCTTGTGAGATGGAATTCCAATCTTACACTTCTAACTAGGGCATACCTAGCAGACTACACAGGGATATGTGGAGAGAATGCCTATCACTCTCACAATCTTCATGAACCACTCAGTAGGATCTTTAGCTCAGCCTCCAAGGAACATGATGCTGCACTACATGTTCCCAGGGCAGGTTTTCCTAAACTTCCGCAGAGTTAAATAACATTTAAAAATTAATGCCCCATTGCCTCAAACACACAGATACAACTCAAGACTCAAAAAATTACAGAACTGCAGAACTGTTAGGAAGGGGTCTCTTGGATCATCTAATCCAACCCTGTTGTTCAGTCAGGGTCACCTCCTGACCTGTCAGTGAATACTACTGAGAAAAATTTCACTCCCTCTTCTTCATTCCCTCCCAGCAGGTATTTATAACAGCACCAAGGCAACCTGGAGCCTTCTCTTCTCCAGGCTGAATATTCCCAGGTCTCAGCATTTTTTCTCATACAAAAAAGACTTGGTGCCTTAATCATTTACAAAGCCCTGAGCTGGACTTGCTCTCGTAAGTCTGCATCTTTCTTTCCTTGTGCTGGTGAGCCCAAGACTGGACACAGCACTTCAGACATAACCTAGCAAATACCCAGCAAAAGGAAAAGCTGACTGCATATCCCTACATCTAAGTTGACTGCATATCCCTACATCTAAGTCATGATAGTTTTAATGAGAGAGAGTATAATAATAAGAAGCAACATTTAAGAACGTCTATCAAGTGAGCAAGTACTAGGTCCATTTATTCCAAACAGAGCCCATGTTCTGGGGGCACCTCCCC
The DNA here is from genome assembly GCF_047830755.1 of Zonotrichia albicollis. Classification (NCBI taxonomy): domain Eukaryota; kingdom Metazoa; phylum Chordata; class Aves; order Passeriformes; family Passerellidae; genus Zonotrichia; species Zonotrichia albicollis. The sequence continues at coordinate 29,505,585 of NC_133824.1, read as the reverse complement.
AAAGGAATATCTTGCTTCACTTCTCTACCTTTAAATTACCAGACCCTGACACAAGTCCTCAGTCTTGGTTCATTTCTGCAAGAGCACCATAATCCACACCAGAGTCTGCAATCATTTCCCAGACAGACACACTGGATGCATTGAAGACACCGGTTTAGATCCATTTAGATTTTTGGCTACCTTTGTGAAATCCTGCAGTCTTCATTAAGAAGGCACAGATACAAAGGAGAAATACAGCACCTATGACTAATTAAACCCTACTGATGCAACAAGGTTAATCTTACCTCTTTCCCACAATTTCCATGAACACACCCATACAATCACACAGGTCACTGATGCAAACTCAGACTTGACACTAAAGGAATTTACAACATTCCAAGAGCATGCAACTTCCTGGCAATGTGTGTGAGCTAACACTCAAGGTGAGGCTCTCTGGCTGTTTTGCTCTCCAAAAGGAGCCCACCAATAAGCCACAAGTCTACAGAGAATACAGCAAATCTTCTTCTTCATTTATCTACTTACAATGAAGGCAGATGATGCTTGAAATTGGCCAACACCCCACCCCCCACCAAATTACAACAGCAATACCGTACCAAAAACCAGCCTGTTGACTGTTACACAGATTTTTTGCACTCATGCTGCTAACAAACACAACTAGGAACCTCTGCACTTGACAAATGCCAAAATACATCCCGAAAATTTCCAGAAACTGTACTAAAATTAGAAGGACAAAGTAATTAACCATGAAGAATGAATGCTTACAACTCATTATGTTCTCAGTGTGCCTTATTCCTCATTTAAAGAGACTTCACTGGTAATTTATCACTGATTATTTCTGAAGAAGGAAAGAAATTCCCATTCTGAAAACTTGTTTCTCCCCAGAAATGTTTCAATAGGAAAATCTCAAAAAAGCTCCCAAGACATGGCTTGTTTTCTCAGGCCAAGGAAGGATCAAACCCACTTTGATGTATTAAACAGCCCAAGTCATTTACCTGGATAAGCTGCTTCTGAAAGAGCCTGGCGAAATGGCTGTGGTTGCAGGTTGCAGACAGGTGAGCCATCATGGCCCTGTGAAGGAAAACATGATCAGATTCTGACTGGAACTTTGTAGTACAAAAAACAGTGTTCTAACCTCAAACTATACCAAAAGCATTAAAAACCCTACTTTTAAGAAAGCAATCTCCAAAGGTCATTGAAAAAAAGCAATATATTTATAACCCAGTTTACCAGGCATTGAGCCCCACCTGCTGCTGACATGGAAACAAAAATTCTCCCTGAGCACCTGCAGAGCAAATACAGCTCTAGAGATAAAAAGAATCTCTTCCTTTCCTTCAATAATGCTGTTATTTAGAAAAAAGAATAAACTCATTCAGTTCCCACTCTTCCCTGCCCAGAACAGTAAGTTGAGATTTCACATATATGAATTAAGGAAACAGCAATAGTACTACTTCTGATGCCCCAAAATTTCTCAGTTTAAGCCTCAGCCTTGTTTTGCTCTTGTGGTGAAATGCCACCTACATACACGTTACTTAAGTAGGCTGGTGGTTGAGATTAACACAGAAACCCACAAGGCAACTGCTTTCAATGCTATAATAGTTTCTTTATATATACTGCATTTTGATAAAGCAATAAATGAATAAAACAGTCTGCTCTCCACAGAAAGACACACAGTTGTCTTGTTTTCAGAGCCAATGCACTAGACCCCTGAAATAATGAGAAGAGTGAACAGCTTCTGAACATATAACACACTTCTCCTCACTTAAGAGGAGCCTGACATGGAAAACATGACATGCACACATGAGTGTATATAACAACAATGTTCAGACAATACACTGGTTTTGAGAGTAGCTCTTCCTGTGATTATGAAAGGGAAAGATCAACATCAGGATTGAACAAATTGGGCCCCTGCCATTTATGGCTTGTTTCTTTAAGGTAAAGGTTGATGCCTTTCAATTCAGAAGCAAGTGTACATGGGCAGCTTTTTCCAAGCAGCCCACAGCACCCTGCAGTGTAGTGCAGAACATCAGGCAGGACATGGAACTAAGGATGCCAAGTGCAGCATGATTCACCAGCAATTCAGCTACATTAAAGAGACAGCTGAAGTTGCTTAGGGCTCCTACCTGATCTTGTTGCCCAGAACTCTCTCAAAGTCCCAGCCAGTTTTCTCATTGTTATCCTCCCATTCACGCAGAAGTTCATAAAATATATCCCTGTGAACCAAGATATTTAAGGGAATGAATTCCCACTCTTCAAAATTTGAAGAAACAACAGAGCATTAATTGTTCCAAAGCTTCCCAGCAAGAATCTACCTCAGATTAAGTAACTCCAGCCTCCAATCATTCAGATACCTTTGAAAAACTCATAAATGTTAGCAGTACTTCAGTGAGTTTCCATTTTCCATGTCTTTGACAGCAAGTGCTTAAGCTTGTTATGCCCAATCTATGATGGAATGACCAAAACAGCCATTACCAGACAGACATAGTGAAGACTGAGAGGCAGCAAAGAATAAGCCACATGTAGTAATACCTATGAGAAAAAGAAAAGGACCAAGACAACTTGTCATTCTGCCCTCACCCTGTCACTGCAAGCATGGAGAGAGGCAGCAGGAAGAATAAAAGCATACCAGATATATATGCAGAAGCAATCCAGTAGGGTGACACACTGTACTGGCATTATCAGAAGTCTCAATAACTCCTGAAGAATTAGGCTGTTCTTCTCTAAAGACATTAACCATTTAGTTCCTGCAGTCAATACGGACAAAGACTTTTTTTCATTTAATTAGAGCAAAAAATTCAAGATTTTCTTCTACAGCATGTAGCATACATGAGACATTCTTAATATCATTTAGTCACAATCATGCAAAGGTTATACCTTGAGCATTCAGGAACAGTAGAAGAAACTTACCTTTGTTTCTTAAATATGTGAAATGCTCTGTCACTGGGAAAGTTTGAACGATTATCAGTTTCTGGCTGAAAAGAAACAGACTGTACAGAGCATGGCAGCAGGAGAGACACCTGTTAAAAATATAAAGGCAGTCATTAAGCTAATGGAAGTCTCTAAACGATCTGAGACCAAGAAAAAGAGCAGGGAAGAGGCAGGTTAGGAAACAAGTATCACTAGCTGAGTTGTTACTACATGTTACTTCCCAATTCCTAACTACCAGCAAACACCAACTTTTACAATCTACACTAGGCTACAGAGGCAGAATCACTCAACATTAAGAGAGAAAGTATCTGGTCCCCTTAAATCTCTGCTGACCAGATTGCAACCAGTATTGATACAGTACCCACAAACAGTTGAAATATACCTTCAATATAGGGCTTGGGAAAATTCAGGATCCTGGCTGGCAATTTCTGTTACCTTACTCTTTCTCCTTACTGTTCTTCAAGTAACAAGACCTTTATTTACAACTTTAACAACTTTAAAGCTCAGCTACTGACAAGTCCCAATCTCAGTACACTGTCCTTTCTTTGATAACAGTAATTTCCATTTTTAAAAGATGGATGAAATGAGATACAAAATACATTTCTACCATGCAATTCCCACCAACCAAACTAGTTCCCTAACCCAGTTGATTACACAAGGGAACCATTTTTTCCCAGTCTGGATTGTCTCCTGTGAAATGTTGTTTGCCTAAAGAGTCCAAATGTATGAAAAAAATCCAAATCTTTGAAACTACCTTCTGATATTGCACCTAACAAATCATTCTCCTGGGATCCATGTTTATTAGGTGAGAATTTCAAAAGCAAAATTTGACCCTGTCAAAGTCTCTGGCTGAGGTCAGGGCCTGGAGCACAACATAAGGCTAGCCAGCAGTGATTCACAGCCAACAATCACTGGACCCAGCAACTCACTCACCCACTGACAAGGAAAAAAAGTACTTTTAGGCAGTTTCTAAAGTCAACACAAGAAGATGAAATAGAAAGAATGAGATTTAACATCAAAGCCATTGCAAATAAAGGAACAACAACACAAAGGCTTGAAGCAATGTCACTTGGGGTCTGCCAAATTTTACCTTAGCTGTGCTGCTTTCATAAGCCTGCCTGAGCCTCTTGTGCAAGGTGGGAGAAAACGATGCAATCCGCTCATTTTCGGCCAAAAGCTTCAGCATCCCCTTTTCTAAATGGGAAATAACTCTGCCAAGATAATGGGGATAAAGCTCAGAGAGACAGACAGATAAAAACACATGAGCAGTTCTAAAGAAATGCTTATGTTTACATTTTATGACGCTGCCAAGAAAAGAGTTCTAAAGGACATGTGCCAGCAGGAAATCCTACTGGTACCTGTATTTGCTCTCATTCTCATCTCACGACTCTCCAGTTCTTGCACAATTACAACAAAGTTCAGTGGACACATCAGTGCAAGGAAACCCACAGCCATCCAAATCCAGGTCAAGCTGTATGTTTTGAAAAATTAACAACTCTGTGCCTTTAACTGGTAAAGTTCTACAACCCAAGCACATTTGCTTAATCCCACACACAACTGCAGACACAAGCAGATGAAAAAAGAATTCAACTCACTCATATTGATAATCCAAGACTTGAACAGCAAAATAAACACAGTTGTGCACACTTTCAAAATGCTGTCTCCCTGACACATCTGAGAGGAAAAAAGAAACATGAGACAACAACAAAAGTACCTTTTACCATTTATAAACTAAAGGACCAACAATTAGCTTTTAAGGAAAGTATGAACTGACATATCCAAAAATAATCTCCCAGACTCCTATTCAATTTTCAGAAGTTCTCATTCCCTATCCTTCCTATACTAAAGGCAATTGCAGTGTTTAATGCTGTGTGGGAAAGAAAAGACTCTCAGTGTTCTGAACAACAATAAAGAGATACAGGACAAGAAAAGTAGAACAACTAAAAACAATTATAAAATGGTGTTCCCATAGCTGAAGATTTCATGTTCCTAATCTCAGCCCTAAGAATCAAAGAATAGCAAAACAAAGGTCAATCAAATTGAGGCATGTGGGGTGGAGGAGGGTGTGGTGGGTCTCATCCTAAAGCCACTCTTTTGGTTGTACTATCCATATCAAAGTACTAATTGCATCAAGCTTAAGGCTGAATTTGTCAAAAACCAAATGCAACAATACAGCTGGATCCTACGCACTCAGATCCAAACCTGAAGCTTAATAAACACATAGCAGGTCAACAGCACATTTGAGTTGTAGGATCAATGGAGAAGCAACTCGCACATCTGTCCTTCCCTCTAAAAGTCAGTGATAGAAGTAGCTACAGCAAATCTCGCACAATAACAGAAAACTAGATTCAAACTAGCTAGCAACCCCACTCTATCATACTGTGGAACACTTCCCATACATGCATGACTTTTGTCAGCATCTCAGATGAGTCCCACAGTGGTAATAAGACATTTTTATGTAATTTAAGAATAACTGTCCAAGCTAGTCTACAACACTTTCTCATTCTATGGAAGCAAAATCCTTTCCCTTCATTACTACTGCTTACCTCTATTTCTTTCACTGATTTCAGGGTCACTATCCCCATCTTCTGCAGTAGAAGTGCCTTTAGATGTCAACAGTTGCAGAACGAAAAACAGTTCCAGAAAAATATTTGGTACCAGGTTTTCTGGGAGAGAGTAATTGAGATGTTAAAGGTGGATTACTCAATACTGTCCTGCTTTAATACACAAAGGTAAAAAGGTAGATTCCTGCTCTGTGGTAGTCAGCAAAGAATTGTCTCCCCCCAACATGATACTGTGATACAGTGTAGATCAGCATGTGGCAGATGTGTTAGGGAACAGTCTGGTTTCATATGGGACATACAACTTCAGTCTACTGCAGCTCAGAGTACTGCATCAGGCTCACCTCCTTCCCTACACTTCTGCCAAGTATTCATTTATTTAAATAAAAGCATTGGCTTACCTTCTTTTTCCAGATGTCATTTGTTTGTACACTATAACTATCTCACAGCTTCCACTTCCCATCTATCTCCCTCTCACAACACCCATCCAAGTTCAAAGCTCAAAGAAAGGTCAGTTTCACATCTTCTGTGTCCTCACCTGCTATACAGGATGAATAGAGCTGTGCCAGACACTCCAACTGTTTCTTGCAGGAAACCTTAGCAGGATTTGCACAGGTCACCAAATGGCTTTCAGCAGGAAGGCTGGCACTGCGAGTGTAGCTAGGCTTAGTTGGAGTACAAGGATCAAAGGATATCCCTGCAGGAGAAGATGCCTGGTGCAGCAATTTGCATCTGAAATTCAAGAGCAGCAACATAACCATGTGACTGAAGATGATCTAGAGCAGCCATGCAGCCATGCAGCCATGCAGAAGAGGTCTTTCTCTTCCAGTGTAGCATGAAGGAAATTCTGCAATAACTAAACCATGTCATTTACACTGTCTAAAGCAGCTTTTAGCATGACAGTAATTTAAGTCATCTTTATCTAACAGAGAATAGATCTTGGGGTTAGCAAGCAAAAGACTAAAGAATCCCATTCAAATTGCAACTCTGTTAAAATAGTGTAGCACTTTGACCAAATTAACCAACTAGCAGATGTTATTGCTTCTCTCATCTGAACTGCTACCTGTTAAGGACAGGGAATCTGTTAGAGACCAGGTCCTAAAAATCTTACTTTCATGTACAGTTTCTGACAGGTAGATATTTTAAAACATCTATGAAAATAAGGCTCACATCCATCCCTTTGGTACAGATGTAAAGTAATGACACTCTGAGAAGATCCAATACCAATAAGTGGAAAGGCATCCAAAATGCAACACCATGGTAGCATATGTAACACACTTGAGAAACAGGACACCAGGCAGTAACAGCAATATCAAATGATTGTCAAAGATTCCAATGGAATGTTTCCACTTGGAACAACACACTACCTCTTGCCACACTGTATCAAAAGTGAAAGATTAAAGTCACTTTAAGGGCTCTGGGAAGTCAGAAACATTTTCACCTGCAACAAAGAACCTTTTCAATTGGCCTATTGCTGTGATGAAGAACAACTGGTCCCAAAATGGAAGTAGAAAGATTACCAGCAGCTTCCTTGCAATGAACATAATCAACTAACGGAAGAAAATTATTGAGTAATAGATAGAACTGAAGAAAATTATTCATTAAGTACTTTGTGATCGCACCCAAGGGATGAGCCCACTATCAAGTACTTTGTGACCTTACCCATGGCAAGTTCCCAATAAAGCAGTTGTGCTGTCATCTACCTCAGGATGAAATTCACCTTCTGCCCCTGCTCAAAGGGATCTAGCTGGCTGAAGACTGCCTTACTTCTGTATTTCACCACAACTGAGGACACAGCAGCAACTCCCAGCTTTCAAGCATGATGGGTCAGATGAGAATATCACTGCATGGGCAAGATCCAACCAACCGCATACTGCTATTTCACTGACTTCAGTTGATACACATTACTGGGACGTTTCAGGTAGAACTCAGACTGGAATAGGTGCTAGACTTAAGTGCAGAGTGGCAGGTTTGAATCCTGAGCATTTCTGCTGCAGGTTCAGTACAAGCAGTAATTCATTAGACTCTACTGGATATGTTTCAGCCAGTTCTGGTCCCACTGAAGAGAACTGCAAAACTTAGCAGGAAAAGAATTACACCCATGTGTCCTGAGGAATTCCCCCAAGAACAAAATCTTTAAAACAGAATCTCAAGTGCCCATATTCTGTTTTCTCTGACTGCAAGCTTCTGTTAGCCTACCTACCTTGCAAGACCATTAACACTTTCCACACATTTGCATCACTAACTCATTTTTTCCAAACCAATGTGTTTTGGTGCAATCTTCAAACCCAGTCTAATTACACCCAATTGCTTTGCCTGTGCAATCTAAGGAAAGATGCATAGGAGATAGCCACACATTCATTTCCATGAAGAGAAAAATCTCATAAAAGCAGTGAGAACTGACTACACTTTTGAAGTGAGGGTCATTGTTCCAGAGCCAGCATACCTCTAAAGTGGCAAACATGAGCTAGGTGCATTAGTATGCTAGTCTGATACCACAGACACATTTGGCTTTGGCAAACTATAATTTAAGGTCACCAATATCTGGTTTGGATATTCTTCTGTCATTTTCACTTTGTCCTGGCCATGCCCTCTCCTGGCTACTGAAAAATGAACCCTGTCCTGGCTGGAACCAGGACACAAGGGAATTAAGAATCAGCCCCCTGCTCAGACTGTACCGTTCTTTCTTCAGCATCTCCCTCTCCTCTTGAAGGCTGTTGCTCATCATAGATGAGAGGTGTCCCTCCTGGACAGCAGCAAAGGCCTCGAGGCTTGAGGCTGGAGACCGGCTGACAGGTGTGGAAGTGAAGCAGGTCTTTGGTTTCGAGAGGGGCCGCTCAGCACTCACAGGAGTTGGGTTGATTCGCCTCGATGGTTTGCTTTTGCTGAAAAGAACAGAAGCAACCCCACTAAAATCAAGCTAAACAATAACAAAAAAATTTCGGCCGCAAGACAGATGTGCAATCAACTCTTCCAGAGGAATCTAATGTTAAAACAAAATGGATGTTGAGCTAGGATATTGAATTTCTAAACTGTACCTGTAATTATTAATTTTATTCTATCACTGAAAAAAAAAAGTCATGGAGCTATAGACTGCTACAAGCAACCTGCTAAACCTGCAGCAAAATTAATTATCAAATAGCAAGTCATCTAACAGGTACCACAGGGCCACACAACCCTTCCAAATGTTTCTAATTTGCAGGACAGGATATGTCCCATTTTAGTAAGAAACTGCTGGTGAATTAATTTCTGACATGATCAGGAGGGAAAAAACCCACCAAAATCAATCAAGTTGCCATTGTCTATCAGTGGGAGTCCAGGCTGTTTAAGTTCAGGGAAACTCATCCTTCCTGCATAAAATACTTGATTGTCCTTCAGGAATAGGCTTGGTAAAGTAGCAAAAAAAGCACTAAAAAAATGGAAATGGATACAGATACATAAAGCACCACAGAAATGCTGGTTGCTACACATTAACTGCTAAGGTGTTCTCAAAATCGCTGTAACATGGATTTCCAAAGACTTGTGATCTCTTTCCTACTTCCTTTTCCTAGCTGAACATTAATGAAATTGAGGAAGAGAGACTTGCTGGCTGTGCTGGCAACGCATCTTATCTTGGCCAAAGTAGCGTCTAGAGCAGGACCCAACCTCTGCATTTGGATTTGCTGAACACTCACTCATTTTATAATTTTTAGCTGGAATTTTGCATGTCCAATTAGAAAGTCCCACTTTCAGAGACCAGTGACTGATATACAGAGCAAACAGGCTGACACAAAGGCTTTCTATTTGGTAATGAGGATTTTAAAGAACGCAAAGACAAAGATGAAAGGACTGAGGCAACCACAACACAAACAGCTGCCCCAAAGCTTAGCTGAAGTCACCACGGAGACCAGGGCTTGCTGCAGACCAAGAACACAGCCTGCTATTTTGTCCACAATTACACAGCACAAATGAAGCTGCAGGCTAACATCTGCTACCAGAAGCCACAGAAGATCAATCCAAAAGCTTTTTTGCTAGCATCAGTAAAGCTGGAGAGCCTTCCAGGATAGCTCTTCCTTACCAATTGATATTCTGTTAAATGAGAATCGTGAGGAACCAGGATAACGCTGACTCGTTAGAACACACAAGGACAAAGACGAGCTCAGCTGTGTATCAGCTGGGCCGTGCACTGGCCAGCTGCAGGCAGCATCACAAGTGAGAGGCAAAAGAAGCGTCTTGGGTGAGCCCATGGAGAGGAAACCTGACTCCCTGCCAAGGCAATACTCCCCTCCCTACACAATGACCAGAACAAAGCAGTTCTGACCATGTTTCCCAGAAGCCAGGTATTGTGTATTACAGCCTCTTCTGCATCTGGACACCCACAACTGCTGGTCAAGGAGCTGCAACCTGCAGCAATCCCAGTGACACAACGAGGCGGACTCGCTCTTACTTTGTCCAGCCAGAGGCAGCACCCATGGGTGGAAACTCCTCCAGGTTGTTAAGGTTTAGCTGGCTGGGCGGGGATCTGGCAGAAACAAGAGGCACTTCACTCCGCTTCCTTCTCCCTCCACTCCACGATCCACCATCGCTCTTTCCATCCTCCTCTTCAGCAAGGGAATGGCCCAGATCGCGAGCCACCTGCCGGCCAGAGGCGCCGGCCGAGCCGCTGCCTTTCCTGCGGCCCCGTCTCGCGGGCAGCGCCTCCGGCGTGCCTGCCAGGAAGCTGCCCAGGCTGGCCTTCTGAGAGGAACGCCTCTCACCGTGGTGCAGCACAGGGCTGTGCCCAAAGCTCGGACTGCTGCTGGAGACCACGCTGGGGAAATCACCGTAAGGGCTAGACAGGTTCGACCCAGAAAAGGAAGAGGAACCACTGGATGCTGCATCAGGAGAAAAGCTGGTATCTGTGGTGCCGGTGGTCACTGAAGTCCTTTGAGAAAAGAGCTGCACTCGGCTGCTGGTTGCATGGCCTGCCCTCCTTTCAGATCCTGTCCTTTGGCTCCCATGAGCCTTGGAATTAGGAGTTTTAGCAGGAGTAGGGGGTCCATTAGTCAGGATCTGGCTGGTCTGCTCCCTTAAAAAATTCAGCAGAAAAGGCACAAAATCTTTCTGAAGCAAGCTAAGAGATATCAGCTTGTCATGGATGTGATTCTCCTACAAGAGAAGTAGACAAAAAATTAATATAAAGATGCCACCTGATTCTTTCTGTCCAAGTACCCAGACACATTTAAGTAGTAACTATGGGATTTCAATACACAATAAAAACCAACATGACTTGTCAAAGTACATCACTGAAATTCAATAGTGCTGGTCACAGATCCTAAAACCAGCCTACACACGAGCCATTTTGGCACAAGTTTTCAGATGGAGTCATTCACTTTGGTCTCTGATTGGAAAATAATGAAACTGTTCCATGGAAACATCAGTAATACTCTCTGCAGCTATGACCAGGGAGGACTTGGAGCAACTGACGCCCCCAAGTTCAACATTTTGAAAACATAAATACTGAAAGCATCTAATTCTAACAGAAAAATCTACAGTCTGCAAGGTCTCTGCGCCCTGTTTTTCTGTGAATGCCGCCTGCTCCCACAGAGGGGTGCTGTAACAACAACCGCTGAAGCACCTGGAGCCCTGCAGCGCCAAATACACGACCAAAGCTGCTCTTCCATTTCAATTAAGTAATTTTGCTCGAGAACTCACAGAAGTCTAAACAGAGACTGTGCAATTTTAAGGTAGGTGAAGTTTATACTTGAGAAACTTAAACAAAAACCCCACCACTGACCCAACACATTTGAAATCTAAACAGGTGGCATTGATCTTACAAGGGTAAATCTAGACAAAAATTACTTCACACTACATGCGCAGTTTGAAGTTTTGTACCCTGGGTAAAAATTCTTTTGTTCCTAACACTCCATCAGGTTTCTGTTTCCTCTCAATGGGATTCAGCAACAGTTGCAACAACAGAAGAAGTTCTCAAAACCTTTTCCTCACTAATACTGAAAGCATTGCATACATGCTCCAGTAAAGTTGTATTCACAACCCTAACGAGATGAAAAGTCAAAAAAGCAAACACTATTTCTGAAGGTGGTTTCTGCGTGAAAGAAAGAAGTGAAAGTAAAATTAACATGCCTGTCTGTAACTGGACTCACACAATCTTCAACACCTATACTAAAATTCATACTTTAAAGTGTGAGACCAATTCAGCTCCTTGGAGAAGTGTGAAATTCTGACACAGCCCAGATAACAAGCCAAGCAGCCAACAACCAGTGAAAAAGCACAGTTCAGAATACAACCCCCATGAGGTGTCAGAAGACCATGTCCAGCCCAAAACTGCCATGAGAGCTAGAGCAAGACATGGCCTAGCATTTCCTTCCCCTGGAATTAGCACAGGGGCACAAAGATGATTACAGTCTATGCTATGCATACGGTTGGGCAGTTTCTCCAACTTTTCAGAGCACAACCTATTTTCACTCATCTTTCTCTGTCCAAGTTAACGGAGGTTTGGCTCCCCCACAACTGGGTGAGAGCAACCTGTCAACAGCTGCCAGCTGCAAACCTCTCACTTGCTTTCTCATGCTGAAGTAACTGCACTGCTCCCAACAGCAAAAGGCAGCAAGAAATTCCATTGCAAAGGCAAACTTTTTGACCTCCCCACCCCTCACCCACACAGCGCTAGCTGAGCTGCCAGGATCTCAAACTTCATAATGTCCACAGGTTTGCTTCTGCAAGTCACAGCTGAAGAAATACCACACAACATAAAAGTGCTGGTCCATTCTTCCCACACATTTAGGATGATGGCAATACCCAACTAACTCATGGGGGTGACACCATTGAGTTTTGATTTTAACACCAGGTAGCACTATGCGAGGGGATCAGGTAGAAGAAGTTTTAAATACCAATTGTTTCTCTGTGTCATTCTCTATGGGAAACATAAGCACTCCTAGTCCATCTACAGTTACAAAAGTTTTTATTTCCACAAGAACCCAAATCATTCGTTACAAAACTCAGCCAATAACCACCCTCTACCAGCCCGCAAAGATCCTCCTCAAGGTCCAGGCGGGAGGAACATCCAGCCGGGAGGCGCGCTGGCGCCTGCAGAGAGCCACCACCAAGCCCCGGGTGCTGACCGCCTCGTCCTGCTTTCACCGCTGCCTTCCCCTACAGAGATGCGGGAAGTGTCACCGCGTTCCCTCAGGACACCAGCTGTGCGGGACCACCCCCGGTCCCGCTGGCTCTGCGCTAGCACACGGCGCCCCGGGCTCCCGGCGCTTCCCGTGCCCGCGGGGCCTCCCCGCTCCCGCCCCGGAGCCGCGCGGCGCCACGGCCCGCCCGAGACCGCCCGGCGCCGGCGGCGCTGAGCTCCGGCGGGCTCCGCGCCGCGCATTCCAGCGGGTTTCACACGCCCGCCAGGCAGCTCCCGGCGCAGCTCTCGCCGGCGGCCTCGCCTTCCCGCCGCCGTGCCCGGAGCCCGCCCGCGCCGGGGGCGGTGCCGCTGGCGGCTCGACAGACGCTCGGCCGGGAACGGCACCTGACGGGGCCCCGGGCTGACCCACGCGGGCTTCACCCCTCACAGCAGTGCGGGGCGGGCAAACTTTCCCGCACGGCCCCGGCCCGCGGCAGCGGAGGGTGCTGGGGGAGTGGCGCGGCTGCGGGCCCGGTCCCGCCGGAGCCAGGGCGCTGTGGGCGGACGACCTAGCGCGCGTTACCTCAGCCGTGCGGTGGCCGGGGCCGTGCCGGAGCCACCGCACCACGGCGCTGACCGGCACCTCCTCCTGCAGCAGCAGCTCCAAAACCGCCGCCATTCCCGGCCCCGCTCCCGCCGAGCACGCGCACAACCCGCGCCGGGGGTGGGCCCGCCGTGTTCCCCCTTCCCGCGGGGGCGGCGCCGAGCGGGGATTCCCGCCGGGGAGGCGGGCGGGGGCCGCGCCCCCTCCCCATGTCAACACGCGGGGCACGGGGCGCCTGCGCCGGTCCGTGCGCGTCTTTTCCTCTCATGCGCGGTATTTCCTTCCCCAGCAGGGCTCGGGGCCCGGCCTAGCGGCGGCGGCACCCGCGGGTCGGGGCGCAGAGAAGAGCAGCGGCGTCCACCCCTCCCCGCGGTTCCTCGTCCGCCCGCCCGCCCGCCGACACCCCCGGCGGAGGATGGCCGAGGACTCCCCCAAACGGCGCAAGGCGAACTTCAACGAGGCGGAGACGGAGGTGCTGATCGAGCAGGTGCTGAAGCACGAGCAGTTGCTGTTCGCGGCGGGACCCGGCCGCGCCTCCGCGGGCCAGAAGCGGAAGGTGTGGGAGCTGATCCGGCACAAGGTGAACCCGGTGGCCGCCTGCCCCCGCGACGTGGAGGACCTGAAGAAGCGCTGGCGGGACCTGAAGCGCCGCGACCGCAGCAAGCTGTGCCGCCTTTCGCAGGGCTGCGGGCCGCCGGCGCCCCCCGCCCTCGGCCTCCTCCTGGCCCCCGAGGAGCTGCCGCCCGCCGCCGCGCCGCCCGCCCGCCGCCAGCGCCGCCCCTACGGCTCCCTGCTGCCCGCCGAGGCCGTGCCCATCGTGGGCGGCATCGACACGCTGGAGCTGCCCGGCGCCGTCGTGGGGGACATTGGTGAGTGCGGGAGCGACCCCCGCGGCGCCGCCACGGACCCTCCGCCCGCCCGGCGTCCCCCAGCGCAGCCGCGGGAGCCCCGGTGCGCGGGGAGCGGCGCTGCCCGCCCGCTGCGTGCGCGCAGGGGCCGCGGGCACCGACCCCGCAGGAAAGCGCTGGTTCGGATCCTTGGAAAGGCAAAACGTATACGCGCGCACACAGAACTGTGAGGCTTCGTGCTCTAGGTCACAGAAGTGTCTAAGAACAGCACCAAGAGTAAAAACAGCGTTTCGTAGGAGATGCTGCCCATCCATGAGGCGATAGACCCGGCCACCGATCTTCACTATTGCCCTTATTATTCTTGCAAATGGCAGCACGCAGGTCCAGCCAGTACAAAGTGCTGCGAGCACATAACTTCATACATGCCAGCGATATTGTCCTAGCATGCTGGAATATCAGGGGATTCTTGCAATCCAGTGTTTCAGCAATGCTGAGCTCTGAGCAATGATAACTGTTTACTGCATGCACGATATGGCATGAAATGAGCTTGCAGTGAACTTTGTCTCTGGGATCCTAAAGCTTGGCTTCTGTGGTAGTAAGGGAGCTGTAGTATGCAGAGACATGGTTAACTGGTGAATGTGTATTTGTGGTTTTTTACCACCTCTCGAAGTAATTTGTATTCTAAAACCATCAATGATAGCATATTTTGAGAGTCTTGTTTCAAGGACTGATTTTAGTGCTTAGTGGACGTGAAAATATGTCACCACTGAGGTTATGAAGTTTCTTATGGGCTTTCCTTTGCTTTTCTTCCCTCCACCTCTTCTAGGGTTTAATGGCAGTCCTGGCCCATCTCATCAATCCAGTCTTGAGCAGATGAACCTCAAAGAAGAAATAGTAGTGAAGGTGGTGGAGCCAGAAGAAAGCTCTGGGGACATGGTAGTGGTTCCACCTAGTCAAGAACAGCTGCCTTTTCTGGGGACATCAGGTGGTGGTTCCTCTGGGAAAGTAAAAGCCAAAACAAAAGGCAGGTGCCAGGCAGACCAAAATGAAATGACTGAAGAGGACCTACTGCAGATTCAGCAGACCCAAATACAGGTGATCCAGTCTGGCTTTGACAGTGTCAACCACAATCTTCGGCTGCTGCAGCAAGGCATGCAAGATCTGAGTAACAGCATCAGCATCATGGCACGTACGCTTGTTGCTATCAAGAACGTCTATGTGAAAAACAACACTGGCCCAACCACACATGCCACTGCATCTACTCAGACCACAGCTGGGTACCTGAGCCCAGGATCCCCCCAGCTCTCCCCTGCTAAGGACAGAGCTAGAGCACAGGTGGCTGGAAGCAGCAGCAGAAGCAGCAGCTGCAGCTCCAGCTCCATGTCACAAGAACCAGGTCCTTCTGAGTTTCCTAGGCCCCCCCTGAGAACCATTAAGAAAGAACATCCAAATGGCTGCTACTATTTCTGCTTTGCAGATGTGTAAAAACTTGAATAGATGTAAAATGACTGTGTTGTTGGGTGCTGATGTATGTTCTGCTCCGGCCTGTGACTTCAAAGGAGCGAAGTGGACTTGCCTCCCGTGTTTTTCCCAGTGGGAAACATTTTACTATAGGTGGCATTAAACACTAATTACCAGCCTCCAGTTAACTCTGTTGCAGTTGGCTAATAAATTTCTTCTCTTTTCTTTATCCTCTTATTCTCTTAAAAAAAAAAAATTATTTTGAGTAAGACTTTTGTCTGTATCATCCTTTGTTTAATGTCACCTTGTGAAAAATAAAAGGCATGAGAGTGGGGTAAAAAAGTAGCATTATGGTTACTACCACCAGGAGCTAACTTACAGAAGTTAGTTGGTTCTTGGATTAAACAAGCCTCAGAAGTTTTTAAGTACTTCTCTTTTCTAGTAGTTTTGTTGGGGGTGTTTGCTTGGTTGTTGTTGTTGTTGAGGTTCAGAAGTCTGAGCTGTGCAAGGCATCACAGAAGGAGTTTAAGATACCTGCTTATTCTAGGAATGGTTTAGCACTGAGCATTCACTGGCATTCATTAGTGTATTCCTCAGAAGGCATACAGCATTGTTCCACTTGGCTGTTGTTCATTCCTGGCTTGTCAAATGCACCCTCTCTTCAGAGACATTGTGTTTTACTGCACAAGCAGGGTAGTCTCTTTTTTTAACCAGTCGCATGTTTAAAATAGAGAAATACAGAAGAATGAGGAATGGATGAGTGATGCCTGTTTCTGACATACAGGTTATATGTAGGCTGTATCTTCATCTGATTTTTTAAGAAATTGAATCAATACCACAGTGTTTGAAATACAGAGAACAAAAAGCTTTGTATTTTTTTACATGAAATGGAAGTCAGATTTGCTGTTAAATTACAGGAGGCAGGGGCTCACTTCATTCCAGGCATAGTTTAGAAAGCTTGGATTATCATTTCCTTTCTCATAACTAAGTATCCAAGGAAGAAGAAAGATGAGGACGAGTTGGAGCGAAATGTAACTTGATGTCAACTCTGAAACAAGCAAAAATCATTTTATCTTCATGCCAAAAAGAAGAATTGCCATTTCGTATTTAGATAGGGAAAACTGTTGTCACTGGCACTATTTTGTGTTTCAGGCTTACATATTCGAGCCACTCTACTTTGCACAGTTCAGAAGTAGCAGAGGTGCAATGTTCTTGTATCTGGCAGCTGTACCAGAGGTCAAACAAAAACACTCACCTGAAATGTTGTCCAGTGACTTGAAAAGTCATACAGGTGCTCTTCTTAAGCATTTATCACCAACATTTAAAAAGATTCTGCAGATAAATTTGGCCTATAGCAATGACTGGTTGCTTGTAGTGTTACAGTCAGTTTGCACAAGCATTCCTGCTGCAGAAATTTAGCAAATACAAATAACATAGAGAATCACAATGAAACTGCCCCTCTCCTAGAAGCATATGTAATCATAGCATAAGGTATGCCACTTTTGCAGTCAGCTTCGACTGAACAGCACCGTATGAAAATGTTCATGTCCACCATTTTGGTGTACTGAATTAACTCATCTGCATTTCAGAAACCAGCCACTGCTGCCTACTAAAATGTGAAAACAGGGTAACCAGTTAGCAATTGTTTCCCTTCAGAATCACGGATGGAGTAAAATGTGAAAAAATCTCACAAAAATAAAATATATATGTGTACAGCACAATGTTCTTTGGGATTAATGCCTTGAAGAAGAGAAAGTTCTTTTTTCCAGGTTTCCCTTAACAAAAGAAGATAGTGTGGGTGACAGGTATTAAGAAATTGCTGAGTTTAAGAACGGCAAAGAATCCTTCTATGGATTTTTGTTTTTATGTTAAAAGCTTTTCAAATTAACTTGTTGGAAGCATTATTTCTCCTCCATCAGTACAGATGGGCTCTTTTGAGCAGGATTTTCTGTATTTTGTTTTCATGGACACAGAAGGTAATTCATGCTACCATGGTATTCCAGGTAGATTTGGAAACGCGATCTACCTGGTACTTCTGGGCAGCAGTTTGAGCTTGTCCAGGTTGCAACTGGCAGTTCTAACCTGTCTCTCTCTTGATGTTTCAATTCTTTTTGCAACTGTTAATTCTTGAATTTCACATACTTCTTGGGAGAGGTGACTTGTGTCCGCTTTCTGGTGTTCCAGTGCTGATTTACATGAGAGGCAGCTACAGTGCAAGTAGAGAAGTGCAGCAAGATCCTGGGAGCAGAAGGGGCAGATTGGATCTCCTGTATGAATGAAGACAAGCCAGGCAATGCTTGTGTGACACTGTGATGGTCAGAGAACAACCAGACCTCACATCAATGTTTGTTCTGATCTTGCTTCTTTCCCTGTGTTTCAGTTGAACTGCTAAAATATACTGGAGCCAGATCAAAGTCACTCTTCCACTTCTGACACATTCTAGATTTACATCTTTTAAATAGAGAAGGAAACTGAGCTACCTCTCATCACTACAGAGTGGGCAAAATTGTTATTCTCATCTTCAAATTAATACAGTTGGTTGCTATTTCTTTACACACCCTTTCTGTGATCACATGCACCATCCAGAAGCCATGCCATTAACTTTCTGGCTGCTCTTAACAGAAGGTGAAATAATTTTCTTGGACTGTTACTGAGTTAATGAATTCCCAGTTTGTTTCCTGTGAAGCTATCCAGGCTATTTATGTAAATGACAAGAGCTAATGACCTGGTCATGAAGCTTAATGAAAATACTGCTAATTATTTGAACAAAAGCAAAGCTGGCTTTAAATTTTCCCAAATGCATGGCATAACAGTGGTAATACTGAGAAAGGGATCCAGGGAATTTTCTCAAATTCTTCTGGACTTCCCTAAAAAACTTGTCCTGCTGTGCAAAGTGCAGACTATTTTCTGGTAGCATAGGACTAAGACATTCAGGCACAAACCACAAATATAAATTGTGATGATTTTACACTCTACTTATGCTTAATGTTACTAGAAAGATAAAAGGGTCTTGGAGAAAACTAGAGCAACTGGTAGCTTAACACTGCATTTGCCCCATAGCACTCAGATTCAGTAACAACTTCCATTCATTCATTTCTCTGCTATCTGCTGCTTAAGTTTATTATACAGAGGGAGACAAGTCCCCTCAAGAGACTGTAAAAGCTTAGTGACTACATCCAGACAACTGATTATCCCCAAAAAAGGTCAATTATAGTGACCTCTGACTAAATAAAAAAATACAATTTTGAAGGGAAAAATGCCATCAGCAGCTGGCTTTTCAGGACCATCCTATTGTTACTAAAATTGACCTGATCTGGCTGTGCCAATCAGTTATTGTTTAGATGAACACAAACGGAAGGGATAAGAACAAATAGAAAGTCAGGTTTTTGAGGTGGCCTATTTGGATTTTTCTGTAGTTATTAATATACAGCACACGAACCTACTAAATCAGTTAAACTTCCATTGATCCAATCATTTCAATTTGCAATATGAACACTTGATTCATGCTGTAGTAGTACCAACACACACTTGTTTTTTACTTTTTTGAAACAGAGAAAAAAAATCACTACTGAAGCACTTTATCCATTTAAATTACAGGGTTACAGTAATAAAAAACACTGAAAAATATTTCAGCTAAAGCTTTATAAGTTAATGAATCATTATACAAACACAATCAAGAACTGAAGTTTTGCATGCTGAATGAATATTTTATTTAGAACCAGTTTATAAAAATAAAATATAAAATAATTTGAAAACAAAACTTAAACATTGTACAAAGCCTTGATATGGTACAAATGAGAAAATAAATAATTACAACTTTATGTACAAATGACCATTACAAGGGCATTAACTCTTTATGCTCTTGGGTGCCTGAGCAAACTTAAATGAAAAGAATGGCTTAGAGGATTTCTAAGGAGGGGAAGAGAATTGCAATTACTGAGTAAGAGAATTTGAAGGACTCAACATTGTCTTCCTCAATGGTAAAAAACAATCTCAGAACTACTTTCCACTTAATTTAATCACACTGCAGACTTTACTATTGAGTACTTGATTTCTTATGGGGTTTACAACATTGTATTTTTAATTAATACATAGATTTAATTCTTTGTGGTATTGCCCAGGGATTTTTAGATTAGCAGCCATTGGTTGGCCACTTCAAAAAGTCAGTACTTGTCTGAAGGCATTGCTGGTGATTTCCTTAATTTAGTAGTTTGGATGTTCATAGGAAAGCATTTGAAAATTGGCATCTGTTAACACAAGCACTGCAGCTTGAGTCTGGGCTGACTCTATAAAAAAGAAAGTTAAAAGCTGGGGAAGAATTTTCAATCTTGCTTCCTAGCCAATGAAAGTAAAGAGGATGCAGAGAAGGCTGCTTGGGAACAAATCCAGATCTCCAGTCAGAAGAAAAATATGTGAAATTGTCAAAAAAATCCTACTTCACTTTGCATCAAACCTTTATGACCATGCCTGCCATGCAGCAGATACTGGTTTAAAAGGATTTGAAGCCAGGCAGAAAAAATTAATTACAATGCATCTTTTGGAGCAAGTTGTTCTGCTGTTACCATAGGCCCTTTACATAAAAGGTCAAAGATCAAGTGATCTCAAAACAAACATCAAATTAATTCCAGCTGAATTCCCACAGACACTTGTGGATGATGAGGGCCTCACATGAGTAGCCCACTTGGGACACTGTTTTAAAAGAAACCACATTGTACTCTTGGCCAAAGCTGGCTCTCAACAGTAATTCTGACAGAAAAGGAGAGATCCAGAGGCATGTCATATCATGTAATAATAATAACAACAAGAAGAAAATCAGTACTTTCCAATTTAAAATACAGCAACAGCAAATTTGATATTCATAGAGTGAGTTTATGTTTTCAGTTCCTAATCAGGGGAAAGAGCCTCAACAAAACAGGACCCTATACTGATTTTAATGAAGTTGCACCTGCACAAGAACAGCAAGAACTCCCACGGGTCCAAGCTCTTAATGTAGAAGAGAAACAGGAGCATAGCATTTGGACCTGTCATTATCATTGTTGAGAGAGAATGTGTTACCATCAATGGAGAGTAAAATCAGCCCAACTTGTTCAAACCTGGATGGCAAGAGTCATTGCAAAGTTAATACATCAGTCTTTGAAACAATGGACTCCTGTACATTTTTCCTTAAAAAACCCAACCAAACAAAACCCCCTCCTTAAAGATATATATTTAAAAGCCTGATTATTTAAACCATATGAAAATGAGTGATAAAATCTTTTTGGCATTTGACAATATCATAAGATAATTCCTGATAATTATTATATAATCCAAGCTGATTTTATATAATTTCTCTTTCACAAATATTATGTGTAGGGAAAAGGAACACTGGCTTCAAGCAGACAGGTGAGGTATTCTTATGTGATGTGCATGTTTATGCAATTTGATTAGCTAAAAAATGTATGACCTATGCCTGTGTATTGCATATAGTCAAAACACTGAACCTCACTTCTTTTACGAGCATTTCTGGTAACCAAAAATGGTACTAATTACAACCAAAGACATTTGAGCCAAAAGCAAAACAGCAAACAAACCCAATCAGTTGTTCACTGCCTACTTGATTAGCTAAAAGAAGTTGAATAAAAATATTATGTCCTGTTCTATAAATTTCAGAAAGAGGAATCATAGAACCATCAAGGTTGGAAAACACTGCCAAGATCCAAATTCAACTCCTAACCTAGCACTGCCATGTTCACCATCCAACAAGCAGCCAAAGTTTTCACCAGCTGAAGAGAGGACTCATGGATAAAAGTCAAGGCCTTTATCCAGCTAAGTGTTCTCTGACCATTCCTAGAAGTGGAAAAGCATACAGAGAATGCACCACAGGAAGCTTAGTGTTAACCTAAGCAGACCCTGACTCACTGAGAATGACAAGACAGACATGGCTGTTGTCCCCTCACAGCATCAGTCCTGCATGAAAAAAATCCATGTATTATAGGCCTGTCATGAGAAAGAGTTTGACTTTGAGCTCTCTTTTTTTCTCCTATTCATTTCCAGAAGACTAATCTCTAATTTAAGATATATATAAAAACTGGAGGCACATATAATTCATTTTCCATTAGACCCTTTTAAGAAATTGGAATAATTACATTCTTCTTACCAGAATTTGTGCCTCTAAGTGTTCCATAAAAATGTACAATTCATTACAGAAAAAATCTGTTTACAGGAAAAAGACTACTGTAAATCTGGCTTTATCTACATTCTCATCAAAGAGAAAAAGAAAAAAAATTTAGAAGCATTACAGTCAACCATTGCATAAGTATTACTGCAATAAGAAGGACTTACAGGAGTTTTACCCAAGTAGGACTATAGGATGAGACCTTGTAATATGAAAAAGACACAAAATCAGAATTAGGGCATAGGGACATTGCAGTAGATGAAAAGGAGACCAGAGTAAATCAAAGCAAAACAGGCCTTGGCTCACTCCGGCAAATGAATTCCAGTGAACAGGATGGAATAGCTGAGACTCTTCCTATCTATATGTATATACACACATATGTACGTATGTATGTATATATTTCTATATAATATACAGTATCTATATAAGTGTATATGAAGATACACTTAGGTACAAATGTGTATTTATATATATATATATAAAATCAAAATTGTGTGTTTTCCCAGCAATAGTTATTACCATAATACTACAAATTGTAGATGATAGAGCTCCAGCAAGTCTTTTTTAGATGAAAAATATTTCAAGCTATTTTTAAATATATAGGACCAAATCCTTTGTTATACATCAAGACTGTTTAGTGAGGTATGCAAGAAAGCTTGATCTCAAACATGCAGACTTCAAGGTAAGAATATGTCCAGATTTCCCAAGACAGGATGTGGCTGGTGGCTGTAATGAATGCCTTGTGTCACTCTGCAGGGCTTTGCCTCCTGTATAATTACATGTAACTAGCAGTTAAGACCTCATCTTGCTCCTGCCTTTGAGCAGTGACATTTTCTACGCTTATTGATCCTGCTCAAGCAGTAGATAGGTGCGTAGCATCATATAACTTGCCAACGTTGCTCTACCGTATCACACTTTCTATTACTCTAACAGGGTTTTACCTAAGTAGTAATTGGCATTTGTAATTAATAAAGAGGTTAATTAATATTGATTTTTGAGATTGTAACTTAGATCGATTTTACCATGCATTATTGTAGCACAAAAGTCTGTGTGAAATGTTTGGTGATTTCAAGTTCTATTTTAGTTTAAAGGCTTCATGCCTCAGTTTCTCTAAAAAATGCTCCAAAGTGCTGGCCACAACACAGAATACACCATAAAGAGGAAATGAGCATGCAGCATTTGCACCTGCTACATGTCATGGCCCCATTGCACTGCTCACCAAAGAAAGGGAAAAGACAAAGCAACAGCTCCTTGAATTTTATTATTTCCCAGCTAATATTCCTAAATGAACTGCTGTGTGCTATGCAGAGTAACGGCAGCCATTTTGTACAATGGAGAAAAATCTTCCCCGTCCCTGAAAATGTGTTGCAGATAACCTGCCATAAACTATTCACACACACTCTGCACAAGGGTCACACACATGTACATTGGTGGTTTTCTGCAGAGCCATATCCACATTCAAATACTGAGGCTTACAGAGTCCTTAATGATTATATAGGCCCTCTAGAAATATTAAGCTAACATTAATGTATGAGTTAATCAATTGACCATTACTTAATAACATTAACTGATTGCTATGTTAGACTACAGTAAGCATTTCTGTAAACTTTTGGGAGAAGGGTATCAAGCAACAAAAAACTCAAGAAGAGCAGCTAGTTCAAGCTAAGTTATTCACAATTGCTCCTCCATTCACATCTTCTTATTTTCTCCTTAGATCCTGTTAAATCTACAGCAAAAAAAGCAACTGGGGCTATACAGTCCTTCTACCTTTTCCTCACCAAAAGAAGCCTGTGTCACCAATAATGACTGATTTCTCTTTTTCTTTTTGGCATAGTTTACTATTTTTACATTGGCAAGTAGTTCAAGTACGAGTGAATTTCTACAGCATTGGTTTATTTTACATAGTAATGTCTAACAATGGACAAGCCTGTACTTTGAAGACAACGTAACAGAGGTGTTATGCGCTTTCTCACCTGTAAAGCAGTTACCATTTCTGGATCCTGTTACACTAGAGAGAAAATATAAACACCTCAACTTCAGCATTTTCAGGCAAGGATGCATAAAGTTAGTACTTATGAAAACTGACAATGTAACATAGGAATAAACTTACATGATGATAATAAACGCTTTTCAGAAATAAGGAAAAATAATCATATGCTGCCACACCACCTTAACAAATCATTCCAGCAAGTGCCCAGGACAAAAACATCACAATGTGACCAAATTCTTTTTTATAGTATACCATAAGGAAACATGTAGAAAACAGGAAGGAAAAGATGGAATTTTTTGTTGTCACATTCAACCATTAGGTATTCATAGACTGTCACTGTTCCTAAATGACAAGTATTCACAATTTAGAACTCACATAATGAAATAAAAATGAGCAAGACCTATTTGTAATAAAAAATAAAAACACCTTTTGAGTCTTTGTTCTTGTTCCATATGCAAATGTGCACATGAAATTAGAAATAAAAAATAAAAAAAACAAAGCTGCAACACAAAACATTGGCTGGTTGAGAAATCAGCAGTCCTTCAATTTTGTACCAAGGTATAAAGGCTATTAGAATTTGTGCATTCCAGATTTTTTTGGCAGGGGTGCAGGGGAGAATAGAAGAGGTAAGTATACAAGAGCTAACAGAAAGGGAACTGTACTATTTGTGGTCCATAAATTACAAATGAAAAATGAGAAAGAATGAGTTTATATAAGCATATACATATATGTATATATAAATATTTATATTATATAATTTACCATGAGGACATGCAATTATTGGTATAG
Source organism: Zonotrichia albicollis (assembly GCF_047830755.1). Classification (NCBI taxonomy): domain Eukaryota; kingdom Metazoa; phylum Chordata; class Aves; order Passeriformes; family Passerellidae; genus Zonotrichia; species Zonotrichia albicollis. Next base: position 29,481,157 of record NC_133824.1, on the reverse strand, counting down.
CACCTATTATACATTATAATACAAAGGAATAGGACTTTGCAATGGTACAGTTTCTTCAGAAAAAGCAGGTATACCCTACCTATTGCATTCATCTGTAGTGCTTGAAACCTGAATGAAATTAAGGTTCCACACTGTGCTACATTACATATGGGAAAAAATATACATAATAAGAAAAGGAAAAAATCAACATAGTCTGACAAAGCAAGTGAAATTCAGTGCAGCTCTAGGGCAGCTTTAATGCAGCATTAGAATGTGTTAGCTCAGAGACAAAATATTCCCTTTTAAATCCAAAAATATTCATTTGGCAGAGGTTAAATAAAAAAACACAGATGCTGGCTGGAGAGGCATATGACTACAGCAAGCAGATCAGTAATTGACAAGTGTCCTATGCATCCAGAGTCCCCACAACAGGAATCATTAGGGAGGAGAGCTGGCTGCATCTTTCTCAGGCTTGTGTTCTTGTCTGTCCCTATTCTGATCCACTATGCTTTTCTGAACACAGCAAAAGGTGCCACACCTTTCATTCCCTACAGGGTTCCTGCAGAGCACAAGATGTTACTGAGTAACTGCCTAATAAAACTGGAGGAACTAAACACCATGGACTTTACTGAGAAAGCTGCTCCATCAAAAACACATTTGGGAAACTGAATTACAATAATCCAATCTGAAAATATCTCAGATTTCTTTCCGTATATTTTGCTTTAATGATTAATATTCTTATCCAGATTTTCTAAGGGTGTTAAGTGTACTTCCATCACCCCTAACCTATCACATTCATAAAGTAGACAATTTCCTCATCTCTGTTTCATCTTTCATAATTTTAAAAAACAAATGACCAAAAACCCAAAACTTGATTGGTAATCATCTCTGCATTGCAAGATCTGTGGTTTAAGTGATCCATAAATAATGGAAAATAAAAGCCAGCAATAACAAAGGTTCTTTTTTCATTTGAATTAAGGGGGTCAAGAAAGGTTCTTAATTTCTAACTTATATTGCATTTTCCTGTAAATCTACAACATACAGTGAAGGGCATACATCTACTCCTTTCTCTTATTTCCCAGGAGATAATGCTTTTCCAAATCCTATCAAATGTGGTTTGAAAAACCCCACTATGACTCCCAAAAAACTGTATGATATAGAACTGAGAATCAGCTTCTTGGATCCTAATTACTGCTAAGAAAATCTCTAAATAATATTGGTACAAAAACATCTTGTCAAATATTGATTTTTTTAAATTTCATCAGTGTCAAGAAGGGGTAAGGTATATGATACTAAGGTAAGAAATCTGTGCCATAATAGGGGACAAAATAAGCACTCAGTGACTCAGAGGTGAGTGCAGCTCAAAATGGAAGAAATTTATAAGGCAGAAATATCATCTTCTAAAGTGTGTGCTTTTTTAAAACTGCAAAGAAATGCTTGAGCAGTACTTATCTCCCAAGTAGTGACATCATTTTGGGAATGCCTGTTTCAGGCTTTCTTACATACCCCTCGATTACGCAAGGCGTTAAATAATTAGGCCAAATCTTCTAACTAGGGAAACTAAACAGATCAAGATTAATACCATTTTAAAACACTCACCTTCAAGATACTTTTTCACTCTAAACACATTGCACCTCTTTGACTACCCAGCCATTCTTACCCTGGCCTCTACTTCCCATTTTGTGGATCTGCTTGCTGCCTGCTCTAAGGCAAAGCCTGGCCGCTTATTTACATAGAATGCTTTCTCATGAATAGTTTACAATGGCTACTTTCTTTAAAATGTGCAGATTCAACACCTTTTTTTAATATACTTTTTTTTGATTATTTTTTTAAATACACAGTACACAGACACAACATGCATCAGATTTAGGAGGAGATTTTATACCTGTCAAGACTCAGTTCCTATCTGCTAAGCTTAGTAGTTGATTTGCTCTTTCCTGTGGAAGTCTTAGTGTTTGGGGAATGGTGGAAAGAACTGCCAGATCCTTTCAGACCATTCTTGCTCGTTTTGTTGCAGCAGTGCTCTTGTTGGCAGGACCTCCTAGAAGATGAAGAGCCTGAATGGCTAGGAGGTGATTTACTCCTCCCAAAATGTGGGGATGAACTCCTCTGATCATGATGGGATCTCCCAGCCCGGGACGGAGAAGAACTGGCAGTACGGGGTAAAGAAGAGCTCCTAGGGGAGGCACTGGGACTGCGGCGGGGGATGACAGGGCTCTTGGGTGGCGTTTTTGGACTATGAGGTGATCCTGGACTCTTACACTGGGTAGAACTCCTTGGTCTTTGAGATCCATTCTGCAGGATTTGAGCCAGACGAGAGATAAGATCTGAGTCCGAGCTGCTACTGCCTAGGACTCTGTATCTGCGCAACCTTGAGAAGAAACGAAGAAAGATTATTTCTTTTTCCATCTATTCACTAAAATTCAAATAGAAACTCCATATCACTAGAAACTAAGGAGGCGGTTGCATTGCTGAACAGGTATGTGGACCTCAACTTTCCTGTTAGGTAGAGGTATTTGGATCTAGGCTTTGGCTTCTGTGTTGTTCAGCTCAACATAGTATTTGTATTTATATAAACTCACTCCCACAAATAGCCTCAGTGTTTACAGGATAACAGGAATTTCCTGGTGGTGTTGGAAGAAGTGCACTGAAGAGCAGTGCTTATTGCCATTTCAGAGGGGTACATCCATTCCTGCACACCATCAGTGCACTCCCATACACAATTTTAAGGGATGACAAGGCCCACTGCAGCTTCCTTGAAAGGATTTTGCACTACTGTATCAAAAATATCCTTATCTTGGGAATGTAGACAGAAAAACCTAAATTGTGGTTGTCTGCATATAGATGTGGCAAATGGGAGGTATTCTAAAATTCACTCTGCCCTACTTTAATTAGTTGGTTTACTTAGACATGATCTGAGCATTAATTGACTTAATGGTGATGGCTGGAATCTCCAAATATTTACAATGTCTACATTAAGAACAGATTAATTTTCAAGGGAGCTGAATACAAGAGCTCCTAAAAATTTCTATGGGTTTTTAAATAACCAGCAGTTCTGGAAAAGGAACCCCACTTTAAAAAAATGTGTAAAAATTTAGTTATAGATTGTCACGTTTCAAAAAATTGAATGCACATTTATCAATGTATTAGTTTTAACAGTGAACCAGGCTCATTTTGTGTATCAGCTTCTCCTCATTCATTCTCCAACATTATAAGGTTCCTCACCGAATTGAAGCCCAGCATTTGTTTTTCAATTGGTTGGAGGGTGGAACTTCTACAGCATTACATCCTGCACAGTAACTGTAGTCTAGCTCCTGAAAATCTATTTCAACCTGAAAATCTATTTCTATTTTCTCTGCATTACCTAGCTTCTACCCCAGGTCTAGTAGGCGGTTTTCCTGGTGGTGGCCGAGGAAAGAACTGAGCTGAACTTGAACTGGTAACTTGATCAGAGGTTGCCCAAGACACTGGTCTTGGAATCTTGCTTTTTCTGGACTGAGGGCTGCTTGGAGATAGAGAGCTATCTTCATTCTGCTTGCTGAAATGAGAGTCCAATGTCAATTTAGAAAACGAAGCTAAGACATCATCCTCAGAAAATGGTACTGGAGCAGCAGCCATTTTTTCCTCCAGTGACTTATCAGAGGCACTTGAGAGGTCACCAAGGAAAGATTTGAGCTGTCTCTTTTCCATAAGTAATTTGACCAAGTCTGTCTGATGGGCCTTTTTTAGAAGAAGCTTTTCCTTTGCAGAAACAGAAGAGGAATCTGACATTGAGTCTATCTCTTGTGCTAAAACTGGGATTCGACTCTGCCTGAATACAAAAGAAGATTTAACAGAGTCCTTCTTAGATCTATAAGAATTCTCATTTTCTGAAATGCAATGGAATAACTCTCCATTTCTGGGAGCATTTTTCTCTTTTTTATTCTCCTGCTGCAAAATAGTAGTAAGAGCCACTTGGTGGCATTTCAGGTCTTGGCTATGGACTTCCTCCTTATCAGAATGAAAACCATTTTCCTGAATGGTTGCTATTTTGCTTCCCTGTCTATTAACATGTGCATTATTAAGTCTTGAGGGAGACAATTCTGATGTTTTAGGTGCTATTGACTTCAGAACCTCATCTTGATTTGGCACCAAACAGATAGGCCTTGACTTTGATTCTTGAGCTGCTTCAGTATTTGTTAGAGGTTCCTCCTCTGCAGATTTTGAGTTTCCTGGCAAAGAAGAATTCTGTTCTTTGCTAAGCATTTCAATGGCATCCTCAGAAACCTCAGCCTCCTCCACAGGAATATTTCCAAGCTCTTTCTCTTCCTGTATCCCATTGTGTTCAGGTAGGTCCGTTTGGTCACAATCCGGGACAGATTCTTTGACAAGTCCTCCCCTGTCAAGCACCTCTTGGTTAATATTAAGTACCAAATCTGGTCTGTTCGCACTAGCTGGAAGTGCATCCTCTGTCCCAGCCAAACCTGGCAAACTTTCCTTTGGAGAGGAAAGTTCCATGGTATGTTCCACAGATTGACCATCCTGCTCTCTTCTCTCCAGCTGGTGGCCATAGTGAAAGCTCTCTGAAGCAGACTGTGTGGATGCCACTGAAGGTCTGGGTATTGTTATCTGCATTGGAAAATTAAAGAAAAAGGTGAGAAACTCAGGAATGTTATACAAGTAACATCCTTTAAATAGCAGTTTTGGTTCCACATCTTCAACATACATTATATAATGATTCCTATGAATCACAATGTTCAAACAATACCTAACTTCATAGCGTACATGTAGATAATCCGGAAAAAAAAAATCTATCCTCTCAAGATAGAAATATGTATCAGGTAAAAAAAACATGTCAGTAAAAAATGTTGCAGTTAGCAAGTATAACCCCCTGGGAAGGAGATCCTAACAGGCAGTTTTTGGTGGTTTTTTTTTTAATCTTAGTTTGAATACTCCTAGAATAAGTTGTATATAAATGTAAAATTTTTAACAAGTACACAGCAATATTTTTAGACAAATGCAGAAGACAAAGAACACAGTGACATTTAGATTCATAAATTCCATGCTCTTAATATATTTTTGTCTGGAAAAAGAGCTTTTCTCTGTATCCTGTATTAGTTATAGCTTTTCCTACTGAAGCCTATGCCCCATTTTAACTAGATAACCTGGTTAGGATATCTCCTTACCTACGGTGATTAAGACATTCAAAAAGTAAATACTTACATCTCTAAATCCCTTAACAGGTCTGATCCAATAGATACACATAAACATAAAGCACTCCTAACACCTGTATATATCATTAAGTCAGATACTCTTTGAAAAACAGTTGGTTATGATGAGTGCTGTCTTTGGCACACAGCATAATTGTTAGAGTATGTGTCCAGGAAATGGGAAACCTGCATTCATATCTCTCCCTACTTGATGGGTATAGACCCACTTCCTCTAGTTCCCATCAAAAGGGGAAAAAACCCAAGTGGAGTTCTTTCTCACCTTCCCCATTGAAGACAGGCAAATATACAGACAAAAATGCAAGAATCATGAGGTGAGAGGGTGAGAGAACACATACACAAGAGAGAGCACATACACAAGTTTTGTCTCTGGAGACATGGGAGGAATGCACTCTCACATGAAGAGGAGTCCAGCATTCTGGCTTATAGATATTGGTTCGAGTAAGTTGGTCTAAACAGCAAAAAAAAAATTAAAAATCAAGGGGATACCATTCCATCTTTTTCTGCATGGACAGAGAGTTCAGCTCTGTGTCTCTTTCTATTCTATAGCTTCATGAATCTGACACAATCTGTACTCAACAGAAAGTGGAAACTGGAGTCTGAGTTTGACTAAAAACACTTTCTTGATTCACTACTGGTAGAAAAGAAACCAAATGGAGCATTGCTAGCATTCTGCTATGTTAGAATACAGATTTTACTTGATTTTGTTAAAGAAATTGTACACAGTGCTGAGCTTACTAGGCTTGTGCAAGAAGCCTAGAACATTGGTATTACTGGCAGTAGAAACCAAACGAAACAAAAAAATAATCACACAGAGACCTGCAGTAAAAGTCTATTTTTTGTTTCCTTTATAATTTGTTTTCAAGTTTGGGCCAATACAGTCCTCCATGTTTGCTGAATTAAAATGGTACATTGAGCAAAAATCTGAGGTTACTTAGTTTGGGGAAAACAGTCCTACTCATCTCCTCTTACTCTTAGTCCAGGTTCTTTCATCTGAAAGAAACACTATTTCCCTTTTGAGTTAGTGAAATGTTTCTTAGTGCAAAAGACTTCTTTTGAGAGAATCCAAGACCATCAGTTCAGCTACAGAAAGAACAGAGGAAATAGAATTGTCTGTAAAGGCACCCTTCCATGATTAGATCATTTAGTGCGTTAATCTTGAGTATTAAAAAACAGTTTAGAGAGAACTCTGCACAGAAAAGAAAAAAGAAAAAACTGGAGGAGAAAAAAAATAAAACCAAAAAGATCTATGAAACAGGGGAGCTGTCCCATAGGTTTTCATCCAGACATAGGAATTTGCCTGAAGACAACACTGCTCAAGGTAGCCTATATTGAAGGACTTGCTTTCATTCAACAGAGGGACTTATTTTGGCCTGTCAGACAAAAATCATCAGCTTGCTTAAAAATTCTGATCTACAATCTGGGTAAAAGTGAGTTCAGGAAATTTTAATGCAATATTATCCTTGGAAGAGGCGGTTCAAATTTTGGAGAGCTCACTTGGGCATTTGATGTCCACTGAGCTCTGTCTTGTTTCAATAGTTTGTTTCAGTACCTTGTTCTCCAGGGCTGCAGATGCATCTCAAAAATAAGCATGTGTAAATATTTCCTTTTTCAAACTTTTCACTGGGTGAGCTAATCCAGTTGCCAATCCAAATAATTTAGGATTAAAACACCAGAGTTATCTTCCACATATCTGAAGGATAACTTCCCTCAGAACAGAATGATTGGGGTGTCCTCTCAACTTACAGAGATGAGACAACCTTATGCATTTGCTTTCAGAAGGGTATTTATTTGATATATTTCAAGAAGAACTGCAACTGCATTTAAATCCTCCTTTGCAAAAATACATTTACATTAAAACTCTCTTTTCCTTGTGAAACTTCTTTCATATGTCAATTCTTTGCTAGAAGAAAGCAGCTCTGATATGAAGGCAATTTACATTTTTCAATAGACTTCATATCCTTTGCCACATGTGGAGAGAGAATTTTCTAGTCTTTCCACCATATCTTGGCCATAGAGATTTAACCCTTACATTCAAGAAAGAGGAGATTAGGCTTGTTGAACCACCTACAATCAAATAGGCAGGAGCTATTTGTGAAAAAGAAACATTGAACAAATGGAGAAAAGAAAAGGATACTGGATGACTAATTATCAATTAAAGATCTGGTACTACTAAATAATTCAAACTTTCAGAAAAGGCTTTTTGAACACATATATCACTTTCTTGATTTTTATTCACTAACAAACAAAAATTTGTTTTCTCACATGGTCAATAAACCTCTTCTTGGTCTTCTCAAAGTACAAGAACTAGATCCCTGTTGGACTTGACACTTCACATATGTGTTCAAGAAATTTAAATGGGCAGTCATAAACTTCATATTTTTATTTCTTGTGCCGCTAAATACACTCTTATCCTATGAGATTTTTGCGGTTAATTATGCCAATTATGTAAAACACCAAACCTGAGGAACAAAGATTACAATTCATCTAAGTGAAATATGGGGAATACAACTTAAAATCCTACCTTTCACCTCAACATGATAACTAGTTTAAAACACTGATTTTGCAACTCCCACACTTCAACAGGAGTTATGTGACACAACAGATCACTAAAAATGGCTGAGACAATATATGGAACAATTAATCCAAGGTTCTCCTTTAACTCCAAAATATTCCAATTAAATTACTGCTACCATAGTCTTGAATCTTTTGGCCTTCCCTAAATATTTTCTTAATTCCTGTTTCCTCAAATTCACACTTGAACCAAGATGAGAAATTACCCTGCATTTCTTCAGGAAATTTTACGAGAGTGAGTGGGATGTCAAGAAGGAATAAGAACAAAACAACAACATAAACATCCTCCATGGCATCTGATAAACTTTCCTCCTTTTAAACCATTGACAGGCTGCAATAGTAAGCAATATGCTTGCATGAATGCCTCTGTGTACATATACAGCTAATTGTAGAGGAATGAAACACTGAGTTTAGCTCTGCAAAATTGCTAAATGAAAGACATAAAGGTGTGAATATGGATCATTTTATAATATCAGCAATAGCTTCTTCATTCCACTCATGATGTCTGATACTTCTGAATGTCAAGGGCTGTCAGGACTTTGGGCCTCTTAGAGACGTGGTGTGTAGCTCTGCTTCCTGCTAAACCTTTCATTATTTGGAGTTTTTCATATTAATACACCATCATCATTATATTACTGGACATTCTGAAGACACTTCACCTAATCAGTTTACTCTTCAGAACATCTTTGCTACCTTTGTAAACCGTGAAGCTTTTGTATGCAGGAGAATAAATCCCCCACATCTTTTCTCTTTTCCCTGCTTCTTTTTCACCTATGGTTAGCTCTACAGCCAGTAGGAACAAAAATAATATTAGTACAAGTCTGGAAGTGCAACTCTGATTTGCAAGACCAAAAATTCTCCCTAAATCTTTCCAGTTCACCAGCTTCCTCTTACTTCATGAGCTTTTCTTTACTTACATTACTTACTTTCTATTTCTTCACACAATATTATGCCTCTGCAAAGAAATTTGAATCGCAGATTGTATGAAAAAGCCAAAGTTATATAATGCACTGTCCTGTAATTTACTGCCAGTGCCATTCTCACACTGCTACACCTCACATCTTGGGAGACAGCTCACAGCTACCTGTTCAGGACAGACCCACCTCCCAAAATCCTCCCTACCTACCACTGTCACTCCTACTGACTTTCTAGAATGTGGTCATTGTATCCCTTACATTCCATTCCCAGATTAAGCTCACAGCAGGGAAGTTAAAGATAATTATTTATATGTTTACTAAAGTATATTGGCTGTTTCTACAAATAGACTAATATGGGGATAAACAGGATAAACATATGGCTTTAATTCAGTGTGTTGTGGAACACTAGACTAAATTTTGATACTGAATCCTTATCAATAGTCCCGTATATATAGTACTGCAAGCATTGCAGGCATTTGTAGGAACTGCTGGGCCTCAGGACACCATCATTTTTTAGTAAAAACTCACATGTGGCAGGCCCTAATCCTAGGCTAAAGAGAAGTGAAGTATTAAGAGGCACATGTTGCTCTCCACAGCTCTTCAGATACATTATTTCTTCTATAATGTTAATTTGGCCATTGATTTACACGGAGGTTGTGAGAAATGGGAAGAGGATGGAATAAACGCAGAGCTATAAATGAACAACTGTGTTTTCAAATTGTCTAATGTGATAGGTAGCTTTTGAGGATAAAGAACATAGAGATCTGTGTGTACAGTCTTTCTCTAAGGCTTATTAGCCATGGTTTAACTTTTGAATTCTTTATAGAGCTTCACTTTTCAGTTATTCCTAGCCCACTTATCAGACAAAATTAGACTTTTTTTTTTTTTGTTCTAACATAAAGCTATATCCTATACAGGGCAAATACTGATTGCTCTAAAAATAGTAATTTGATTCCTTTTAGAGAATGACCGTGACTGTTAAAAAGTGACTAATTAATTTGGTAACATGACTAAAACAGGTACTCATTCAATTTGAAACTACTTCTATATATTGCATAAACCAATTGAAGAACATTCTTGAAATTTACTGCTGAAATGGAAAGCAGAAGCACTTATAGACTATTATTTCATAACACACACATAATACTCCTGTGATACTGCTATTAAAATGATCAGTATTGTAGTATTTTTCTTGAGTTCCAAAGAAATGGTTCTTTTTAAAGAAAGCATTGATTTGCCTCAATGCACAGTTCAGAGGTGTGAATTTTTTTCCCTGTAATTACAGTTGCACTAGAATCATATCTAATTTTAATAATAGAATACAATTATTTTAAGAAATAAATACATCTAAATTAAAGATTATCTTCTGAATTATATTGTAGACAGTATGTAGACCTATCTACAGACACAATGTTAATTATATTAATTAGATCAATTATAACTTAATTACAGGACAAACAATCATGATTCATTATGTCCTGAACTGTAACCACCTATTTATTTCAAGATAATTATAGTATGAAGTGTCATCATGGAAACAATTGTTGACCCCAGAGTTAATCAGCTCTCCATGGGAAATCCCACAGACCACTTAGCTTTCCTGAAACATCTTTACTTATTTTATGCTAATGAAATTATGATGTTAGAAAAATGTAACAAATCACACATGTTTTGGATAGGATGGGTATTTTAAAAGAATAATTAAAAAAAAAAAAAGATAACTTCAAGGACAGACAAGACTAACTGCAAGTTGTGATTACAAATTTTGGGAATCATAAAAGCATTGCTGATGCCAGAAACACAAACATGTTAAACAATTATAACTTTTTATATTTTTGGGGTTCTTTGACTCAATGTATGCAGATGCTATTACCACTGGTCAGTCCAGACTTTCATCACTTTTCTGCTGCTTCTAGTAGAGAAACCTGCAGAAGCAGAAAGGCCAAAATGCTTCTGTCACTACAAACGGAAATCTTCTCTACAGCAACACACTATTCAGGAAAAATTTATTCATTCATGCTGACTGCTTGTCCTCAACTCTTAATTATTTAATTTACAATGTGGAAAGTTTCCATTGCAAGAATTTAACATGCTGTACTTTTAGTTCTTCTTTACACCAAAGGCAGATGAGAAAAAAGTATGCCTGAAGAATTTCCTTCAAACAGACGACTGCTCTGTAAAGGCAGCATTTAGTTTTCTATGTATCAAGCAATTTCCTCGGACACTTGGATAAAAGTAAAAAATAAAAATTTTTACTTGTTCACATTAGAAAGAGTGTGTAGAAGAAAATTCTTCTAGAAACATTATTATCAATATAAAATCCAGTTGCTTAAAAGAATGTGAGTAAGCCAGTGTAAAATTTTTTGAAAAATTAACACTTATTAACAATTACCCCATCATGAATGGGATGGTAAACATCTGCACATTTTCCCTACTTAACAAAATCAAATCTACTGTGTATCAAACAGTTCTCATAGCTACAAGCTGGACTAACTCCTTGCATTTCTGCCTTGAATGAAACAGGGAAGAACCTAACTTAAACCTCATGCTGACTCCACATATTTTCCATCAGGATAGGTAACAAGAGGCATAACAATTCTGTAAAATCTGAAATTGGAACCTTTTTTCTACAGACAAACTTAACTTTTCAACTCAGATCAGTATATTATTTCTCTTCTTGGATATGAATATGAAAGTGATGGCTTGTATTTCCATAGCTTCTTGTGTGGGAATATTTCAGAGCATTTTGTAACTAATTATATAGTATATAATTACAAAATATTTTTAAAATGTCCCAGTAAGGTAGAAATTTGAGAATTTTAAGACAGAAAATATTTGTATAAGTGCCAACTAATTCTAATTGCTTAACCTGAGAGACACAGATTAGCCTTCCCTAACACAATGAATAACCATAAAATAATAAGATTTAAACTAGCCTCCCTGCACATACCTTGTTGCAGTGTGTTTTAAACTTCCGGGTCCCTTACCCAGGTGTGCCAAAACCCTCCCTCCCCCCCTCGCCCCCTTGCTGAGTGAGTCCTGTCAATCAGGCTTAACATTCCAGCAAAGGTGTCATGTGGTTGGTCAAGTTCAAAGGATGCCCCTCAGGCCTGGGGGTCACTGGCCTGTCTAGGTGTCCCTTGTCCCTTGAGACCCCGCCTCCCCCACCTGGTTGGTGGCTCACCTGTCCCCTCCCCTCCCCTCCCCCTGAGCTTAAAAGGTGAGTCCGGCCATGTGCTCGGAATTCTGTTCGGGTTCTTCCCAAGATTCAGACATCTGTAACCATGGAATAAACCTCTGGATATTAAACCCTCCAGCAGAATCTCTCCTTTGTCCTCACCTTCGCCTGAAGCCTTCTTCCTAAGGTAAATGGAGTCCCTAACAAGCCTGGACTTGTTTAGTGCCCAGCTGAAACCATCAGCAAGCTAAAGGTGTCTCTGGGGTGATACACCACAGAAGCCGCCTCTGGCTCAGCCACGAGGGTCAGACTGGCCCAGGCACAATCTAACTGGTAATATTGGGATTCATATTCCAATATACCTGATTAAGCAGACTGAAAAAAGAAACATCCGAATGACAGACAAAACTGGAATCCACCTTTGTTAAGGGCTGTATCATATTATAAAGCAGCCAGTTTAGAAGTATTCTAGATTGCTGCCATGGCTAAAAGAGGTGTTCACTATCTTATTGAAGAATTAGAGAAACCAGAGATAAAAATCTGCACTCACTGATTTTGATTGTTTCTTAAGACACAGCTGCACATTTAGCACTAAAACTACTTAAGCAGTATCTTCACACACAGCCCTGGCCAGCAGTTGCTGCACTCACATCACCTTTACCATTGACCTCACACAACACCCAATGCCGCTCTCTAAATAAGCAGACAACTCATCTGGTTGGAAAAGAAAGAAAGAAAAGTATTAGGTTTCAAGAGGATTTGCTGTACAATTTGACCATGCTGTAGATGCGAAGGATACTAACAGCACTCCAGACACACTTTTCAGACCCAAGTACAAAGAATTCATCTGGGTTTTTTGAGAGCTATAATGCTGTCACACTCTTTTCTTTATTCTGCAAGTTGAATAACTAAGGAGAGCTGAAGAAAAACACTCCAATTCTCTTTCATAATTTATGTATGGCAAGACAGGAGTCTTGTATTGAGCAAATATAGACCAACCTACATTTGCACTAGTGTGCAGAGAATATACAGAGATTTCATGACTTCCTCCTATCTGATACCAAAGTACAGGAAGATAGGTTAGAGCTCCTGAACCCACATTCATCAAAAATCTGGAATGAAAGTCACTTTGCTTGATTTCAGAAACAAATGTATAATTTCTTATTTTTTAATACATGAAACTAAATTTAACAGTACAGATCCCTGACCTCTGCAATACATTAGTTATGAATGCTGAACCAAATTGCAGACAGCAGGAAAGACATGAAAATATATTCAAGACCAAATATTTGTAGAGATTAGCATGAATGACATTAAAAGTCTTTTAAATATTTAAAATATGTCAAAAAGAGAAGGACTTGCAAAAGTTTTTGAATTCTTCAGTGAGCCATAAAGTACATGAGGTTTTCATTGTTGGAATGAAGTAAACAATCACGTGCTTGTATTTTCCATGGAAAGTGAAAAACTGATCATTCTTAACACAGTTATGACTTTCAAATCACAGCTCAAAAAGCAACACAGCAGTCAAGCACTTACCAGGTAAAAGGAAAGAAGAAGCTTAATGTTCACTCCACTGAGCAGCAGCACCTGGCACAATGCCAGGTCTTCTTCACATGACAAAGTACATCACTTTGCAGCCCTTATTAATATTGCAGCTGTATTTATTTTTTGGATACTAAGGAAGCCAGAGAAGATCCTCTGTACCAACTTGCTTTTTCTGAGCATTATGGACATTTTACTAAGTTTGCTAATTACATCTGCAATAGATTCTGACTGAAAAATTTAAATCGTAGCTATAGGGACCAAAAAAAAAAACCAACCCAAAAAATCCCAACTACCAAAAATTAAGGTCAACTTGCATCCTAGAATACAAACTAATGCCAAAAACTACTGAAACTTAACTCCTAATGAGTTATTTTCTCCTAGGTCCCTTTCCCTAATCAGTATGTCAGCCATCATGAAGATGTGGTATTTTGGTATCCCATCAAGTTCACAGTCATGAACACCGGGGAGCTACTGTTTGTTTTTATACATCAAACACAGATATTTTTTTTAATATTCAGCTAAAAAACAGTCAGGATTTTACCTTGTTATCACATACCAATAGTCCTACAAGATTTTGAAAGTAACTAAGCTTAATGAATTACTTTTAATATCAATACTCCTGTTCATTCTTCCTTGAGAAAAGAAAAACTGGAATATAGAACTTTTTATACTGAAAAATACATTGGAAATGAAAGGCAACACAAAGTATAATCCAAATGAAACATTAATGGTAAAATGATGATGATATGTCAGTCTTATGCATTAATGCTATGTCATACTGCTTTACCCAACAATGCAAACTCACACTACTTAGCAGATCTCAATATTTTTGTAATACAAAAATTATTTTTGTAATACAAAAATTACACTTCAATAATGACTGCAAGCCTTCATCTTTCATATTGAAATGAAACTGGAAATACAAAACTACAAAAAGTCCCCTTTCTTTAGTGGCATTTTGATTATCTGTGACCCCTGATAATTGCCATCTTTATTCTATATACTGTAAGCAGGGGAAAATTTTATTATTTGCTAATTTCCAAAGAAATGTTCTGACTATTACTAGATCTCTTTTTGTCACATTAAAATCATTTAGGGCAGTCAAAATTTTAATGTGTTCCCAGTTTGAAATTCAGCTAGTACTGTGATTATAGGAATCCATTATTCTTAGCTTTAAATTAAGCAAAAAAAAAAAATCTATATTTTATAATCCTATCTTTTTTTCAAGAGAAAATCTCTGAGGAAGTGAATCTGTCTTTCAGAACATCCAAAGATGCTTTGTGTTCCAGATCTTAACCTGAATAACAGCTCCTTAAATATTCCCCTCTTCTAAGTGGGACAGTATTATCCTCCTCACAGAGTATTCCCAACTCTATTCCTGGAAAAGATCCATTCTTACTCCCCAACTTGATTTTTCAAAACATTTTTAGGATGCTGTGTATAGCAGTATGACTAGCATATGCCTACCACCAGACTGTGCAGAGCAACTGAAAACGTGAAACATTATAGCTGACTGCTACAACACAGTCATTTCTATGAAGACAAGGCTTATTCACCTGCTCAGCTTGTGCTTTTGAGATGCGAATGACAGGGGGGAGCTTGCTGCCACAGGGAATGACAGGAAGCTGCCTACGGCCAGTTGAGCGGGAGGAAGAGGAGTGGCTCTCAGCTGACTGACTCCTGGGTAAAGCAGCCTCCCTCAGAGGGTCCGAGTGGATGGACAGATAGGCTATAGGGCTCATGGTGCGGAGGATGGGACTTGAAATTCTTGGAGTGGAGAAATGCAGCATATGACATGAGTTGAGCTGTGAGAACAACATGGCGGGGAAGAAAATAAGGTTGAATATATTTTAATAATTCTTGTTTATGTTTCGCCTGTATACATTTCCTCAAAAACCATATTCACAACTCTCTAAGAGGCTGAAAGGTCATAATTTAAGAGGTGTCTTAAGTCTAATCTTCACATTTTCCATCATTTTCAAAAATCCAGTATCAAAATCAAGAGTAATTATAATTTCTCTAGCTGGACTCTTCATTCACTCAGTCTTAGAATCATAGAATCATTTAGGTTGGAAAATAAAATCAGATTCTTTAAGTCCAACCTCTGCAACCATAATAACTGGTCAGTAACAATCTAGGGCTTGTAGGGCTTTAAATGTAATAAACAATCAGAGGCTGTTTCAAGGACATTGCATACATCAGTTGATAACTGGCTCGTTGATCATTGACTGATCCTTTCAAACACTTAGCACATCCGCACAACATCATATCTGTGTTTCTGAGATTACTACAGTGATAGCATATACACCCTTTGAAGGCTTTACTGCTGTGCCAAAAGCAGCATACATTAAGAACTGCCCCTGACAGGATTAATCAGTAAGGTTAATACTAAACAATTCTGATGAAATTTCCCAAATATGAGACCAAACTAGAAGGCTACACTGGCCTGGAGAATCAAGGAACAATTGCTTCATCTTGAACTACATTAATTAAAGCATTTAGATAAGAGGTAAGAAAAAAGAATAGGAACTGCAAACTCTTCCAAATGGTTAATTTTAGACAAAGTACATTTTTAAATTGCTTATTGATGATTCTAATAAACCTATAGCTTTGATATACAAAGCTAAAATCCACTATTTTTTTGCAAGACCTTTACCAGTACTGAATAAATATCTCATAGTGACACACTTAATACCTGTAAATGAGATTGCTATACATAGTTTGCAATTCTTTGTTCCAATTACAGTTAGAGAAAACCATGAAGAGTAGAGATAAGGAAATTTTCTGCAAGCTTCATGCTTCATGAAGGTGACTTTTTGTTTTATACCATTGCAATTCTAACCTATATCCTCTAGAAAGCAAGACCATCTAGCAAGCATTTCCATTTCTAAGGAAAAGGTATCTTTTAATTGTGTCAATACTAAAGCTTCAGCTCCCACAATGCATCACTGACTTGAAACTGGAAAAAAATGAAGTATTTCCAGTGCCTCATAAAAGCAGCAAATGAGAAGACAAGGTACATGAAAATTTAATTACTTACAACTCAGAAATAAATAGATATTTAAGAGCAAGCTTTTGATAAACATAAGCTTGACATATAAAATTTCCATTTCAGCAATATTTCTAAATAACAAAAAAAATAGATTCACACAATAAACCCTCTTCTATAACACACACATACACACATATACATCTACACAAATTTGTGTTGTCAGCCAAGTGAGATCAAAGCAAACTGTTGTTTAATTTAAACTGAAAATGAAGATGGAAAGAGCTGTTACATGCTTAACTACTTCAAATCCATTATTTCTTATTTACTGAAATATTTGCTTGATAAATATAAGTTGCAAGGATTTGTGAAAGCACTGTATGGAGTTCTTTGCAATTCAATACAAACACAGAAAATTAATGAGGCTGTGGGTCCATAAGACACAAAGTCCAGCTCTAGCCTGTTAGTACCAGGTGTAGGAAAAGAAAACTAGAGCTGTATGATGCAAAGTGCTGCTCCAGTATAAATTCACTTTTAGTGTAGATCAGCTCAAATTCTTTTGACAAATTACCTTCATACCAGTAGATATTACAGCAAATCCCACACTGTCTGTCCTGCAGCCAAAGCGAACATAAATCTATTATTAAAGCATAAAATCAGCACATACACCCTTAGCATACTCTGAGTATTCAACATATATGTGATCATGTGCCCACAACTAAGCCAGATAAAACTGGTCTTTGCTGGTAGCACACAGAATTTGTATTGCAACTGAAAAACCAAGACTGATAACATGAAAAATGCTTCTCTTACCTGCAGGCCTTTTTTTTCATAATAGCATAATTTGATGTAATTTTTTATGCCTGAGACTTTCTCATCCCCAAGCCAATAACTAACACATTTTTCTCTCTTATTTTTCGAGTTCAAGTTTCCTTTCTTTACATTTCTCTACATTTTTAATAGAATGCTGATGCTGTGTATAACAAGTGTGAAGTGATATTATCCACAATTACAGGAAGTCCATATACACAAACAATTTCAGGAAGAATATTTATCTACAAATGGAAAGACTGTAGACCAGAAATTTCTTTCCTTCAAAAGAAAATAAAATTATGGGTGAGTGTATGAAATATTAATTTCTCATACAGAAACATCCATGCTAGTAGTTAATAAAATAGTGAACAATAAAGCTCTGAAAGAAATGAAGAACAAAGAAGAATCACCAAAGCAAAAAGGAAATATTCAAAAAAATACTTGACTTATGATAGGAAAACTATTTTATGCTTTCACCGCTGAAGTAATTGCTTGCATATTTAACAAACCTATCAAAATAAGCCCAAAAAGCAAAACCATACTTTGTTCTAAGCCACAGTGAAGCAGGTCAGTAGAATACATATACCCATATGAGAGGTATATTCATAAGCATGATGATCATGAATGTTGGCATGTCCTAGAGTTTCAAGCTGTCTGAAAGGAGTGAACTAGTTCAGTAATTATAAGTTTCTAAATTACTACAATTTCAACATCTATTTTAACCCCTTTTAGTAACACAAATTTAATTTATAGTTCTAAAATTAACATTCTTGAATCCAAGCCTGCTCTTAGTAACTGGCGGAAAATAACTAAATCAGCAGAAAAGTAAAGTATCACCTTTGCCTATTATTTTTATTGCCAGGAAGGTGCTACCTAGAAAAAATACTAAAGAACAAGAACATCTTATGCACAATCAAGGATCACATTGAAAAAACAATGTGTAGTTTCAGGGCAAGTACTTGGAGGAAGAAAGAAAAGGAGTCTACCAAACAGCTCTCAGGGGTCACCAGGACCTTTGAACAGAGAGAACGGCGAGAAGAAGAGGCACACACACACTTGCTCCCAGTGAAGTGACAAGAACACTCACCTATAAGAACTAGGTTCTAGTACCCTTCATAAGGAATATTTAAGTATCCTTTATAAAGTGGAATGCATCAATGAAGGCCAAAAAGAAAAACTCACCCTGAAATAGCCTTTTAGGCTTTGTGTGGCTTTCAAGGGCCAATGAGGTAGATGGAAGACTACCCCAAATTGCCATCACAGTTGGAGGAGACACACTGTATAGGCACACTCTGTTCCCAGCTACTAAACTGGCTAAGTAATTTCCATTTTTTTATTCTCAGGTCAATTTATATTTTCTATTGTACATCATTCACCTTTGAAATACCAAATTCCTTCCTGCCATTCATCTTGCACTCACAACACTACTTGCTCTTCCAGCATAACATAAACTATATTAATTTCCCCCTTTTTTGAGGTAATGACAAATGCTACTTATCTCCCTGCAAAGCGAGAGTAAAATATAATTTCACTCGAGTTTCTACTTCAGCCAGTATT
Source organism: Zonotrichia albicollis (assembly GCF_047830755.1). Taxonomy (NCBI): domain Eukaryota; kingdom Metazoa; phylum Chordata; class Aves; order Passeriformes; family Passerellidae; genus Zonotrichia; species Zonotrichia albicollis. The sequence goes on along the minus strand of NC_133824.1, from coordinate 29,462,398 downwards.
TCTTCCAATGCATTTTATAGTAATTAACTTTGTTTGCAACCATTTCTGCTCCCATATTCTGAAGCTTCTTCCTTCACAGACAAAGATATTGTCCATTTTTTGCACTGTAGTACATAATATTTGTACCACCTCTGCTTTTAGTTTAAAGTAAAACAGCTATTTCCCCCAAAAGAGCCACATTTGCATAAAGTGTACAATTGTATAGTGCATTTTATTAGAAAATTACAAGCTGTTTTTAAGGGCTCTTGAAATAAAGACACTTGGTAATTAGTATTTTTTACAGGACCAAGTGCTACTTTTTCTTGTTTGTTTTACTAAAACTGACCTTAAAATACAAAAACCGAACAACTTAAAAATTTGAAATAATTTTTCACCTTTAAAGGTTTCTAACCATCAAAAATTCTTTCATGCATCTAATATTTCAAACTAAATCTCAAAAATCTGTTGTTTAACACAGTTCTATATTTTCTATTATACAAAACAAATCTTCTATAAATGACATTATTTAAATTATGATGTCCATACATCTTGCCTTTTCCATGAGAATCTAGGCACAGTTGAAATTTTACTGTGCTGCTATAGTCAATTACATTGGGTAGCTCATTTTCACTATAAAGGATATTCCACACCTGATAATAAATGACTAGTCAGTGACAAATTTTTCTAATGAGCTGGCAGTAACTTTCACAAAAAGTGGTGATACAAGAAGAAAAATATAGCTAGGTTTTTTGGCTCAAGGGAACTACACAGAACTGACCTTTAGATCATAGATGCCACAGTATCTACTTTAATAAGGGGAGAAATAAAACCATGACGTGATTCCCAATCACTTAACCATTAACCTCACTTACTCCTTAAGTAAAGGCAAAGAAGTCTCTGTTTAGAAACAGTGACAGGAGAAAAAAATAAATGTTCAAAAACTGTGCAACAGAGAATTCCTCAGAAAAGATGGAAAAAGAAAAACAAGGATACGCAACAAAAGCAAAGCAATCTGTTTTGGCAAAAAGTATAAGAGTAAAGTAGGATTTGCAAAAGGATTTAAGAAGTGAAAAGCAGCAACACTTTATAAAAGGCAACAAGTTGTTTGTATAGGGACCATTGGAAATTTCTGAAGTAACAGGAAGAAACAAAGTGAATTCCAGAAGCAAACACTGCAGGAATAATAGCGAGACATGAGAGCAAGTAACTGTTTCTTTAATTTCAGCCACTTAGATTTTTCCTGGAGCACATGAAACATGGTAGCACAGTATTTTACATATTCAATTGCAATTTTATATTTATGTACTGCAAACATAATAAATATGTGTTTGCATGTGTGTCCCTCACTGATTAGGAATCACTGCACAAGGAGCTTCTTTAGACAGACAGATATATAGATAGATAACTCTGTAAAATGTGGCCAGTTTTGTGGATCACGCCTGCAGAACAATTAGCACTTCCATGGGTGACTGTAAACAGCTGTGTAACAGAATATGGAAGATCAGTCTTCAAGAATCAAGTCCCATACCTGCTGAAACTAGACATTTCTGCTACACCACCTTTACCATTTCCTCTTACAATTCTGAATGAAGAAGAGGTTTTCTTACCGGAGTGAGTGCTCCTTCTGCTTGAGCTTCCATAGGACTTGTAGGGGTGGCTGCAAGAAGCTGTCCTGCAGCTCCAGACAGAAGTTCCAATTTATCTGTAAGCTGTTCAGATGCAGCAGGGTGACATTCCACGTCGAGAACAAACTCCACACCTGAAGTTTGGTTCTTGGCATGGACATCGTTTCCTGCCCAACCACCCTCTTTGGACTGCTCTTCTGGAAGGGACTCCTCTAGAACTTGTAGTACCTCTGGCTCTTCATCTGAGGGACTTCCAGTCATTTTGTGCCCTAAAGCCTCATTTGTCCTGAAGTCCTGCAAGTCCCGTTCCTTATCTATTATCACCCATTCCTTAGAATCAACCTCCTGCCTGCAGGAGCTTAGGTTAACAGCTACAAATCCATTGCTCATAACACCATCAGCATGGTCAGGAGAATTAGCTGACGCAGGCTTTGAAGCATCTGGAAGATACTCTTCATCATAGTGCCAAACATGGTCCGTGCGGGCAGGAAGAGATGTTTTCTGAGAAAGAGGAGGAACGCCAGCAACAGGAGTCTCTGCCACTTTCAAGTCTTTCTGCTTCTTCTCCAAACTTAGAGAAAAAAAGTTAATATCTGAATTAGTTAAGAATTAATTAAATCATTTATATTACATTTGAGTGTTTTCAGAAGAAGAAAATTAGATTTATATAAAAATTTGTTGTCATATTCTACAACAACCTACAATGGTTCAAATATCCACAATTTGAGACAAATAAGTATGATGTCAAGTAAATATGGATGGTCTTAGAAATGTACACATTTTTAATTTTAGTTGTAATGCATGACATTGTATTGTAAATATAATTACCAGAAAGGAGAATTGTGAGAGAAAAAAAGTCAGACGTGAGGTAACCACAGATGTCCAGTGTACTTAATTTGTTACAAAGCAGAGACTCAAAGAGGAAGAGAAGAAACGGATGTCTCCTGCAGGAGTTATTATATGCTTTCAAGAAGAATGTTATTTATTGCTTTGACTGATTCCTTACTTATGCTTTGCATAATTTGTTTCATCAAACAAATTCAAATTCCTAGCTCCCCTATGAAGTATTCAGAAAGATTTTGCAACTGTCATCGCCCCAGCTCTCTTCTACTGTCCCCACTCAGCCTCTGCCTTTCAGTCAGATTTCACTTTGTCCCTCTCCCCTTAATCTTGCTAGACACAGGCAAACTGAATCCATTTTCATACCTCTGTCTCTTCTCTACCTTCAAATGATATTTTAAGTTATCTGTCTTCCACCAAGATTTTTTTATGTTGGTGTAAAACATTTGGACATAACTAAGCCTGCTGCATGCAGGTAGATTTCTAACTTCTTCACTCCAGTTCCTGTAAACTTCCCTTCTCGTATCATATAGCCTAATCTCATGCTACCTCTATTGGGCACCTGATGTCAACTTTCTTATTCAGAATGACTTGTACTGACTGTCAAGAGTATGCCATCGAAGAAAAACTTAATAAATACTAGGGTTACAACCACTAAGTCTTGAAATAAAAAATTCCCAGGTGAGGGAGTCCAACTTCAACCGTATTCAAGCACTAAGAATTTTCTAAAGCAGTTAACAAGTAGTGGAATCCATTAATTGAGCAATATTATGAAAAATATTTTGCAGTAACTTGCATAAGCATACTCAACAGGTCCATTCCTGTTCTTCACACAGCATAGATAACAGTATCCTAACCACATATCCTTAAAAGATCCTAGCAAAATGATACCATAATTTCTTTACCAGGTCTCAAGAAACTTATCAGTGTCGGGCTTAGACTCCAAGGTCATACGCTTCTCCAGTTCAAAGCTGTGAATGGAGCGCAACTTTCGCACCAGTGGAACATCTCTGTCTAACTGGGTGGTCTCTGAGCGAACTCGAATTGGAGAACCAAGACTTGGGGCATTCAGCATTCCATTCCCTGGTCCATGGCTGTTTTCTTCCTCTGTGGCAGCCTGTGCAAAATGTAAAGTAAAAACGTAACTCACTAGGAGAGGCAAAACAAGAGGAAGACAAGGTACTACATGGGAAATACCCCCCCAGTTTTTAGACTGTGAAAAGCCCATTTGTGTTTGGAATAGTCCTTAAGTTCATGCCATAGTTAAGTTATGAGTTTAGATATACTCTTCAGCACACATCTATAGCTGACAAAATACTGGCAATATATTGGTTCTAGGTAAGTGAGAATAGGAGTATCAAAGACACTAATACAGTTACATTTACTCTGATACTTCAAACCCATCTCTGAAATTTTCTTCAGTAATAGTCTGAAACCTAGCATTTGGTAGCATCTTTGATCTGCTTCACAGTCAAGTGCTCTTATTAAAGAGAAGCTAGCTTTCAGGCTGTCTTTTTGTTTCTCTGGAGCATATAACACTGTTATACACTAAATCTACTAAATATTTCTGTGACTTTAACCTATGTTTTAACCCAGCTGCATTCTATCTTAATAATGACTGAACATGATTTAGAATAATAACTGAATATGATTTAGAGCTGGGAAATCATGATCATCCTTGGTTTCTACTGGTGTAACAGAAAGTACCTTTGTTTGAACTAGAACGATCTCCTTTCTCTCTCTTTGGTAAAAACAAACAAACAAACAAACAAACACATTTGAAAGCAGGCACCATGCCTTGGTCTTTCCCACAATACATTTGTTTTCCTAGCACATAATGAGTAACAGCTTCAAAACTAGACAGCCCTCCTAGATAAAGAACACTTTAGTACCAGATCTGTTTTCATGTTAAAAACACTGTTATATTAAGAAAGAGGCAACATATGTCCAAGTATGAAACACAATGATTGTGAGTAAGGAAGAGAGGGACGAATTCTCAGCAATCACTTTGGAAAAAACAGCAGTATTCTCTTCTAAAGACCAGCCAATGAACCTCTGAATCAGTACAAAGGTATCACATCTTATGGAGACAAAACCACCAAGTGCATTAAATGGATACTGCCATTCACACTGAGGATTTGTTGACTGGAGAACATTAAAATCTTCTTTTGCACATTTAGAATCTAGCTTCTACACATGCAAGATGCAGGAAAATTGCTTTGATTTCACTCAGTGAGCAGGAATGACGATAATGTCTGAAGAAAACAAATAGGAGTAAACTACAAAGAGTCTCAAATTATCAGCAAGCTATTAATCATAAAGACCTGATAAAGTGACACAAGTCTCAAAAATCTGCCTGCTTTTTTCAATATATAAAATGTGTTATCTCCAACATAAATAATTTTCTTAGGTCGTTCTGGTTAATCAGTATAAGTACAACTGCCATATTAATTACATCTTATGGGCACTACAAGAACATGAAGCTGTGCAAAGATGGTCTTCACAATGCAGATTTGAAAGTACCTTACAGATCCCCAGTTTTATTTTGTTTCTGTTTGCATCCATTTCTTCCCAAACATCTTTTTCCTGAGGACGCTGATGTCCAGGGGATCCAGGTATTTTCTCTGGTGATACACCAACAGGAATAACATTCTCTCCATCACTGAGCTGTTCATCAGGGAATACTTCATCTGTATTTTCCCGCAGCAAATCTCCTGGGATAGGAGTGGCATTGGCAATTCTACAAAAGCAGTTTAAAAAAAAATCAGAAAATTAAAAAATTTTATACTCTCATGTGTTTACAGAAATTATTTTCTATTTTAAAAGAAAGAAACAAGCAAAAACTTACAAAGAAAATCACATTTCTGCAGAAAAATAAAACTTGGAAATTATTTAATATAACACCTCCAACTTCCTGGCTTTCACAATTTATTTAATGTAGGTACATAATAAAATGCAAATAAAAAAATACTATCACATAAAAGTTGTTTATTCAAATGTTTGTGAAGCCACTTCTGAGAAAATTTGCTACAGATCATGTCCAGGCTCAACTTCTCTCCTGATTCTTCTCTATGTATTCTTCTATTCAAAAAAATTAATGGCACCTATAAACACTTCTTACGTTCATCCATAAACACCTCCTATATTCTTCAGTCCCCTGAGATGAGTATGGGTGTTATTGAACATCATATCTTGTCCAAGTTACTTCATTACAGAATGTCTCATACAACATATTAAATATTACTTCAAACACAACCAAAATCTACTTCCAAATTTCTTATAAAGATCCAGTCATTTTTCAAACTTATAAAGGAAATTGCAGCTAGAATTTTATTTCAAGATAACAGAAAACAACAGGTTTATTTCCAGGCAGTTAAATTTCCAGGCACTTAAACTCAGAACACATTATTTTGTTTCACAAAATACAATTTAGCAAAGGATGGATGAGGAAATTTACATGCAATTTCCTGGAGTACTATTTTATTGCTATAATTTTAGGACTGCAGTGCTGGTCTTTTAGGACAGTATAAACTGGAACCCTAAAAAGGGAAATACTTCAAATGCTCCCAAACCTCCCTTCCTGTATGCATTCAAACTCCTGCAGCAAAAACCTGAATTATGGAGGCAATTTCCCTTTGGTAGGAAGCCCCTCTGTGGCTGCCACTGAAGAGACCACACAGTGCATACCCAATTGCAGCCGGCGTAAGCCGAGTGTGCAGCTGAGGGGTGGTTGAAGTTGTTGTTGTTGTCAGAGAGCCATCAGTTCCACTCTTCTCCCAGTCAAAAGGGTCGCTTTCAATAACCCCAAACGTTTTCATGCTGTTGTCAAACACAGACATGAGAAGCTGAAAATAAAGAAAAAAGTTAATAAGCTTGATTTTTGCCAAAGAGACCAAGTAATTAAGAAATATCCTGGTATTTATTATCAGGATATTCATTTACTTATCCTGAATATAATACTGAAAACAACATTAAAGAGTTTTTTATATTAAACACTTCTCATTTTTTCAAGATTTTGAGGCCAAAATATACAAAATTACATTTTATTGAAACAGAAGAAAAAAAATCCACCCACATCTATGTTTTTAAGTGGCATGAGGCAAAGATACACCATAGACTTTAACAGAAAGACAGAAATACACACAGAGAAGCATAACTACATTGCTGCAGAATACCATACAATGGCTCTCTAGCAGAGGAGGAGAAAATACTACATTTGGTAACACCATGAAACCTAGGAAATGAATGAGATGTAGAAAAGGATACTGATCTGCTAATTCATAAAACCTTTGTGTATTAAGAACCATAATCATTTACTTCATATAATGCTGACATTTATACTATATAAATGTCTACGTGTTCAACCCCCATTTTATGCTATGGAAAAGCCTTTAGTAAATTTGTGTCCATGACGGAGAAAAAAATGGCATCACTTTCCTCTCTCTGTGAAACAAACTGTGTCTCATTCTAATAGCTGACAGGAAGGCTGTGTCCATATCATTCTCTTACTCTGTAGCATTTCTAAGGGTTTTTTTCCCCAAGAAGCTAAAAATCTGGGGTTTCTTCCAATTCAGGATTCTGAAAATTCTTCCACACTCTCCTTTGCCATACCCTTTGGCAATAGATGGAAAGTTTGGATCATTTTTCTTGTATAGAGTGGTCTCACCCATGTAATTTTTACTCTCAAGAACCTTCTGTGTGCCACCTGTCCCAGTCATTTTTGTAATCCTACTGAAGAGCACAAAGCCATAGTTCACTCTGTCCCTTATGCACTGTGTTTAATTCTTCTCCTCCTCTAAACATTAAGTAGTGTCTCTGAAGTAATTTTTAAAGCCATTCTCCTTTAAATCTTTTCAACAATTTCTGCTATAAGCCAAATGCAAACTCAAATGCTTATTGATATCAGGAGGCTGAGGCACTGTATGCATAAATACTTGAAAAAAAAAACCATCTGATATTGCCAAATCAAACAAGGCTTCTTGACCTTGGTGATGAACATTTTAGACTACAAACTCTTTGAAGCAAGGATACACATACATTCTTGTTCAGTGCCCACCCAGAAATACAAGGATTATAGTAGGTAGGAATAACACCACTGCAAACACAAGTTAAGAGAGACCAGAATTTAAAAGAGCATTCTCACTGCTCTAAATAAAACCACCCTGTTCTGCTCTAAAGCACATGACCAAGACTATGTTGTAAGGCTCAGGCTGCAGCTACACAACTGCAAATGTTCCATGAATAGTCACAGGATTGTAAATTACTGGGCTTTCTCTATCATGGAAAAACTCTCTCCTGGTATTGTGTTAATTGCTGAGTGCATGTGCTGTGTTAGATACAAACAGACCACAGAAAAGGATTTGCAAAATATGACTGTCTATATGCTTTATCATTCAGATTCTGCAATGTAAAATGTATTTACCAGTCTATAATCAAGTTTTTCTATGCAACATAAAAATTTCTGCAATAGTACTTTTTACCATAGGGAAAAAAATCTGATACATCTTTATAACTAGGCGCACAAAACATTGAAAACTTTTTCCTCATTTAATTGTAAACTATAGGATAAATTTCATGGAAATTTGTAATGGAAAAGAGAAAAAAAAATCAAAGTATTTATTTTTCAGCAATACTGAATATTTTTTGTATTGGTAATAAGGGTTTTTTTAAACATTCAAATTTTTTCACAAAAAATTATTTGTTTTGCAAATGTGCAGAATCATATACCAGTAGATTTAGAGAAATCCACTTACAACAGGAAATCAGTTATTCCTTGAGATTTTCAGCTCTTATTTCAATTCTTATATATCTTGATTTCTTTGTTCTACCAAGCAAAGTAGACAAGTTGCTCTCTTAAAGTTACAATTCCAGAATTAGTCAGATTTATTTATTCAGTTGAACCAATTACACTTGAACACTATCAGAAACTCATTCCTTCTGATTTCACTGATTTAGGGAGTTGAACACAGGCACAGAGGAAGATAGGTCCTGCAAGTGGGAAGCAGGAATGCATGTTTCTGGGAGCCAGAAGGAAGGCACACAGGGATAGCTCGCCACGGCGTGCAGTTTGATCAGTACTTCTCACAGTGTGTGAGGCTGAAAAAAATGTCAAGTCTTTCCCTCCCAGCTTCTCCTGAGCACTCCTCTGCTGCTTTCCACAAACTGGGAAGAATTTCTACATTTATTTATTTTTTAAACATAGGTCAACACTGAGTGAGTTAAGACACATTCTACAGCATATGCTCTCGGCACATACCACCTTACCATGGAGCAGAGGCTGCCCATTTCAGCAGGCAACACTCTCTTAAACAAAGAAAAATGAAAATGACTGGTCTTCTATGATCTCTATACACAATAGTTCAGGTTTTTTCCACTCATACCATGACTGTATGTTGTGCTCTAGCTGTAGGTGTTGAGTTCCAGACTTTGGAAAACTGCCAGAATGACAATCCCTGAAAGAACAATCTGATCAATTAACTTACAGAGCATGTACTATAGGCTGTGATAGTAGGATAGCTCCCAACCCTAACAGAATACTGACTGAAAAACAGGTGTCAATTGTTCTTAGAAACTTTAAGGGAAGTCTTCCCAAATGGAAAAAAATAATATGTTTGAACCACAGAGTTTCTGTGGCACTAAATGGTCATTAAATTAACTTTGTGGTGCACAAACCATAATAACTATCAAGATTACACAATGAAATCAAAGTAAATTGAAGATGAAACAGTATAAAATTCTCTTCTTTATAAAACAGAAAGACAAAATAGTACAAGTGTTTACCTGGTAATCAGGCTTTGTGAAGTAATCCAAATTAGAAATGTGATCCAGAAAAACGTTGAATTCTTGAGGAAGATGTTTCAACATAAGTCTGTGTTCATACCTTTCTTTAATGGAGCCCACTTGCTCCTAGGAGTGAGTAACACAACAAACATTGGCACATCTTCCTTCTCTGTTACAACATACTCACATTCTCTGTTACAGCCATTAAATACACCACTAGCCAGAGAGACAGGTCACTACATTACACTGAATGGTAGTCAGAAAGGCCATTCTACACCTGATACCAAGACAGGAGATTCTATAGGTTTTGGCCTCATTACACTTGCAAAATAATGTACAAACTTCAAATTCAATAGGAAAGCCATTTAGTTTTCTACTGTGTTTTTGTTGGTGGTGTTTGAATGCTGACTGATACGAAGAACTGTCACTAAACACTCCAACCCTTTCTAACAGTTATGTTTTAAAGGCTTAAATGTGTTCTTGCATCATGTCAAGCTCAGTCACTTTTTAGTGTATATTCAGTCATGTAAGATGCACAAATCCAAACCAAAAAGGAGATGCTACCTATACACCACACTGTTATCTACCAATACACAAACCACATCAGAGAGTAACCTGGTTCCAATATGATTACAAAAGAAGCTGCAAGAAGCAATAACAGGTTGATTAGATATTGTTTCTTTGCATACTTCACCTATGACATGTGATTAAAGAACTACTGCATATTGCCCAATCCACTTTAGTTCACAATCAAATAAGAAATACCTATTTCACAAATAATCAAAACAGGTTAGACATTTTAAGTGTGTGATAGCTGAAATAAAGTACTCAAGTGGTAACAGGAATAATGAAGTAAGTGGCAAATATACACTTACTTCTGCCCTTCACAATAATTTCAATCTAGAAGTATAACCTCCTTTCTTCCTAGAACACTTAGTAAAATTTGATTGCTTTTTATACCATGACACTAGTCACAAGAACTAACACTACAAAAAACTGGAAAATGTAATGTTAAAATTATTTAATGATTCTAAGAGGAATTTTTATCACAGCATTTCCCTGGAATCCAGAAGTAAACCTTCCTTTTGCTCTGGTTTCACCTTCAGCTTTACCTTATCTTTTATTTTTCTCCAAGGCAGCTGCCCAACCACAAATTCCACCAACATGTAGAAGAGAGACCAGAGGTCATCATGCCGACCCATTTCCTGTAAAAGGAAATATTATTTTAAAGCATATTACAAATACCTAAACAAATGGGAAGATAAGTTCTTTACTGCTCGTAACTTCAATTATTATATAAAATTTAATATAACCTATGCTGCAAAACAAGTTAATTAAATCCAGTGGCTATTTTAAGGAGAAACATACAAGTAAATTTCCACAGAAGACAGAGAGAAATACAATAAAAGTTGAAGTGTGTTAAAATAACAGAGCAAATCTCTGTTAATTCAGATTTCTTTAGAGTATGATGTTAAGACAATATACTGGGCATTATGTACCTCATAAAACTCAGTAGCTTCACTTTTGTAACTTATTAACTTGCAATACAATTGAACACCAAAGATAAGTATTAGAATCACTATTATTCATACAAGAACTTTTTTATCCTCAACTACTGTAAATTACATTATCCTTTCACAAAATGTATAGCTGTTAATTTCTACATAATAAAAGCACAGATAAGAATACAAAAAAGGAAATTAATAGTAAGTGTGTTACTGACTGCTTCCAGCTGCATGAGACGGTTTAGGTCCAGATTGTGATACTCACTCTGTTTCTATGCGCGTTGATTGATGCGTATCGTACCGTTCCTCGAAAACCAGCAACAGCTCGTGGCTGCCAGAGAACAGGAAAGAGACTCATTGTCAGAAATAAACCCTCTGACTACTGAACTTGGCATCTACAAAGTGAGTACAGAGCCACAACATATCTCGTTTGAGATTTTATTTTGGTTTACTGTGCTGCTACAAGTTCTCAGTGGAAATTCAAGTGGGCACTAACTGGTTGACCAATAAATAGCAAAGGTTGCATTAGACACCAATTTAAAATATTTATTTCTTTCACTTTCTGAAAACCAGCATTTCTTCCCTGACACTCTAGAGATCTTGTGATCTTAAGTCAATTGATGTTTTATAATCAGAGAATGTATTTTCCCCATCCTTTTTTAAATTCAAATAAACATATTACAGAAGGAGTTATATAATTTATGACAGCCACAATTAGTAGATATTTAAATTTTTTCAATCAAACTGTGATATTATTGTTTTGCCTAAGATATCCAAATATCCGATCCATGCTACCCCCTTAATTAATCATTATATATAGACAAAACTGCCAGGACTATTAAATTGGCTTTCTTTTATGCAGTCTTATCTTCCCAATAAATAGTTCTTTTTGTTTCCTCTAACAATGAGCATAAGAAGCTTGAATTATTTACCTCACCTCTGACTTGTACTTAGAGAGGTAATGGTGATTCGTCTGGTCTCCCAAGACTCATGGCAATTCTTAATTTTTTTTTTTTAAATTTGCACAATACATTGAAAAGCCTGGTTTGATATACACACAAAGACAACCACAATACATAATTGATACCTTATTAAGATAAAACATTTCCACCTCTCTCTACCTATATATATATGTATATCTTTTTCTTATCCACCAACAAATGCTATACAGAGGTATCATTTAAATAAATCAAGGGCTGCCATTACCATCAATAAATCTAATTATTGAATCCAGCAGGATTACACAGCAACATCTTTAAAAAAGGATTCAACAGCCCATATAATCAATATCTGCTAGAGTAGTACAATGAGAGCTGAACCAGTGTTAGTTAAGGGAGAGAATATTTTATAGGATGTTCTTAACAAGAAGAGGAACTCAGATGATAGTCTACAGATCTTAGACTTTGCATGTCATCATACAATTTAAATGGTGCTCAGATCACATTTCATAATAATGTGAGACAGACTCAACTGTCTGTCTGCCTTATTTTTAATTCTACATCATATTCCACACTGAACATTACCCCTGAAACATTACACTGTAGTTGCAGAAATTTCACAGTACCATGCAATTAGAAAAAGAACAGCTCAAAATGCTTTGGAACTGCTAAATTTAGGCAGAAACATTTTTTTTTAAAAAGCACCTAAATCTCCTTATTAGTTCTGCAGGTTGGTAAATCATCCAACTAAAGGTAATATAGCATCACTGCCAAGACAATGAAAATGCAGATAAATTTCAAAAAATATGCAGTTTAATTAATAGTATTTTCTCAGGAGGGCAGTGAGAGCTTAAGTTTAAAATAGTTGCAAATACAAATTCCATAAATCTCAAGAGCATATACTTTCAGAAGTGAAATCAAATGTTTGCTGTCTTTTGCCTCTGGCATGAATGTTAAAAAGGAAGCACTATATTCAGTTTTACTTAGTTAAATATTTCTGTTCTTCTGAGAATAATGGAAAATATGAAACCGAGGATGAAATGCCACTTTCATTTCTAGCATCACGACTTCAATTTCTACTTGATAACTAAGACAAAAATGCTTCAGTTGCTGGACAAATCAAGAAAAAAGACTAAGAAATTTCATATGATAACTAAATTATCCCACTCAGTTTACAAAAACTAAAAATCTGACCTATTCCACTTCTGTCCTGGGGAAGAAATGTCCATATGAGGAAATTCATTGTGTACCAATTCAAATGTTTTTGAATGTTAAAGTCACAGCCATCCTTATCTGCCCTAACATGATTTCAATTATCTGAGAATCACCTGGATGGGAAGGAAAAAAAAAAAAAAGAATGAATACTGTTTCTATCTATGAGCTTATAATGAAGTAAATTCTGAATTCTTTATTCCATCAAGGGCATCTAAAACCTTTCACTGTCTCTTGCCTTAAAGTATCATTTCTATAATCAGAAGTAAAAGCATATGTCACTCTGTTCTATTTCAAGATGCAATAAAATACCTTTAGTAATGCAGCTGGTCACTTTTCAATAGCAGTACTGCAATGCCACACAACAATAATAAAATAATTCTATCATGTCTTTCTTGACATGGGTGATGTTCTGTAGGTCAAATCAAGTTTGCCCAGTTCAGAACAGAACTTACAGACTTCTGAGCATTTGCATAACTTCTGAAACTGTTTCAGAAATTTTCATGCATCTCACAACATCTCACGTAGCCAAAGAAAAATACTAAATCCTTCAAATTTAAGTTAAAAAAATTTTTGAAGGTACATGCAGATGAATTAAGCTTATCCAGAGACTACAATGAATTTTTCTACTTATCAAGGTACTTTTTAAATGTAACATCAGTTTTCTTTGGAGATGTCACTGCCCTGGAAACACTTGGCAAGGTCTCAGATAATCTGCATGCAGGAAATTAGCAGTTCCTAGCAAAGTGAACTATTTCCACTAAGCACACAGCTTTCAGACTCCTGGGAGACAGTATGCTTACAAACCTAAGAATGTTGCTTTTTTGGAGTGGCTGTGGAGGAGGAAAATCACTCTCCTTAGCTCAGTTCAGTGTCTCTAGATAAATGCTCTGGGTTTATTGCTCAAGGCAATATTGGAAAGGTTACACAGAACAAAAAAGTTAATTTATTACCGCAGTCACAGAAACCAGAAAATCAACATGAACAAAAAAATCAATACTGGTTCTTTACATTATATCTGAGACACACCATGGTTCTCCCAATCAATCAGGTCATGACTGAGTATTCCCAAGTGTCTAGGTTTTGCACTGAGAAGTCAGCAGTGCTGTCTCTAGAGTAGGATTCAAAAGCCATAGGGGATGGGTAGAGAAGCAGCCAGTTACATTATCCCTATTTTCCTTTGCTAAAGGTAGAATTCTCCTTTTTTATATTTTCCCTCAAAAAAGCTAATTTCTTAGTTCAAATTCCATCAGAAATCTATTTCCTTGATTGGAGCTACAAACAGTTCCAATTCTTTGAAACCTTTCTTCATAGCTTCAACAATTCATATTCCAATCCTCCCCTTTTTGAACATACAGACTTTGCAGTCTAATGTAATGCCTAGCACATGTTAGCACCAGTTTAGAACAAGTGAAAATTTCAGGGATCACTTGAGTAAGGAAAGATCAAGCAGCTGAAATACAATTGCCATTACAATATATTATAGTTCTCAAATGATTTTCCCTGCATATAAGCTCTTCAAACCCAGACTTTCAGCTCTATCTTAAAACCCACATCAGACACTAATAATTGAGTACATGGACTTAGAACTTTTCATCAACCCATCTCCTGCTAGTTGTTGATATGACACATTACTTGGCCTCAGATATACCTAAACAAATGTTGTGATTTCCAAAAACTCACTGCAGCTGTCTGATCCTATGCTACCTAGTTCCAGCAGAAGCTGAGTATCAAGGTAAGTTAACAACTAACAATACAATTAAATTTCACTATTTTGAGTTCTAATAGATATGTGACAAATGAAAATTTATCGCCTACTGCATGTGCAATAAAGAGCAACACCATCTCTAAGACAGCAATATTTGATACACAAAACATCTCCTGAGCTACTCAGTTTTCAGTCTGGAGTACTCAGCCAAAATGATGCATGAGCTAAAGACTACAGTCACTCCACAGCTGATTTATGAGCAGACAAAAAATCTGGTGGGCTGAAGAGGGTAACAACCTACTAATGTCTGTCACAAACCTAAACGTACTGCAGTGAAAAATCACACAGGATAAGTCTGCCACATGTACGTTTGCTTTGCTCCCTGGAATCTTTCCTCTTTGTCTTATTGCAGGAACTGAAGCAGAGATTACTGTAAGAAGAATACTATCTATATAAACCAGCTATGCACTGGCAAATAATTTCCCCACAGACCAGAATATTGTTTTATTTATCTCTGTAAGTAAAACTTTTACAGAGTTCTGCACTTAGCTGATTGGAGAATGGAGACCTTAATTTTTTTTATGTTTTGTAGTTATTTTTTATGTTTTGTACATATATAGTTTATTATTTATAATGATAATATCATATATTAAAGAGTTGCACAAATCCAGAAGTAGACTGTTTGAGTAGTAGGCTTATTTCAGCTATGGATGGAAAGCAAAGTCTCAAGGAAGCTAATGTACATACATGTACCTTCTTTCCAATTCTCTTCCCTATCCCACAGGGGCAGGAAGGGAGTGGGGGAAATGAGCAAGAAGCTTTGTGGTACTTGGTAGCCAGCTGAGATTAAACCATAAAAATAAAATAACACATTTTCTTCCTTTTAAATGATTCAAAGTATTTTTTCATAACTCAGCAGAGAATTTAGCCCATAACTCAGAAAGAACTGGAAACCAGAGTTTCTGGTTTGATTTTCATTTGCTTCTATTTTCACCAGAAAACAAATTTTACTGGACCAAACCATCTGTCTTTCCACCACAATAGCTTTTAATTTCAAACAAATAGGATAGCTCTCAAAGACTTTCAGTTCCTGCAAATTTAATGAAAATTGGTGATTAAAGACAGAACCCAAATTAGTAAACTGACACAGAGACAGACAGTTAAAATTCAATTAAAATGGCTCACATCTATCTTAAGAGTCACCAACCAGCTGGTCAACCAGCATTAGTTTTAGATGGCATGTAAATACAAGCCCAGTCCCAAAGGTGCAACTAGGTAGTAATCAGAAAGGTAAGCTCTAGCATGAAGCTGAAAATACTAAGAAATTTGGAGGGCAAAAGGGAAGCTGTGCACAAAAGAATAGAAAAACTGTAAGTTTCATCATTCATAGAATAATTTCTTTCAAAACTAAGATCAAATATCACTGGAAAAATTATTTATTTTCTTTGGGTTTTTTTAAGGCTGTTACAGCCCATTCCCTTGAGCATCTATTAGCTATACAGAAAATAAAGGAACTGCTGCATCAGAACATAGAACAGTTATAAGCACCTTTCAGAATGTCAAATTTAAATTTCTATAGTTAAATTGTTTAATGATTGTTTGGATATGATACCAGTGTTTTGCGCACAACAGAAAAGGAGGAAAAAAAATAAACAATATACCCTAACAAAGTATTCTCTCATCATAATTTTTCATATCTCAGCTATTAATCAAACTGTTTGTTCAGGCAGGATATCATGTATTTAGTTTTATTTTTCACCCCAAAACCCCAAACTACAGGTCATAAAGAATCTTCCTCTCAAATATAACCGCACTTGTTTTCCTTAAGTTTTTTGTTTAACTATTTAATTCCAAGATTATTCCACTGAGGTGTTACAAAACAATGTCACATGACATGAAATTTGTTTATCCATTCGGCTTTTGTCACCAAGTCGATTGATAATGCTCTTTTTTTCATCTTTTGCATTAATTCACCACCTGCATTTTTCACCTTGTATTACCACACACAAGACACCAGCTGTCTGTCTCGGTAACACTGATTTACTTCATTACTTTGTCAGTAATACAACCAAACTTGCAAGGATCACGTTCAGTGGATGCTGGAAATGCTACTTATATATGCTACTATATATACACTGTATATACATATATAGCTACTATATATACACTATAAGCTTGTGCCCTTACTAATCTCCTTCTATGTCCTTGAATGAGGTTTTAGCACACAATAATTAATGTTACACTGGCAGGTGTAACACTGCTGTATCATTATAGCTGTACGGGCCTGTCACTGGTAGGTGTTATTACAGCTATGCATTACTTTAAAAACCTTTCAAACCAAACAGTCTAACAATTACTTTAATCTCTGTCATAATTCTTTCAACTCATGCATACCACTTATAAATCAACATTAATCAAATAAATACAAAGATGTACACATTAAAATTATTAATTTTTTTTGTTTATGATTTCTTGCTCATTCTATGCCTTTCTGCTGATTTATAGAGACTTCAGTACAAATGTAATACGTATTTTTAATGCTTTACAATCCCAGCTGTTGCATCTTCACATGAAATGTTGAAGAGAAGGAGAAAAGGCTATTAAGAAAACTGCTCTCAAAATACATGGCTAAGATACCTGTCCTATGTCTGCAGAAAGTTGGTAACAATGAAAAACTGGACATAGTTTTGCTTTGTTAGGAAGAAATTCTTTTCTCAGAGGGTGGTGAAGCACTGGAACTGGTTGTCCAGGGAGGCTGTAGATGCCCCATCACTGGAAGTGTTCAAGACCAGGCTGGGTAATGCCTTGAGTAACCTGGTCTAGGCAAGGGAGTGGGAACCAGGTGACCTTTAAGGTCCCTTTCAATCCAAACCATTGCACAATTCTATGTGTTCACAGCTTCTTCTCATTACTTTATGCCTTTGTTAAACAAACAGTAAAGAAACTAATAAAAAAAATTATTTTGGGATTGCCCAGTTACAGACATTTGATCCTGAGAACTTCTAATGTCAAATTTCAGCACACACACGTCTTTGTTTTGTAAGCATTGGTGCAGAGGTGTCCAATACATCACACATAGCTTCCATGCAGTTGAGGAGGAAAAGAAACTTTTTGTCACTATCTCGTTCCAAACAATTATGTTGCAAGCTAATGGTGTATTCACTTTAAGAGACAACTTATAAAAAGTATGTCAATGCGTAAAAGCCTCAGTGAACTATTATACAGAAACTTATTAACAAATGTTTTCCAAAAAGCTCTGAGGAAAATGAAAAATATTTCAAGAGGAAAAATAAATACTCTGTTCCTTGTTTGGGTGTACACATGTAATCCTCAGCTAATCATATCCCTCTGTAATGTACTGTTCAGCACTGAGAGAGGCCATTACTGAGAAGAGATAACATAAGGTAAATGTCAGCGACAAAATGCTTCTCAACAGGATGAAAGAGCAACTGAACAGTGCATTTAACAAAATGACATGCACCATTACCCTGCAGCACAGCGCTTTCAACAGTTTTGGTCAGGTATGGAAGAGAGGCCTGTTTAGAACAGTGGGCATATTTGAGCTAATTATTTTTTATAGTCATGATACAGTGCCCAAAGATATCAAACAGCTCCCTGGAACTCTCCTGTACTATTTAATTATTTTCCATGAAATCTGCTGCCATTTAATACTGTACTCATAAACATATCCTAGTTGTCCTTGGACTTTGCTTTAACCCGTGTCACTCAAAACAAAGGTGTGTCAAGGAACTGCTAAAGAAAGTCTACATCTATTACTACATCTTAGTGCTCTTTAACTAACACCAAAACCAGATCAGTTTCACAATTTTCTTCAGACTGAGGTGCTGCCAATCATTTAAATTTAATGGGTGGTCTCATTTTATTCCAAATTTTATTAGGAATGCCATCAGTAACTGTTCTTGAACAACTTCCAGTATACAGATTTTTATTTATAATAAATTCACACAGTCAAGGGATTATTCAGTAGTTACCAGCATAAATTCTAGATCATGAAGAGCACTGGGGCAAACAAAAAAACCTGCACCAGTTTTAGTCAACACTATCTGTGGACCACTTCTAAGTCTTATTACCTAAAGTTGTATCAATGTTTGCTATAACAGCATTTACTTAAAAGGGAGATTGAGAACTTTAAGCTGTCCATGGGTCCAAACAGTTTTCAAAGAAGACAAAAGACTTGCAGTGACCATTTTGTTTACAATAGTCTAGCTTCACCATTGGCTCCTTTAGTTCTCAAAACTATCCCACTCCTTTTCCCTCATCATAAAAAGCATTTAATGGATATAGCTTCCACTATTTCAGCATCATAAAAACAATGTTCTCTTCCAAATACAGAAATGAACAATCTGCAATTCTTCTGCCAAGATGAGAGGAAGTAGGGCAGAACAACATGGAAGTATTCTCTAGACTTCCTCAGCAATCAAGATAATCCAGAATCTTACAAGAAGAAGCATCCATGCAATTCAAATGCATAACCATTCCCAAATTTTCACAAGTAAAAAACCAAATGAAAATTCCAGTATATAAGAAATTTATACCTTCTGTCCCTGTATGTAATTGAAGTACAGTAGACTTCCAAAGCTTTCAAAATGGATATAACACACTGCTTTTTTATCTACCAATACATTATTTGTGAAGTATTCTGTGGAGGATTGTTTGGCGTTGCTTATTTGTTTATTGGGGGTGTGTTCCATCGTTTTACTGCTTCTTTCTTTTCGTTTTGTGTTTGTTTTGGTTTTTTTTAAAGTAATCAGCTTCTTATACTACATTTCTAGGACACCATCTGTACGTTAAAGTGAAACTTGAAGATAAAACCCCATTTGCTTGAAAATCCTCAGAACCTGAGGGCACTGATAAAAGGCAAGCAGCATTTAGCTGATTTGTACAGAAACACCTGATATGGAATAACGTGCATTGTTTGATGTGAACAGCTTTGTAACTGCTTCCCTAGACAATAAAAAAATCTAGACATTTGCATTCACAACTGCTCTCACAGCATTTTTAAGGGTCAGACTGTACAGCAGCTGGTGCATCTCCTGCTTTAGCAGAAGTCAAAGACAATTTTTGTCACTGACAGGTCACCAGTAAAGAGCATGTGTAGTGCCTCAGAAAATTTTGGTGGATACTCTGTTGCCTTTGGATTTGAATATTTCTGTTAATGTTCAGAGTAAGTAAGTACAGTAAAATACTTTAAATCTACTTAATGTTAAAAATAATGCAATTTTGATTTTTTTACTTGTTTTCAAATAAATATAGGAAAATTTAGACACTTGAAATTAAGGTCATGCTGTATATATGACAATGACATCTCTGATGAAGCTCTTCATTTTATTCAAGCAACCACTGAAGAATGACCTAAAATGTAGTCACAGGGAAGAGCAGGAGATAGGTGGGGAGATGGGGAGATGCAGTCATAGGGTAGCTCTCCCCTTGACCTAAAAAGTCTTATTTATCAAAAATACAACAACTTCACAAAAAAACTATTCTCCTCTGATTACATTTCAACCCACTAGTCACGATAGTCTCAATAAAGGAATCCCACATTCCAAACTAAATACCAAATTGGGCAAAAGGGAAATTTCTCCTTCAAATCTCTTTGCTGAGTCCAAATCATCATATTCAGGGGATTGGCTGTTAATCTGAACAATTCTTTAGGCTGCCAGTCAGTAAGACCTGTATACCAAGTAGAAAACCACTGGTGTTTTAGATGAAAAGGTTTCATCTAAATGCCACCTTCTTATGGATAGGGTTTTAATTCTGTTACTCCCTAGCTTTTTCACCTCAGCTTGCATATATATGTTGTACTATCTTCTTTGTAAAAAAAATGAAATTCACCTATTTATAATTTGCAATCTACATAAATAAAAGACCACAAAACTCAGAAGTTTGATAATATATGATGGCTGAAATTATGGATTTTTAAAGAACTATGACCTAAAATTTTTTTAAAGGTTAATTTTTTTAACAGCAAAGACTAATGGCTTAGTCTTTTATTTTATTTTGCTTTCTTTGTATTAAATTGAGCAGTACCTCAGAAAACAGTTGTGGTTAAGGTTCCCTTTAAAACAGGAGTGATGACAACTGCCTAAGAGCTGGCTGCAGTACTGATCATGTTAAGAATGCAAATGTCCTTCGCATTTTGTCCCTCAAGGTTTTCTATTTCTGTATCACAGCTGACACCCTCACTTTCCATTTTCGGCATGTAAACAGAGACATGGAAACTGATGGCTGTATGAAGTTAGGTTGACATGCAAAAAGAATCATTTATTCTTTGCCTCCATTAAAAACACAAAAATATGCTAGTATTTACTTCAGCTATCTCTAAGACAATAGCAAACAATAACAAAAATGTTAGGTACTACACCCTCAAAAAGCAATAAACAGTAGACTATGAATCTCATAAATATACTAAATTTGCATCCTGCTAAATGTATTTGCTTGATGATTAGAGTATCCCTACAATTAAATTCTAATTACCCTGCTTTGCAGTAATCAATTCTTATCTACATCATTAATTCATTTATTGGCTTCCTCTCTCCAACAATTTATTTGCTTGCCTGTGCTTCATCCTTCCTTCTTTTAACAGCCTACATCATCCCCAGCAGTTTTTGTTCCTCCCACACTCAGTTTTCTCTCTTCTGATCCTTTCTGTTCCCAGAGAAGGTTCCTCCCACCAATTAGTAGTTCCTTATCAAACTCCATTTTATCATGTAATTCTACATGTACCCCAAATACCTGCATCCTAGTATTGTCCCCACCATATAGAATTTAGTATAAGAAGCTGTTACCTTTCATTCATCTTTCACAAACATAGAAAATGCAATAAATGTTTGTTTCTGATTTTTAAGTTTTAGCCAGGTAATAGCATCAGATCATACTACTTAATAAACTGCAACTCTTCACTACTCTCTTCAACGTGTTATTCACTATACAAATATCTTATTACTGAATACAACAGACATATCCCTCTCTCCTTGAAGTCAGTTCCTCACAAGCATAGTCATTCAGACAGCTGGAAGACAGGGCAGCTTTGGTAAAATGAATCTGTCAAAATTAGCAGTTAAAAATGTTTTATTTTACAATAGTAATTCTGAGAGAGAACTATCTGTAGCATGAAAAAGTGTGCAAAGCCTTGTTTTTGTTTTATGCTTTACATTTTTCTTTCAGTTTTGAAGATTCACATAGACCACTATAGTAAAATGATACTACAAGAAGAAAACTGCAACTGTGACAAATTAATTTTAAGGCTAATACCTGGAACAAGTGGGAAGCTGTCTCTCCTAACTGAATAACCCAAAATAATGTAAAATCCCTGGATTCTTCAGATGAGCAATAAAGGCATTTGCTTTTGAACAGTATGCTCAGACACTGGGGCAGACTAATAAAGCTTGAACACATTTTCATCATGTAAAATTGTCCCTCAAAATACTCCTTCCTGTAATTTCCTGAAATGACCTTTTACCTCTCTTTATTAAGAGGGACAATATTTTCCTGTAAGGAAAAAGTTAAATTTGAAATTACAGTCCCAATAATGATGTGTCCTATCACTGTTTTAGTTATTCAGACTTTCTCTTTCAGATTACATGTATTCAGTTTAGTGTCTGATTTTACATTTTCTCCTGAGGTTTTTTTGTTGTTGGGTTTTGGGTTTTTTTTAAAAATATAAATATAATGATATGCAGTATAAAACAGCAAGTGAAATTCAGCTCTGGTATATTTTTCTGCTATTTAATGAAGACCTATTTATCATTTGATTTTCCAAACCAAATGACAGATTATCCCAAAGTATCTTAGATGTACACCTCTGTCTTAAGCCAAAAACCAGAAACCTGACTCATTCCCTACTGCCAATCTTTAAACATAATTAATAAATCATATGGCATTTCTGACTGGGGATGGTGTTTGTCAAGCTTACAACAGTTACCAGTTCGATGCAACTCCAACACTTCGCCAGAAGAAAAGACAGCATACTACCACACTCAAGAATTTGGGTTTCAACTGTGAAAAAAATCTTACTGGTCTGACATCCCCACATGAGTTGGTAAATTGCCGTGCTAAGCCGAAATCCAGCATAAAACACTTCCTACAAGTGCTTGGAAAACGTCCCATTGCGAAGTTTGACTAGGAAGAAAAAGAAATACAGACAGATAAGAGATGAATACACACAGGTTTCAATATGTTCACATATTAATGCAATAACACAACCAGAAAATTAATATTCTATTTGTCTATCCTTCCATGTTTTAACTTCTACTGAACTCCCAATAAATTTGAAGAAAATGCTGTTAAGAGAAACAGGCATCCAACTTAGCATATCTGAACAGTGGCCTAAATTGTCCAAAGAGCTTGTCATCTTACTTTATCATGTCGAATATATTAATTTTTAGCAAGAATTTTCTAATCATGTTTCCTACTCACAGAATTTCAGTGTTGCCTAATTGGTCTCAAGGAAAACAAACCATCAAGGATTTCAAGATCGGAGTTCAGCACAAAGCAGAGTTAGCTCCAGCTAATTTTTTCTCACCAATTTCACTTGACATCCACTGCCTCTATGCTCTTTTCATATTAAATGAAGGCTTAAATGGGGATGGGTCAGGGGGAATACAAGTTTTATAAAAAGTTGCCAGGAAGAAGTGATGGAAATGAAATTTTCCTAATGTACAGAAACTTGTTGGAAGTTTTATGTAAGCATCATTCAGCTGACAGGAAAGTTAGCAATATATGTCAGATATAACAAACTGTCACTGTCATATTTTCTGGAAAAATCTCTTTGCCCAGGATTTTGCTCCTGGGAAGCTGAGAAGCCTCAGAGAAAAAGGAAAACAATAATTGTTTGGTTTGCTTCTCCTGTGTTTTGCTGCTTTGGAATGCGTTTGGACATTGTTTACCAACAGGCAATTGTTCCATTGGTTTCATGTGAATTGTTTTGACTTAATAGCCAATCACGGCCAAGCTGTGTCGGGGCTCTGGAAGGAGTCATGAGTTTTCATTATTATTTTGTTAGCCTTCTGTAAGTATCCTATCCTTTAGTATAGTTTAGTTTAGTATTCTTTAATATAATATAGTATCTTAAAATGATAAATTAGCCTTCCAAGAACATGGAGTCAGATTCATCATTCCTTCCTCCCTTTGTCTGGGAACCCCTCAAATACAATAACAAACTATATTTGCATCTGTTGAAAACACAAAAATTTGCTTATTTTTCCTCATTTACAAATTCTGGCACTTCAGAGTTCTAATTATATTTGTCATACAGAGCAATATCAAAAATAGGTGACTGAATTTCAGGAATAAATTCAAAGTAAAATAGAAAATAGTAAGAACAAAAGCATGATACTACCAGGAAGGCAGTCTCCTCATGCTAACCTATTAACAATAGATCTAATAAGAATTTCACCATGAAAAATAGTTTCCTCATACAGTCTGTCTTTAACATTCTTGTTTGTTGAAAATATATTAAATACATAAAAACTGCTATTGAAGGACTTATAAATACACTCTACAGTTAGTATCTATTCTTTTAGATTTATTATATGACAATATTAATTGCCATTAGTCAAGCACATTATGTTATATCTCATGGCAAATACTCTTGGTTACATAATGCTAAAGATAAGGGTTGGAAGTTTTAACTACAGCAAATTGCAAGGAGGCCTAAACTGGAGACAAAGACTGAAAAATACCAAAGTTACTCTTGTTGTGATCCAACATTAATTAATAGCAAAAATCTGCCCTATCTGACGATTAAACATTCAATTTTCCATCCTTTTTCATTTTTGCATTTTAGCAGTGAGTATAGAAGCTATTCTTACTTATGCAGCCATCTAATGACCACATCTTACTTGCCTGTTTTGATTTAATGGGCAGACTTACTGGTTTTATGTCCCTGTGCAGGAATCCCACAGAATGAATACTTTCAATAGATTCCAAGATCTGCTTCCCAAGCCGCAGAGTGGTACTAATGGTGAACGTCCCTCGAGACTGGCTACGACGCAGGTCTGCCAAGTTCCGACCCTGATAAAATTAAAAGGGCATTTTCATAGAAAAATACTAATACCAAGATTCACAGATGCTGTAAAGTCTTCCAACTTCTTCTTTAGTGGTTTATGATTAACCATGAAATACTCCCAATACCTATTTTCACACTCACAGGTAGCACATCACACCTAAATGTAATGACTGTATGTCCACAAGTATCTCCAACACTAAGTTTAGGATTTGCTTTTGAAAATGCAAACTTAGTACCTGTCTATTCCTAAAAACATGGAACAAACTAATCTCTATCAGAAGACCAGTACAAACACAATTACTTAAAGTTGTATTTTTGTCACACCCAAAAAAGGCCCCTGAGAAAATGCTCATGAAGACTTCTTCACACTCACTTTTTTAAGGAAAAGTACATAATTTAAATGCACATTATATCAAACAGATGAAAAATATATCATGTAGGAAATGCAACCCCATGACATTATAGAACTGTTCTTCTACATTAACAGATGGACAACAGTAGGCACTAGAACACACTTTGGTTCACTATTCATATTCACCAGGATGACAAAGGACATTAACCCCATAACTCTAAGTACTAAGCACCTATTTTATCCCTTTTTAATGAACAAGTCCTTTAGTAAAATGAAGTGTTTTCTTTTACTTGCATAGGATAATTTTTCATTTTCATAAAAAAAGCCAACAAAATACAGAGGCTCATATAACACATTTTAGACTATCTTCAAGTGAAGACTAAAAGGGAAGGTAAAATATCTCAGAAGACATCACAGTTTACTCTTCCAACAGTCTGGTCTTTCTCAGGATGCAAGCTTTCTCCCTTTTGAGAGAATTATGGAAAGGATATAAAAGGAAAAAGATACAAGGATATGCTCAATTTACATTCACTTACTACAATGCATTTGTGATCTTTGGGGTTTCTTTTGTTTGCTTGTTTAGTATCCTCTAAAATTTCACTTCTATATTCATATACACTTGGCTAAAGACACAAGCAAACATTGAACACTTTGATACACTAACCTGCAACTGCATGACCACATAGTTAAATCTGTCATTCCGTCCACATCCTATGAATCTACAGACATGATCTTTTCCTAAGAGAAAAAAAAGCAAATTAGCCAATAACAATGAAATTTTGTGGTTTATTCCTGTAAATAGCTAGCAAATTACTGGAAAATATGTAAAATAATAAATTAAGCCCCACACAGTTCAACAGCAATAAAACCAAAATTAGTTCTACCTGCAATTAAAGAGAAGCTTTCTCCCATAACCACAGCTCTCACTCTTACACAAGAAAACATGCATGACACCATGCCTAAATGTCAACAAATTGGAGACATTTTGGACTGGAAAAGGTTATTTTCTTACAAATCTAATGGTTTGTAATAGACAATATTCCTAGCCAATATTCCTCTTTTCTGTAAGCTGCAGATGCCATGATGAAAGAAAACCGTAGTACTACCTGTGAGTTATGTTTTGTATTAAAAAAATTGTTGAAAATGTAATTCAACTAATCTAATTTATTAATATCTTTCTCTAGAACACAATCATTGCTGTTTAGCTACAAAAGATAAATTCAGCTCAGGTATACTGAAAAAGGGGAAAAAAAAAAAAATCAGAGTTTTGTTTAAGCCGATTTTCTTTAAAGCCTCTTCCTGTCCTAGGAGCAAACTGCAGAGAAGACAGGTCAAAAATAATCTCCTTGCTATCCTGCAGTTGTAAATCAAAGCAGAAGATTCCCCAGGTAAATACAGAGAAAAAGGCAAGCCAAAGGCTGCAGCTGGAAACAGAATGAGAATGCAAGCCTCTTGTCATTTTGGTACCAGTGTTCATTGACTTGGAGAAAAGCTGTGACCCCTTATGATCCCAATCTGCCCCATTCTTTGACAGAACAGGGAACTGTGGGATTAAAGTTCCTCAGGCCATTTACCTTCCTTTCTCACACCAATGGAAGCTACAGCCAACAGCAAGCTGATGATCTCAAGTGGTTGCTAAAGATGTATAAATTTGTCACCTATTATTTCTATCATTAATATCTTTACCCTTAGGATTACAAGAATGCCATAACCAGGGAATCCCCATCCCACTCATTACTGTTTTCAAAACACCCTAATGTCTAGCTACAGATCGGAGGGGACTTTTTGCTACTGCTGCACTGTAGCTCCATCAAAACCCTAAAACTTGACCCTACAGCTTCTAAATGGTTTTAATTCAATTTCAAACTTGACATAAAAGTGGTTGCCTGTTTCTTGCTTCCTCAGGAAGCTGCCTGCCACATCCAATTAAAACAGGTTGATAGGCTCTCAAACAATGAAAATTTGACAAGATCCATCAAAATAATTTATTTTAAAAGATATATCTACATTTCTGAAAATATGTAAGTGCTAAACTTTAAGCATCACTATTTTTTCTCCACTTTTTCCTTCCACCCATTTGTTCAAGACAGGCAATATTACAGACAGTATAATTTTATGAAGAAAAAGGATTAGTAGCAAATTTATCAAGATGAAATTTTGTATATTCATTCCTGTAGTTTCCATTAATGAAGTCTCATCTTAAATAGTTATGATTAATTTTACAGCCACTTGTGGGTATTGTGAAGGAACATCTCCAGAGAAAGGTATATTAGTCAGATTTTATCTGACTAATTCAGTAAATGTCTAAAACTCAGTTTAGTCAGAGAAATCCCACTTTGACAGGAGCACCAACTCAGTTTGTGTGGTAAATTTCCTAGAAATTTTTACATAAAATTGAGGAAAGAGGAAGGACAGAAGTAGAACATAAATATCTTATTCAAATAGAATGATCCTCCACCACTTCAGTGGGGCTGTGCACACCTACTACAGCCTTTTCCTCAGCAGGAAAACAGTATTTTCTTACACCTGTGACCTACACTGCTGAGCTGCAGAGTGAGAAGATGATGTTAATAGGCTGCAGGGAACAACTCTGCCCTTGAAAAATCTCCTAGGGAGGGTGCTAAGCCTGTGTGCCATTCCTCAGGCTGCTGCAGTGTAGCACTACAGCAGCTTTACAGCCTACACCAGACACAGCCCATACCTAAATTACACTCCAGAGCTGTAAATGAGTGAGGGAGAAGTCTGTAAGGTTGTGTGAGACAGAAACCAACTGAGTGAGTCTCACTCTCACTGAGTGAGATGTGATAAATCTGTCTTCTCCCATCTGACTGTGGGAACAGATGGCCTAAAAACATGGTTAAACAAAACAACCATCTGTTGCAGCAGATTTCTTTAAAAAAAAAGGCAAAAATAAGAAACTTAAAGAGTTAAACAATATTCTGCAACAATAATTAGGAGACAGCAGGGAGAAGAAAAATTAAGATGTAATTGATGACTAAGCTGCAATAAATGGCCGTATCAGTGAGCCTAGTCCTCCTTCACAATTGAGAGAGAAGTCATACAATTGCTCACATATTCCAGCAGGTTTTGCTAGCTCAGAGTCTTAAAAAAAACTTATTTGAAGTTTTTCATTAGTCACTGTACCATATACAAAGATACTGCTTTTATATACTTCATTATACCACATAGTTATTACTCATTTTACCCCTGCAATAATGATCACACTGTTCTAATTTCAAAAGTATCTGAAAATGAAGAATGGTAACAAATAGTGCATCCCTACTTCTGCAAACATCTATTCTTATATCAGTTTCACAGTTTCTGTGAAGTAAGACCCTAGTACAGATACATTCAAAAGCATGTTTATAACTATAGTAGTCCTAGGGATATTTATAAAAATGTCCCTTGGACTACTATACACTAGAAGAACACATCTGTTGATTTATTCTCTTCTAAAAGCCTGTTTCTTTATAATATTCCACAAACTGTGCAATATTTTTTAAAACTCAGATCCACACATGAAGAAAATCTTCACCAACACTGCAAGCTCATTGTCTCTTATTACAGAGGAAATTTTCCAAAATTTGAAATAAAAAGGATTTTCATGACAATTCTATTCCTTCCTCTCTACAACCAATGTAACTAGAACACTTTGCAAGAAGAGAACCTAAACCTATAGAGAAGAGAAGAGTAATTATATGTATACTCATACATACACACACCAAAAAGGGGTAGAACAACAAGATAAAAGTTGGTCTTAGAGGACGTATGATAATGTAAAGTTGTTACAAAAACATCCTAAAAGAACTGTTTACAATTTCACCTGGTCAGAATCTTCATAAAAAGAAAAAAAAATGTCAAAAATAAGACTAATTTCTACATTATAAGAAAAGCATTTAGGAATAATAAAAAATCTTTAAGAAGTAATTATAAAGTTGTTTTCTATTCCCCATTCTCATCCACTTTTCTTCATTTTCCCTATGCTTCAAATTTTTAGCCCTTCCATAATGAAGCTTGTGACTGTAAAGAAATTAATGCAAATGGCTCCTAGGAGAAAAAATTTCCTATAAAACATAAAATGGTCCCTACCCTAACCTTATTTAACAAAAACCTTCCAAGTATGGATAAAAAAAAGCTGCATGTAAAACTAAAGTATTGTATCTACGCAAATTATAAATCACAATATATGCAAAAGGTTCATTGACCCATCTCTTCACTAAGTTTTCCTTACTGATCACTGACCATATTCCTTGTCTAAAACCAGAGCAGTAACAGTGTTAGGTGTAAACTTCCCCAACAATGACTGGAGGTCACCTCTAGTGTTACTATCACCACCAACTTCTTTTTTTTTTTGTGGTGCAAGAGAGCAACAAGTTATAAAAGATAAGGAATAATATCTTTAGATTGTTTTCTCATAAGAAAGATTGGAAAAAGTGTTATTTTTAACGATCTCATATAAAATCTGATTTTAAGTTATACAAAATCTTCCATTTATTATTTGCTCAGAAAAATAATACTGAGAAAATAAATAACATAAATATTTATTTGGATTACATATTTTGTGGATTATTTGTCTCAGTGGAACTGTTGTTCATGTGTTTCATTGTTCTGTTCTTTTCATCTAGATGTTTCCCATTATTGAATAGAACCAAAGACTCTTCTGTAGGAAGACTTGGACTGTTTGGAATTATAGTTTCCTAATTATTCCTCGGAGAGCATAACTTCTGTAAGGCCCTATCACAATTTTTCACACATAAATATTTTATTATTTCATCAACTTTTTTCCGCATGTATTTCAAAAGATAAAAAAGTTTTGACTAACAAAAAAATCTGTTTTCTAATACCCTAACTGAAATTCCACCGTACTGTAATCAACAGTGCAAAGTTAAAATGCACTCCAGTTACACAGTCCTATATTATATATATATATATATATATAAGGTTATGATTTCATAAATCCATTGGCATTGTAGTGCTACCAAATTGCAGTGTTTTCTTTCAGCTCTACTAATTTCCTTATCATCTAGTTCTTTCATCTATTCCATTTTAAGGACTCTGGGTCTTGTAAAATAGAATCAAGCTCATGTGTACAGAAAAAGACCCACAAACTCTTGGAAAAAATTAATTCTGAGCATTTAAAAACCCCAGGAGTTACAGAGTATTTTGTTCTTCAAAACTCATTGTCTTCAGGATAATTTCTTTCAAGAATCCTGACAAATGTTTTCCAAACTTTCAAGTGGCAATATTGAAATTTCCTATTCATCTCTGGACTAGAAACTTTAAAATTCTAAGAAAATCTCCCTGCTCAGCTATATAATAGTAGATGTTTTAGTGAAATCCTTGAAACAGACAAAAGCATAGGAACAGTTTGTTACCATCATAACATGTGACATGCTTGCCCTCTTAAATCTATAGAGGCTGTCAATTCCTGCTGCAGCGTGACCTTTACAGCACATTAGGCAGCACCATATGTCATGCAGACTTTGTTTTATACAAAGTAAGACTTTGGAAAAACTGGGCTGCTGACAGGAATGCATGTATTATTCAAAATCTTCCAGAATAAAAATAATAATTTTTAAAGAAAAAGTAATTGTTTAAACTATCTTTCTGTAATCTTGTGTTGCAAAAACCAATGAAGAGAAGTCACTGCATATTTCTCTGTATTGATAACTTCATTAAGTATCTAAAGGTACAGAAAGTGTGACTATCCAAACTCTGGTTCAAGGAATTGAACTCTGGAAGTATTTCAGGATTTTATATGCCAGTAGTTTTCTCATACAAGTGACAGTATTTTAAAGCCAGAGCTTTTGCTCATGGGGATTTTTTAAGTATGTTTCCTATTTCAATATTAGAAATGTCAGCAATACCTGCAAAGCAAAGCAAACAAATATTCTTAACGCATATGCTATGTGAAGGACCCTCAAATATTCAATGCTACAGAGTACAGAAAAAAAAAATCTTAGAAGAAAAAATAAAAACAAGAATAACAAAGTCTAGAGCAAAAAACAAAGAGAAGATATGGATTCAGAACAAACTAAATCTGAACCAAGATTTTTGCAGCAATTGAATTTTTGTTCGTTTTATTTTCATCTCATCCCATTTCAAACAAAAGCTTCACTGTAGCAAAACTTTCAGCATCTGAAAGAGCTTCTATTCCACTTTTAATAATCATTTACCAAGAACCTGCAGAATATAGGAAATATTTACTAAAAATATTATTATAATCACAATTATTTTTTAAAGAAGATACACTGACATTCTACTTCTCACATATCCAAGGTATAGCCCTACCTTGCAGCTTCTTCAACACAGCTACTTCCATTTTCAGCACTTGCTTTGGCTGCTGAGCTGATTCGACCTTCAGTGCAACATTTTCCCGAGTAAGCAAGTCCAGTGCATCGTAAATTTCTCCAAATCCTCCACCTCCTATTTTCCTCAACTATATTGGGGAAAAAGAAAGAACAAAAACATATTTTTAAGAGGGGAGAGGAAAGAAAAAAAACAGCAATACGTCTTTGTTCTGCCTGTCATACTGCAAACCCTGTTTTATTACAAATAGATTTAAAAATAATAATTACATCCTTCAGTACATAAAAGAGCTACTGAATAATTGACCAAGGTATGGCTAACCACAGTTTGGAAGAGAACACACCTGATCCCCATCTGCACTATTGTATATAGCATAATAGAAGACTGCAGTAGTATTCCCAGCATGAATCTGGGCAAAGCCAGCATGCTGAATAAAGTCGTTCCTCAAATAGTCACACACAGCCCAGAGATCTTTAAATACAAATGCACAGTGACATTTTTAAAATATACCATCTTTTTGTCCTTTCAGAAATAAGCACACTGAATAATAACGGTATAAAGTCATACCAGTTTTTGGACTTCCTGAAAAGAGGCAGTATTATCTGTTATGTGGAGAGACTTCCATACAGCAGCTAAATCATAAATTATGAGAAATGGCTTAGATTATCATTGAATATACATCTCAAATGTTACTCACATTCACTTAAAATTCACCAATATCATTCTTATTTACAGACAGACTCAAGAAACTTGCAGCACTGAAAGTTTCATCTGTGCAAGAAAGAGGTAAAAAGAATGCTCATAGCATACTAATTAGTTTGCACTACCTTCAGAGCAAATATTAAAAGGTGTTTCTTTCACTCTGCTTTAAGTGGTCACGGGGAACAGGCACCTCTTTGGTTTTCAATATCAAAAAATGTCAATGCTGTTTCACAAAATGCCTCCCCTGGCTAACATTCTAAAGCTGATAAAAGAGAAAAGGAGACAAAAAAGAACTTACCCTAAGACTAATATGGTTTTCTAAATGTCATCTGAAAGCATACAGTTGCTAACATTATATGACTACACTGTATAAAATGTCATCTAAACTGTCCAGGGTTCTAGAGAGCAGCACTATGCTGACCTATTTTCAGATTCTGAAAAGTAATCTAATGTCTCCTAATTAACACCATCAGACATTTGACTGAGCTTGAAAAACATTTTTTAAAATAGCCTAGGCTTTATGAATAAAGAAGGAAACAGATAACACATGAATTTTCAGCATAGTACAAGCACACCAGTGAGAATACATGGTGAAAAAGGTGAGAGGAAAAGGAAAGAGGTGACACAGCCATCCTCACCCCCTTACAAATGTAGACACATTTATCATCTAACTTCATTTGCCAGCTTTGAGAAATGGCCAGACCACGAAAGACTGCTGCTGAAAGCATTGTTTCTCAACATATGTGCTTAAAATAAATTTAAAACAAACAAAACCATCACTACAGTAACAAAATAAACAGATCAATTTATACCTTCAGCTAAAATACACAAGAATCATTAACATACACCCAATAATTACACCACTCAGTAGTTCCAGGCACAAATTAACCTGTCTTTGATTACAGAAAAAAATACTTTCCATGTCCTTTGTCACTGAGTCACACACATTCAACAATAAGTCCATGTTTTCTTTGGGTTTTTTTTTTGCTGCCAGCGTCCCTATAGAAGCTTTTCTTGTTGCTTTTCACATCCTTCACCAGTCACAACTGCCAGCTGAGCTCTGGCTTTCCCATATATTCATCACACTGAGGCATCATTTCCAGCATAATCTTGGGCAGCCCATCCCTGCTCCCACCTTCTGTTAATTTGCATTTTGCTGTCCAGTTCACACAGGTGGTGACCACTCAACCATACTGGTCTCCTGCCACACCTGCTCAACATCTTTTACCGTGATGAAGACCACATTGTCCTTGTTTACACCTGCATTACAATTTCCCACTTTGTTCTTTAGTTTCAGCCTTCTCTTTTTGCATTTAGCATCTCACACCCCAAACTCTTTCTCTCCATTCTCTCTTTGATTTCTGTGCCTTTATATGCTTCCAGGCTAAAGCATAAAATTTCGAACAAGTTTTAATCTTTTTGCTTACACTACATATTGAATGGCATTCTTAAATACATCTAAAATCAATTATCATTACAAGCAAGTCTCTCCAAGCAGGGATTGTAATGTTTCAAAGGCAAAAAAGAGGCACGAGGAAAGGCATCAACAAAGAAAAAAAGCAAAAGCTAACAGACAACACTAGAGAAGGAGGTTGTCGCTGGGGAAAAAATATTTTATAATTTTTTTATGCTTACTTTTCAAAATAGAATCACCCTAATTAATGTCTAGGTTAAAATTAAACTAAATTGAACATGGTTTTTTAAAACGTTCATGTCCAAAAATTTTAGATTTGGTTTTCTCAACTGCAATGAACAAGGTCCTCAACAATAAAAAAATCCAAAAACCACACTTCAGTTTCTTCTGCTGGGAGCCGCTCCTATGAAATCCTGAATTCAGGAAGTCTATTGCCTTAGATGCCATCAAGAAGTCCTTAATGTTTGCTACAGAAGATAAGAAATTGAAGAGCTACCCACAGGAAATATTTTGCACTCATCTACCTGTAATACTGTATCTGGAAAACATAAAAGTGAAAATGTGTAATTACATGAAATGAACTTCAGCATACTTGCAAAATTTTCCAGAAGACACTTATGTCATCAGCAGTCTTCATTACATAGGAAAGAAAATAAACCTGAAGAAAACACAGCCACTGTTGCATAGATCAGACAACTAAGTGGTTTTGTGGCTAGTGATATGTATGTTATTATCTATTATATTTTGTATATTATTGTATTTTAAATGGTATTTTATACTATTTGCTCCGATTCAAGACTATGCTTTCTGTTTTTACTTCACTGCTGTATTGAGATTAAATATAAGCAGGTATTTTACAAATACTTACACTCCAGAGATAGCTATTTAGGTTCTATTTACCTGGAAGGAAATATAAAGATTCCCCACACAACGTTAATATCAGCTTCCTGCATATTTAAGTGAAAGACAGGGTACAACAGAGTTGAAATCATTCTCTCTTATGAATTTAAAATTAATGATTAATTTGTATCTTCTATGTTCAGTCTTACAGTTCCAAAAAATTTGAAATAGGAGAGTAATATAAAGTGAGCAATTCAAAATCCATTCACAGGCCACTACACACACACACAGATACTCTAAATGTTCTATTGTGAACTGGTCTTTTTTTCCCTTTTTTAAAATTCTAAGTTAAAAAAACCAAAATGATCAAGAGGAATGGAGAAGGAGCTACAAAAACTCAGCCTGTTTCTCCCAGCAAAAATAGCTTCAACTGGACACTATTTCCCTCAAGATGCAAATCAAGGATATGAACAGCAAAAGGGAACAGAGCTATTTATGGCAAAGCCAATGCTGGCACACAATCAAATGAATACAAATCAGCTGAGAATAAATCTATGCCATAAAATCCAACAAACAAAAGGAAGAGCAGCAAGGCCCTGAAAAATCTTCCTATAAGGAGTAACATATCTCACAAACCTACTGGTTTCAGGGGAGGGCATCTGACTCATCTCCAAAATGGACTGATATAATCACTGGCTCATTGGGTTCAATATACTAACAGTACTCTTCCAATTGTGCTTGGATCAGGCACTACATTGGGATTTAAGAGCTCTCCTAGGTCCTTATCAGGAAAAAAAAAACCCACTCTAAATCCTCATCACTTTTCTTTAAAGTAGGGTAAGAGAAACAAGTAGTTTTAAAGCTCATTCACAATTAATTTAATTACTAAGCAAAATATATCTCATAAGAATTTTCAAATTAATTTCAAAGCACAAACCACTTCTTTCTAAAAAGAAAAGAAGACACAGAATTGCAGGAAGGCATACTCACCACCTTCCATCTTTCTTTGACCAATATTCCCACACTGAGGATGTCAGGCTGATCCCCTCCTCCACTCATTGCAACCTCCTGAGGTGATGGAGCTGCTATGCAAAGTCTGTGTCAGTAGAAACCATCCAGATCCCAGGAATGGCTTCCATTTAACCAGTCGCTGCAGAAACAGAGCAGAACTCAGTGACTAACAGAATAACAAGAAATAGAGCAAAAGTTTTGTTTCTCATCCAGCACCTTAACTAGTTTTTGTATCCCACAGTGACTAACATTGAAATTTTAGTCAGTTTCCAGTACAGAAAAAAATTCAAGGATAGCCTTCCTTAATTTTCCAACTTGCTCCCTCCCAAATCTCCAATACCAATCTCAATACAGAACTACTAAACTTAAACATTTTCAGAGGTATATTCCACAAGCAGTTTCAAATTGCTGCAAGGCATAATTACATTTAAACCTAATTTTAATAATCCCTTTTAAAATTAGTAGCTTATTAAATAATCTAATTAATAACTTATTCAATAGTTGTTTAATTAATTTATAGTAATATATAACAACATTAAAATAATATTAAGCAAAAAATTACTATGTTAGAAATAGATACTTAAGTTTCAGTTGCACTGCATACAGACTACTTCACATTTTACAATGTGTTTCACATAGCTAGGATTATTTCTGATTAAATACATCTTAAGTACAATTATCTCAGGCTATAAACAACTGGTTTTGGTAAGGGAAAAAACCCTTTCTTTGGTAATTTTGACAGTTCATTTTTTATTTTATTTTCTGGTTTTAGCAATCATTGCTGAATTGGTTTATAGATAGTATTATAAAAAATTGTACTTTGGAGATTAACATATCCATAATGGCTCCCATCAGCAACTACTACAACCAATTAAAAGCTTATTTCAATTCTTTGAGCTTTTCTAGAACTGGGCTTATTGTTACACTGGTGTAATTATACAAATGTAACTGTTTGTATAAGCCCTCTTATCCAAAGACAACGCTCTTTGAAAAGTATGTTTGCTTTAGGTTATTTCCATGGCTTTCAAAATAGCATAACTACAAGTGAACAATGCTTCTCTCCCTGAATTAACACACAAATGATATGCAAAATTGGTAAAATCATTCTGATTTAAATCAGCAGTATGGCCTTCCATGTGGCTAACTGCCAATCTTACTACTGGGACTAAAAGATGCTTTTTTAGTAAACATTCCACTGCTTGAACAACCTGGCTTTTTAAGACAAATGTTTGTTTGACACAACAGAAATTGGGGTTGTTTTCCATGGTTTTTTGATATTTCTTTTTCATGTTGTATTTATGCCTTTTTGCTTAAATTGGACATGATGACAGTTGAACCAACTCCAGATAAAAGAAACTCCTCTGAAGAAACATTAATCTGGATTGGCTGAGGATCTAAATTTACACCCAATGAGAGTGCATTATGTGCCTGTAAAGGAGTGTTCATTCAAAATACATAGCCTAAATTGATTTAATTCAAACAAATGAAGGGAAAACAAATTAAGATTGTGTATTGCGAGTAACAGCATCCATCCTGCAATTTAATCAGGTTCAACTAAACCAATTCAAATTCTACTGGTGATAGTAAATTCTCCCCTGCAGATAAGGTCAAAATTCTAAAAAAACTAGAGCCATTTATGTGAACCCCTTAACATTACTAACCACAGACCACACTCACTGTCTTTTCTAACAGAATTATCATAACCCACTCAGGAACAAAGATGAAACAGAAACTCACTAATGAAGGGGAAAAGATCTACTTCCAAAATTACATACTTAAAGCACATACAGCGGCTTTTCCCCTTCTCCCCACTTTAACTCAAATGTTTGCTTTCCTTTCTACCACCTGTCAGTTACATCAAAGCATGGGTTGGTCTTGAAAAATTGTTCACTTCTATACTGGAATTCCAAGAAGGTTTATTTTTTTCCTGATACTTGCTTAAAACAAGTAATGGTGAAACTATTCATCTCACCAGAGCAAAATCTAAAATTGCAAGTAAGATTTTTGCTGAAGCTTTCAAACATGAACAAAATTCATCACCTGTAGGAAAAGTGCTTTATTAAATCAAAGATATGACAATTCAGAGTTTTTTGTTAATTCTGCTATCAGCCTTGATTCCTGATTTGATACTTATTTTCTTTTTTTAATACATTTAAATTTACAATTTATAGTCACAACTCTGACAAGTATTTCTGGCAGCTGTGCATTTGTGAATTCTTGAGCAGACTGAGAGAGCGTCAGCAACTGGCCCAGAATGCAAAGGTCCAACGCATACACTCAAAGAACCACCCTGTATTTTAAGAATTGCCGTAGAAGTACTCTATTGCTGTATGTAATATCTGCATGGCCAGGGTTACAAAATCTTCATTTGCATACAATTCCTCAATCCTATTCTAATACACTAATTCCTTGTTAAATCTCTTTCATCCTAGATCATTACAAAGCAACCATATCTATTCTATATCATCAAAACCAGGTATTCAAAGCCATAAAACACCAGGATCCATTGAACTGTCCTGCATGGGAGGCCAAAGTTCTCTCATGAGCCCCTGAAGACAAGGTGCTAAGCTCCTCCTGAAGCTTAATAATCAACTGCAAGCATTACAAACATGTTGATGTCAAATTGAAGAATCCTATTTTTTTCAAGACTTAAGTAAAGCAGAAGAAGGATTCAGTGACAAATTTCAAGGCCAGAAGGCTTGAACTTGGCCCAAACCTTTTCCTGATCAGGCCACTTCATAGCTTCAACCCGTTTCAGTGAATTAGCACACACTAATATGTAAGACTCCAAATGTTCTTCACTGCTAACACGTTCCAGTATGTTTCTTTCCTCACAATAAACATAACTTGCTTTGTTTCAAGGTTTAATGCATTTAATTTTAACTTTTTACCACAGGTTACAGTTTTGGTAACCAAATTCCATTTCCAGTAATTTCACTTCATTTAAACACCTAAAAATACTTTTTTAACTTCCTGTAAATTAATACATTTAGTTTTAAGCCTTCCTTCACAGCCATGGGTCTTTTATATGGTCCTCCTTCAAAACACCCCTCTCCTTGCTCCACATTTTTCTTGTGGTGTGGACAACAACATTGAGTTAGACATCCACACTGAATTAGACTCTATCATACCAATTCCTAATATGGAGAAAAGTTTTTCTTATTACTTCTTTGTGGTAGAAGTCTTATTTCCCTAATTTAAGTCTGAAAATGCTTTATACTTTTGCTAAACCACAACACTATCAGACACTTATACATTTATACAGTTATACCCTATAACACTTAAATACCTCCATCCTTACACTCAGGCATATTCTTGTAGCAAGAATATGGTTTTTGAAGACCTTATTCACAATCTAACCCAGGCAGAGTTTCATTGCTCTGATGTGGTCTCTAATGGTCTTAAAACTATAATCTGCAAATCTGTTAATTATTTATGTACTGCAGTGGATAAATATCTTTATATTCCTTACCTAGTAACAGATAACATGTATTCTAGTAGGTGCAATTTAGACTACAATCACCTTCCCCAAATTTATACAGAAGAAAAGGACATTACTAGAGATGACTACATTTAAAGGACTTTTGGACAGATATAAATATGCATTCTTTGGAGGTGGTTCTCAGGTCTAGATTGAAACTGAAATTTCTCTGAATTTGAAAGGATTTGAATTCAGACTGACTGGCCCATTCCAAATTTCACAGATGAATTAAAGACTCATATAAGTAAATACCGTTGCATCTGTATTACTGAGATACATTGTTTTCGGCACAGCTCTTTACCAGGCTATAATACTGTTAACAATTTAAGAAAGCTGCAGCATGTTCTGTATTCTACTGAAGCAGATGAATAATTAATGACACACAGTTAAGGGGCAAGCTTTCCCTTACTCATTCAGCAGATGAATCCTTTAGCAGTGCAGTTTTTTAGGTGGCAGTAAGGCTATTTTCAGCAAAACAAACATGTCTTTACAATTCTCCTAAAAAAGTAACAGTCACTCTAATTGCAATAGATATAATTAAATTCTGTATTCATGAACTCATCAGTTTGTCACTTCAGAG
The DNA here is from genome assembly GCF_047830755.1 of Zonotrichia albicollis. Classification (NCBI taxonomy): domain Eukaryota; kingdom Metazoa; phylum Chordata; class Aves; order Passeriformes; family Passerellidae; genus Zonotrichia; species Zonotrichia albicollis. The sequence continues at coordinate 29,423,095 of NC_133824.1, read as the reverse complement.
ACACTTTTCAAGATAACACAACTACAATGAAAGACAATTAGCCCTCGGTCAAATTTATTTCCAGGTGAGAGGTCATGGAGTAACTAGTGCAAGAGAATGAGGATAGACTGTTCCATAACATAAGCCTTTGCTGGGAAATGATTGCAGTATAAAACAAGAACAGGAAAAGGAGCATTAGAGCTAATATCCAGAATGCTGTACAGACATCCATTATTTAAAACCTTTCTATTCACTTTAACTGATTTTAACTACACATTAGCCTTGTAAAAGATGAATTTACCCCATCCAAGTACACTAAGAGATTATATGGTATTTGAAAATAACAGTGCAAAAGTTCCAGTAAAAAGGGCAATCCTTGAAAGTATTTGTGTATATGTCTATAATTCCCTTAGAGAGAGCCTAAACTGAAGCCAACCTCTGCTTACCAGCCTTTATGGATGCTTAAATTCAGACCTAAGGCTGAAAAAGTAGCACAGACAATTTTGGCCTAATGTAGATACTGTAAGTTCCAGGACAAAGCAAGGGAGCACAGAAGATTACTTCTGTTCCATAGAAAGGAACATATGTCGTGTTGACTCCACTATGGAATAGTATTGACCTTTTGCTATTAGGAACTCCCTGAGCATACTAGGAGCCCTACCTGCCTGTCTTCAACTCATTCAAAAAATTAGTAAACCAACTGAAATCTGCCTAAGATGGTTTCCATTTCTGTATTTTCTATTTTTAAGCAGAACTTGAAGAACAGAGAACATTTTAAAAGGCCAGAATAAAGAGAAAATCAGGGCAGGAAATGTTCAAAGGTCCTAATTTCACCACATTTACAGCAAAGCCCACTGTCTTAGAAAGGCTAAGAATATGTTCAAATTGTTAATTCCAGGGATAGAAATTATTTAAAGGCATCTATTTGAACATCCAAACTAGAAAGCCATCCTACACTTAAACCTGAATATTTTCTAAATACATCCATTAAAAGCTGGTGTTTTGAAAAATCATCATTCATCACATCAATGAGAAAATTGAATTTAAAATCTTGACTTAAATTTCCAACTGTACTGGTTGTGAAGAAAATCTTTTTAAAAATTCAACAAGAACCAATGTAATTTTAGGTTTTCCTTTCTCAAATGCTTGGTGCCAAAAATACTCATCACCATTTGCAGATTCCAGGTGTGAAAAGCTCCCAACTGCCTTGTGTGCTATTGCCAAAGAGTCTGTATTTCCTTCTGGCAACTTCTGCAGTTGCTATTACAAAGGTGGTGAAATTTTCTCAGTTGGAAGATGGAGTTAAAAATATAACATTTAGTTTCCAGTTTTATTTTAAAAATATATATGTTTCAAGCTACCACGCAATTTTCAGTTTGCAAGAGAATTCAGTACCAAAATATTATGAAAACCCAAGTAAGGCAATGTTTATCAAAGGAGTGTATTATCTCTCACTAAACCAACTAATTCATGTAGCAAAACCATACAAGTTTTAGGCTCACAAAACCCTCTTCAAGTCCAAAATAGAATTTACAACTTGAAAATTAAATTGAACTTAAAAGCATTTGCATTGAAGTAAACTTTAGTGTTTCTTGATCAGACCAACTAAAACAAGGGTACTCTATATCTTGCCGTAGAGAAAGGAAAGCATCTGCATGCATATGACAGGAGGAGATTATATGGTTGTGACACCTATCAGAGAAGCAGAATGTAATTTATCACCTTTAGAAAAACAGAAAAATTCAGTCAGGGAGAGTTAGAATGAGTTATATATCAAAAACTCTATTTAATCCATGACATTTTTACCATGACATTTTTCAGATGCTTGAGTTAATTTCCTAATTTGATTTGTCTCACTAGAGCACAAAGGCTTATGTCAGAAAAAGAGAAAGAATAGAAGTTAGCTGTAGGGAACAGGGAAAGGCTGGACAACTGTGTTGCTTTCAACTGAAACCAGTTGTTGAACTTCAGCCTCAGGTGCAAAGCCTTTAGTACTACTGTGGGAACCTAACCCTTGGGAAAGTGAAATTCACTTTCAATTTTTTCCCACAACTCCGAGTGAGTTCCAAATCAAAAAAGCAGATTGTGAAACCTCATTAATTACTCAAAAATTAATTTTAAAACCCTAAAAGTGTCACTTGTTAAAAAAAAAAAAAAAACACCTGTATTTCTCAATCTTGGATTCACAAAGACTGTTGTGGTATTGACAAATACCACCTAAATACAAACCTAAATAGAACTAGAACCATGGACTTTTGCAATAAAAATTTGTTTTACTTGTCAAGCCTTCTTCAAAGAAACTTGAAAATTCTGTTCTGCAATTACCTTAATTATACAAGGTTTTACAATAATAATTTTTTAAGATCCTAAGAAAATTTTCATTGTAGGAAAGTGGTAGTGAAGTGTGGTTTTGAACAAAGACAGCTTGAAGTCAAACAGTTAAGATATTTTAAACAGTGGCACAGCATTATAACAAACTAATTATAGTCTGGATTTACCAGCAAAATTAAAATCTTTGCTTCCAGTTTTTTGAAATGTCAGAATACTAAGTCATCCTTTTAGGATAAACTCAGAATATTAATAGTTCACCATTTATATTCCAAGGAATAACAGAAATTGATCTTTTAAGATGCTCCAAACTATTGACCTTTTGACTAGTACTATGTATTATTTCATAAATCCATTTTCTGAGAAAAGAAAAATATAAATGCCCAGCACGTGCATACAACACACAACTAGAGGAGACAAGAAGGCAAGCAATCCACTGCTCTGAGGAACTTCTGCCAAAGCCTATGAAACTCTTCAGAGTAGATGCACAGCAATTTACAGAGAAGAGCTGCTGCTAAGGACTGTGTGAGAATGATGCAAGGGAATACATACAGCTAAATGCTTAATCCCAACAACTAAAGTTCAGGGCAAACTCTAATTATAAATGGAAATAACATTTCACTTTTTGGAAAATACAAGAAAATTGGCAGAGAAACTTTGATGAGACATTCAGATAGACAGCATGTGAATAGCAAAATGTTGTCTGCACTGACACATTCAAGTGATCAAGAGGGCTGCCAGTGGCACAGAAGCAGCACAGCTGGCAGCCACATGACTGCTCTCACAGCATTGTGCTCAGCCTGCAGCACCAGCCACGAAATGACCTGGACTCATGAACAAAACCTGAGCATTCTCTTGATATATCAGTGTATAAAGCACATCACAAAGACATGGTGAGTGAAGCCTGACAGCTTGCTAAGCAGAACAGGAAAAAGTACAGAGGAAAAGATCTTTTTTCAGTCTGTAATGTCTGATCTCTTAGCATCCTTAACTTTAGGGCACATAACTAAATCTGCTGCAGCATTGTGATAAAGAGAAGACACAGGCTGTGAGTAGATAGGTGTGCCATCTCCTTAAATACAGCTCTTAAATAAAGCTCTGCTTTTTGCTAATGTGTGAAATGAGGACAGCAACTACTACACCAAGCAGGATGACTCCAAAGGAGCCTAGCTGACAGGATGAACATGAGGGAGTCCACACAGTGCAGGGTATCTACCAAACTCTGACAGGACTCCTCAGTGACGGGAACACACAGCCATCCTGCCACACAACACAGCAATCCCTGACAGAGTTAAGGAGGGAAGACACAGCATCACGTTACAGTTTATGCAGTAACACCTCAGTTGTTCAAGGAGCATTGTACTTTTCAGCAGCAGATCAAGAGCACTAAAAAAGTCAGGCACAAAGATGAAAAACCACAGTGACACTCTTGCCAAGACCAATTCAACACTGCTGACAACACCCCTAGCACCAGAGAGTAAGACACAGCCACATAAGTGGGTCCTTATGCACTGCCAAATGACAGGAGAGGTGGGAAATAGCTTGGTGTCTGGCTCTGGTGAAGGAAGGAGGCACTAAGGCAGGTGAATAAACATATGATATACTGCCAGCAGAGCAGCACAAGTTACTGCTTTATCTTCAGTTTGGCATGGCTGTAGAGAGAGGTTCTGTACAGTGCCAGGAAGCCTCTCTTGTTCACAGAATATTCCACAATCATCACATGGGCTCAGGCAACATCAAATCTACAAGTACAATACACAACAACAAAGGAGATGGCTGTATCTCATCTAAGACTGCCTAACCAGTTTGTCCCTAAAAAATATTGGTGCTGGAAACTACAAAGGTACAGGAGCTTCAGTCAGCAATGTGGCTTGGTCAGAGTATGCACTTGTTTCATAGCTGCAGTTGAAGGTGGCTTCAAGCAACAGTGACTGAAACTTGAGCTCCTAATCCAAGGTCCTTCAAGGTTTGAAATGGAAGACATGTATTAAAGAACCAAAATGGAACTTTGGCAAAGGTATTTAAAGTTGGGACAAATCCAAAAATATCAACTTAATTTGCAGCAGAAAAAAAATTAGGTCAGACAGGAGAAAAGCAGATAGCATGGACAGCTAATCAGAAGAGGAGACCAGCTGCATCAGACCAAAGATCCACCTAGTCCAATCTTCTGTCCCTGACTATTGCCAGCAGCTGATGGCTAGGAAAAAATACAAAGACACACAAAGCATGTGATTACCCTTGCCAGAATATTTTCTGGGGATATGGCAAGCTGGGACACAAAACACAAAGTGCCAAGGATGGTATTTAACTTCTTTTGTCTCCAAGTTCATCAAAACTTTTCTGAACCATGAAAACTTTACCACTCTTAACGCTCATAAAGCAAATTGTAACCTAACTCCATGCTGTGGGAAGCACATCTTTGTTTCCAGTTTGCCTTTTGCTGGTTACATTTGAGATTCATTAACACTTGTACAGGAAGGCAGTGTATGGTTGCTCCCTGTTCACCTTTCAGTCCTACACAAGGAATGCACCCCTACCATATGCCCCCTCATTCACTGATTTTGATCATCACCTGTGTGTTTTTCCCAGTTCTACTACATCCCCTCTGAGATCCAGAGAAAAGCATTGTTAGTAAGCACTAACCTATTATTTTCACAGAACCTGCAAAACCACATTCAAAAGAATGAAGTTCACCACTGAACATTTTAAAATTATTTATCCTATGACAACTGCTTTATGATTATTTTCATTCATCATTACCTCAGAGTAGCAAGGTCTTTCTCCAGTTCTCCATCTTCCTTTTTGCTAATTTTAATACCCTTGTATCACCAGACTATGTAATTTCAGTATTTGCATCGTGTCGAGATCATCTGTAAATATACAGTACAGTACAGAGAGCTACCCTTTTTAGGCTGATGAGTTATCATTTATTATGATCAATATTTTCACTCAAGTTCCATTAAAAAATATTTTTGCACAAAGTGTTCACATATAGAAAACCTGACTCACCATCTTCCATCTGGATCATTAACAGCTCTGCTTTCAGATTTGGAATGGATTCCTTGGGTACCTAAACACAATGCTCCCTCAAAATAAGGAGACGGACAGGATGGGGCCTTGAACAACCTGGCAACCATGGCAGGGGCTGGATCTAGATGATCATTAAAGTTCCAATCCAAACTATTAAAGGGACAATTGAGACAAACTTCTGGGTGACTCCATGGTACTGTATGACCAGGAGATAAAAAGGCAAATGAGGTTCTATGTGTGTACATATAAAATTATGTGTATCAGAAAAATAATAACTGTTATTATTAAACACATGAACAAATCTTAACTGTTCACTAAACACATGAGAAACTATTAGCAATCAAGAATAAGATCTTGTTATTATGATATAAGAAATACTGTAAGTAAATATTCAGAAAAAAATATGGCAACTCAATGCTAAATAGCAGTCCAAAAAAAATCAAATCTTAGGAATTCAGACAAAGCAGACGACAACATGAAGATTGTGTGTACATCCATGATTCACTAATATATTGAGTATTGTATACAATAGCTCTTCCTATCTAAAAAAAAAAAAAAAAAAAGGAAAGAAAAAAGAAAATAGAACAAGATAATCAGGGCTACAAACTAGTTTCCACACAAAGTAATGACTTACAATTTTTTTCAAAGGATGATGGGAAGTAGAGAGAGGTACTTGACAGAGGTCTACAAAATTATTAGGGAGATACAGAGTTTAGTTAGGAATCAGCTATTTATGATGTCATTTAATAAAGGAAGAAAAAACCAAAACAAAATAGGTCAGCAGGAGCCAGACTCAGAGAAAACTAATCTGTGAAACTTCTTGCAAAAGGATACTGTGAATACTAAAAGTTTACAATGGTTCAAGCGAACAACAGTCAACTACATGAAAAAGAAAACTACTGTAGGTTACCAAAAATACATATTAAATATATTTAGTGCAGGAAATCCCTTACTAAAAAACAGAAAAGAACTAGAGGGAAGTATAATTTATATTATCTGTGGTCTTGAACTTTTCCTTAGGCATCCATGTATGACTACTGCTGAATACACATCTACTCTACTCTAGAATTTTACATTCATACATTATGTTTGGGAAGATGGAGAAAGGACAGAGAAATTATTCTCCCTGTACAACATATATTTAAATTATTGGAACTGATGAGATGCAACTCAAAATATTGTGCATAATTTTCTGTCAGTTACTTGAAAGAAGCTTCCACCCTAAAAGTGTTGACTAGCTAGCTGTTACGGGAGTGGCATCATAAAGCAAAACAATTCAACTCAAGTAAACTCTTCTTCTCTGGCACTTATGTGAAGTCATTTTGAAAAAAATATATTATAAACACTCAGGAACTCCAAATATCATTTGTTCTATCACTTCAACTTCTATTTTACACATGTTCTCCCTTCCACTTTGTGTTGGGTTTTGTGCTGTCTCAGTGTTTCCATACAGATTTTCTTCCCTCTGCCTCACTTCAGAAAATACTTGGAAATGCCTCTAATCTTTATACTCAAATAATTTGATAGCTTGAATGCAGAGAACTAATTTATTAATACGCATTTCCTAATCTCAAGACTATCTCTACCTTAATAAAGTTGGTGCAGATATCCAGGGTCAAATTTTGGACAATGAAATTTCACAGAATACATTTTAAATCACTGACAGTCAGATACAGCAATGTTACAGTTTGAATAGAAAGTAAACTTTAATGTAAAAACTGATTGTTACTTCTGGCAGTTGCAAAATATAGGACAGTAATTTTTATATAGGTGACAGGACAAAAATTTTAGACTGCTAAATGCCTGAGCTTCAAGAGAAACAAACATATTAAAAACCACAACAAATGTGATTTTTGTATCTACTTTGTTACTTCAAGGAACTCTCAGTACTTAACTTTACCAAAAAAAAAAAAAAAAATTAAATCTCTTATGAGTAGTCATAAACAATTGCTGTAAAAGAACTGCAAAGACTTATGACTCTCTTTCCACAAATAAGTTACTATGTAAAACTGATGAAAAAAAGGACAAAAAATTCAAAAATCTTGTTGCCACTTGATACAATATTCACATCTCTTAATATACTTTTCACTTTTCTAAATGGTTTTGGTTGGATATTCCTCAACATTTAACTAAATTCTAGTATTTTCTACCTTTCCCATAGAAAACACATTACAGGCAAATCCTGACTCCATCCAATACCATGGAAGCTTGCTTTGTTTTGGATTAAGGCATTTTTTCCCTCATTTCCTTCAGCACATATACACCTATTTATGACATGGCACTACTTGCATACAAGAAAGAAGTCTACAAAGATTTCTACATTGTTTGCTAGAGAAGTGATCACACACTGTTAGTGACATAGAACTTCCTTCCCCAAGGAGACCAGGCTTTTACCACATCATGAAATATTTAAAACCATACAAGACCCTACAGCATGCAGCAAAAAACAGGGCACAAGTATGCTTTTTAATCCATTTGTTGGTCACTATCAGTTGTCAAGGCTGATAAAAGGACAATCTGTTCCTGGACATTTTGTTGAGCTGGTAGCTGGTGATGGGAACAAGAGAAGAGATTCAAGTTTCAAGTGCATTTTCAGAAGTTTTATTTAAGTGTTGATGGCTGCACTATTGAATTGCAAAAGTGACTTTAATTTGCTTCCATCCAACAGCTTTGCTTCAGTCTGGCAGCTAGTAAATAAGATTTCAATAACCACTAACAATTGTTCAGTAATAATTTTAAAGCTGAAAATGTAAAAAAAAAAGCACAGGAGAGGCTTACATTTACTTCTAAGAGAAAAAGCACTCATGGATAGAGCAATAGTCACATTCTCAAAATATTAAACTACTTCAATCAACTAGCTAGAGATTTCTTTCTTTGTGTGTGTGTGAACTTAAATTGCCATGCATATGGTGATGCTTAAGAAATTAGGCATATTAATCAAAACATGCAATGGATTTAAAAAAAAAATCATGGAAATTACTTCCCATCACCATGTTTAGACTATAACATACAAATCACACACATGAAGCCTAAATAAATAAACAAATCCTCTGGGTTTGCCTTTAATACATCAACAGCTGCCTCCTTCAGGTTCTGTTACATTTCAGGTCCAACACTCTGCTCTAGCCTTTGCCTTCACACTACACAGAACAGCAGCCATGTCACGAAATCCCAGCTCTTGCCTGAGAGCCAAGCAGCACAGCAGAAGGGCATCCAAACCTCTCACCAGAAAGGGCCTGAGGAAAAGGAATTAAACGGGAAAAGGGGAGAGAAGGAGGATGGTGCTACATGTTCTAACTAACACCTTCATGCTTCTCTCACATTTCTTGTTTCTACTTCCTCATAATTGCTGAGGCAGCCATCAAAGAGCTTCTTCTCTGTTCAAGATTCCCAGGTATAACTACATCAAAGCAAAAATTAGTTCAGGGAATCAGAAACATAGATTTTATATAATACTGCTAACATACTTTTTTATAAAGAATATGACACAACACACTTTTAGATACATATCTATATATATACATTACATGCATGTGTGTTTTTATGATATACACATATATGCTTATATTATTCACATATTTATTCCATGCACACTGCTATATTTTTTACAGAAATACAGAACTTTGGAACTGTATAAATGAGGATTCATGTCTTCAACCATAACTACTTATAAAAAATGGCAGAAAATTTGGCAATGCAGCTACATATAGATTCAAATGAATATACCCTAACACTTACCAAATGGGTATGATATTTTAAAAAGTGAATTACTAAAGTAATGGGAGAGGGGTATGTTTAATAACAATAATTTAAACCAGTGCTATCACTGATCATCTTTACAATATTAAAAAAAAAAAAAAAAAAAAAAAAAAAGTGGTCCAGACAAAAAGGCAGAACTTTGTGGGTCATGGAGGAAAAACTTAAACTAATATCTGTAATAATAGTGAAGTTGTTTATAGATGTTTAGTGCTACTTTCCAGATTCATCTTTGGAGGCTGCTCTATAGGATTCTCTTGAGGCACTGGGTGAAAGTTGTTAAGCTACAGACAGAATAATGTTTTTTGCCTTTTATACACTGTCTGGAAATTCACCATAATGCACAGTGAATGCTAATGCACTTATAAAAGTGCCTTGCTTGTGGGTGGTATAGGTGCATTTCGTATAATTTGGACAGCAAAGAATCTGGTCCCAATGATGAATTTATCATGACTGGAGATGTTAAAAAGCCAGCAGCTGTGGCTCAGGGAAATCTTTCACAGTAGAGTTTTTTTCTGATATAAGCAGCAAAGGCATCCAGGCTATCTGTGCAAGTCCCAGGACGCAGCGATAGAAGACGGGACACTCCCGTCAGCGGCAGCCCCCTCAGTATCGGAGCCATCAGGGCGGCTCAGCACCCTGGCCAGCTCCGGCCGGGCAGAGAGCGCGGCCAGGACGGGCGGCGCCCCGAGCCCCGCCGCTGCCTTCCAGTGCACCACAGATATTAGTGAGATGCTGCCAGGTCAGACAGAACGTTCAGAAGGACGCATTTGAATAACTTGTACCTTAATAGGAATTTTCAAGGAGATCTCTGATTTAAAGGTTCCTGAAACACAGAACACGCCAAAAGATAACTGATATTAAAGTTTGGAAAGGATAAATTAAACTTTGGTAACTATGGGCCACTAGCTCAACATCAATTCCAGACAAATAAGGGGACTTTACTAATAAAGAACTAAAGGAAGGCACTATAGCTATGGCCATTTAATTAAGTTCCCCGTCCTATCAAACTAACTTTTTACTATGGCATTACAGGTTTGGTCTGTAAGGGTAATAGTTATTATGGAACTTCTACTTCTGTAAGACATCTAAGTTCACATCACACTGTAGTGTCTTTCTGCCAGAAAATCAACAGATCATACACAAAATAATAGGTCCCAAAATATAAGTGAACTGAACAAATACCTCTCTAATTACTCCCACAGGAATCAATTTCCTACTTAACACTGAAACATTTTTTACTCAGGAAAAAATCATGAAGTTTGTAGCTGATACTGAGATCAGGAAGTGATAAAGGACAAATGGCATCAAGAGGTTGCACAGACAGCAATCAAACTACACTTAGATAAAACTTAGATAATTTACAGCTTAGATAAAACAAGATTTTATCCATCAAGGACCAAGGAATAAATGGAAACATCACCTAACACAAAGGAGTAATCCATTATTGCTGATATATGTATTTGTTGGATTACTAAAGTTATGAAAATTATGGATGAATAGGCAAATAAATACTAAGAGAGATCATAATACCTCTCTATCCTCATTGTAGGATTGCTGCTACAATATTATATCCCATTCTGGTGTTCAGAATTATGAAGCTCAGTTCCTTCAGATTATCTAATAGAAATTGCTTTAGTCAAGGAAATTCCAAAAGATCTTAATTCTGACACACAAATCATACAAGTTAAAAGTCAAATCTTTAGATTCCTTAAATGCATACAAATATCTCCAATATCTTCAGCTTTCATTCATTAATAAAAATACTCTACTAATAGAATATCTCATTAACTCTTTCAATGGATTCCTCATTACTGACAATTCTTAAAAGACAGCACAATGATTTTCTACACTATATACTCTTATTCAACTACTACTAGCACACAATTCAGAGAAGCCCTAGGGAAGCTGGTTTTACGCATAAAGTTAGCCTCAACAATCACAACAATTCCTTTGGTCTTCACACGGTCAGACTGAGTAAAGTGATGAGGCTTTTGTCTTTGGAAGTTAATTTTACAAGCATATTTCATTACGAAAATACAATTATCCTAAGCATATTTCATTTGCTGGGACTGTCTTAAGTTCAGAAAAAACATTCCAGGAATCAGTTGAAAAAATAAAACATGGCAGAACGATGAGGCACGAAAATCCATAAGTTTATATATTACAAACATGGGCTTCAAGAGGCTCCCAAAAATTACAGGAACTTCCTACACATCAGAAGAGTGCAAGATCAGATTTTAACTATCTTCCAAACAAATGTACAATTATTCCTAAAAACAAAAGAGCAAAGTTTCTCAGAAACCTTTACAGACTTTCAGTTTATCCCTTACTTAAATAATAAATAGTACTGAGTAGCAGTGTTACATGTTTTAGGAAATATGGGCTATATGTAAATAAAGACATGAAATTCCAAATCCCTCCAAATTAAAGCCAGGCTACAAAAATAATCCTGATTGTATTGTTGACCTATAACCTGCCATATTTGTATATTTTAAATGTTTGAACACTTGATCTATAGAAATAATTTGTCTAACACTGGAAATTTTACTTCAGATTGACTGAGAGGAGATTTAACTTTGTAGACATGGAAACAGTTACACATGACATCATTATGGCAAAGTGTAATAACCCTACACTGATACCAGTATTCTACACGTTATTGAGTTTACATAAAGGAAATACAGTTCTATGGTGGTTTTTTAAACACCAACAGTCATTACATTTGCTTGAAGTATATTAAGCTTTAAACTGTGGTGAGATACTTCTGCATTTTAAAATTATTATTTAAACAACAACTAATTTCAACTCTATAAGAGCATAATGTAGACACACAATCATATGGCAAGCAGGGTTATGAGATTTCTGCTGAGGAAGAGGACACATTCAATGATATGGGTGAAATCTGTGTACAGTCGGTGGTTTTTTTTGTAATACCAGAAGATAGAATAGAAATAACACAGTTAAGAGTAGTAATAACTACATTCTTATTTATTAAGATCAAGATTGAGTTTTTTATGTGTTTCAGAGTAAGAAATATAAAAGCACTTCATAATATGCCAACACCTGTGGGATCTCAGCATCTCAGTCCTGAGGTGCCGAGCCACCGAGACCACCCTTGGGGGGCTCGGGAGTCCTGGAATGTTGCCAGAAGTGTCTGGTGGCTGGACTTTGACCCTACACAGGAGACGACACTTGTATGAGGATAGGAGGACTTCACCGGGGTGAATGGTGAAGGGATTAGTTAATTAGAGGGTGAGACACAGGGTTTAGGATTTATGTACAGGGGGGTTTAGAGAAGTAAGATGGAGGAATTGGGGCGTGTCCTGTCCTTCTTCTTCTTCTCCTCCATCTTCTATGGTGATGGTGGCACTTTTGGATTGGCCATTACTAAAAGTGCACCGGGCAATAAGAATAAATGGTATTGGGGAAAAATGATAAATATTGTACACGTAACAATGGGTATAAAGATAGGTGGCTGTCCGGAGGACAGTACAGTGTGCTCATGGCTGACTGCTGAGCAGACCTCTGTCGGGCTGAAAGAACATCTTTTAGATAAACAATTAATAAACATAAAGACCGAAAGAAGAACTGAAGCCTCTTCTCGTCTTTTGATACGCGGGCTGCCCCAAGGCCACTCCGGGCCTTTCCAGGCCCTTCAAACAGCCGAAAACCGGACAAACACCAAATATGATCAACATCTACTACATGGCTACTTGTACGTCAGTCACAGTCCTGATTCTGACCATAAATCAATTCTGTCCAAACCTTTACTCCAGGAAAAAGAAATATTTCAGTGAGCAGGGCATTACAATAGAATTGAAGTATTAACTGCCAGTTCCAACAAGCCAGACGAAATACAGCTGCTCCCTGATTACAAGAGGGAAATGGACTGATCAAGGAAAGATACTTACAGAAGCACTGCCACATGACTGAGGTATTCTGGGCTCAAAATTAATGAAATATATCAGAACAACAGGAAGAAATGTCCAGTCTGAAATTAGCACGCTGCCCCTATTTCCTTCAAATTAACAGAGAAGAAAGTGCACCATCACCTCAAAGCAGCCTTTCACATAAAATGTTCCTCTTTCTCTTGTGTCATCCCTGAACCGACAATAGGCAGGAAAACCTGTCAGCTGAGCACGCAGGCTACAGTAAACAAAAGGATCTGGCTATGACTATCTCAGCTATGCATTCAGGGTGAAGTTGCACATAACAGCATGACCTAGCAAGAGTTACAAACAGATATCAGCCAAAAAACAATACAAACAACTCCATTTTTACAATCATTCTCTGCCAAGTTAGTGAGTTGACTCGGTGTAGCTCAGAGATCCAAGGGCACTAGAAAAGGCTCAGACAGAGAACATAATTTTCCATTTAAAAGCAGTAGCCAACTGCTAGACTGGTTTAAAAATAATGCACATTTTCTTCTGCAGGAGCTAATGTGTGAAAAATATTCTTATATCTATGTTCATCCATAAATAAATAACAAGTATCAGCAGTCAGTCAATAACAGAGCTCCTTTCCCGCACACATCTCCTTCACTGTAAGAGGGGTAACCCTTTACTGGGGTTTGTTCCTCAACTTCAGCATCAATTTCTTAGTTCTTGGCTGGTCAAGACAAGACCTGACTGGCTTAGCTAGCACGTTGCTCCACAAGATCAGTCAATCCTTTCTTCATACTAATCTATCCTGTGAGTCTTTCAAGATTTTTCTCTAACCAGATGAATTATTCAACTGGCTTTCTCACTGGATACATTGTCTTGCTCAAAACTGTAGAACTGTAATTTCACCTAAAATCATCACGATTATCAGAATAATCTCTAGATCTTAATGAAAAAGCACAAAACATCACACAGAAAAAGAACAGTGATCCAATCCTCTTCTTTAACTCTCAGAGTGCAACATGACAGTTTGTTCTAGGCTGACTTGACCCAGGGAATTATACTTTGATTTTATTTATAGACTACTGCAGATGGAAAATCAAAGCATCACATATGAACAGGGCATTTAATTCAATCAAACTCAAGGAATACAAAGTCATTCTTCGTCTGATACATTTTCTATCAGTTTATAATGCCCATTCTAGATCTATTAAGCTCAAGATGCTGAAAAATGAAAGACAAGAAAATAATTATTTCAAGGCAGCATATAACTCAAGAATACAAATACATTCTAAAAAGTCACCAGTTTGATGCTGAAAAGTATATTCTATTTACAGATCACTGTCTCCCTTTTTTTCTAATTCTTCAACACTGCAAAGCTAGAGTCATATTTCATGTGCTCAAAGTCACACTGCTTGCCACGAGTGGCATTTGAAGCATTACTATGGCAACAAGTAAATTGACAGCTACAAGATACATCCTGCTGATACACCATGTAACCAAGCAATCTAATTCTTACTATGTTGAACAACATTGTATCAAATAAGTGCGGTTAAAACCCTCACAAAACGTTAGTACTCTGAGACAGAGCATGACAAAAGCAACAAATACTATCTAAGAATTATCAGGGAAGTGACAGAGAGCAGAACTAACCCCCTCTCAGAATCAATAGGCAGCTGTTGACTGAAGACAATTCCCAACTACTAAAAGGACGCAAGCTCTGAAAGGCAAGATCTCTCCTATCTGTGGATGAGACTAGTGGAACAAATTTTGTATAACTTCAGTTGTGAGAGAAATGTATCAAAAACATAATAAAATTATTTCTGTATAAACAGACTAGGATGACACAAAATCTGGTTTTTTACATTTTTCTGCGTGCAAACTCCACATTAGTAACCTGTCCCTGCAACAAGTAACAAGTCCCTTTGTAACACCATAATAGAAAAATATGGCAACATATTAAAGAAACTTGACATCCTCTACAAGCTCTCAAAGCAAGTTCAGCATATTTTACTCTTCCTTTATGCATCAGACAGCTTTATACAGGAAAGAAAATTACTCTCCTCATCAGTACCATCAGTGATCCGGCAAACTTCATCCCTGAAAGAGGCCTTCACCTCTTCCAACTACTACTTGCACTTAAATGCAAGGCTAAGCTACATACAGTTCTCCAAAAGAAAGAATTAGTGGATACAGTTCCTCATCAGTGCAATTCTTAATCGTTGATTAATCTCTTCAGACAATAAGCAACAGCACAAAATAACATTTAAATGATGCAATTCTGTGATGAAAAGTTCTCAAACACACAGGACAAGAACCACAGAAAAACATGCCTGAACATAACAATAAAAATATTTTTAACTTTTTAACAAAATAGTTTCGTTAACAACACCCAAGACTTCTTCAGTTTCTCAATCTGCCCTCCTTTCCTCACTCCTCTCAGGTTAAATCTTTCCCTTCTCCCCAAAAACCTTCTCAAGTTTTCCAGGATTCATCTCCATTAATTGAAAAATAATTTTAAAAATAACTGTTGAAAAGTTATGACTTGCATAACATGTCAAAAATGGGAAAAAGATTTCTCAACCAGATCAAGAGGCAAAGTATCAGAAGGCCAGATTTTATTGCTTGAATTTTCCACTACTTAGGTTTCAAGACTAGTGACCTATAAGCTCCTACAGAGAATGATAGACTATAAATTTAAATGGCTAAGAATGGCATCTGAATTTCACAAGCAGCTTAAAAAAAAATCCAAGTTACTAGATTCCCTCAAAAGAATGCTACTGAACACCTAACCCTGAAGCAAGGAGAGGGGAATATTCTGACTCTAAAATGTAAATAAATAATTAAAGTTTTAAAGGATAAGTAAAGACTGGATGATATTCTCAAAGAAGTTATTATGAAAGAACATACAAGATATAGTTACTAAAATCCACATGAGATAGTACTCAATATTTCTAACAAAACGAGGCACGCCAACTTCTCTCTTTCATTCTGCCACTGCATGACAGAGAATACAGTACAAGCATTAGAGCACTCTACTTGTGCATGGAAAGCAGAAAAATGAAACTGCTCCATGTAGCTGTACTCTCTTATCCAACTGAAATAGCTTTTATTTCCACTTCTAAAAATTAACATGTTTAATTACCACTTAACTACCCTAGATATTATACTTTTAAAAAGAAAAAAAAGCCAAGTAAAAGACTTGAGAAAGTTTCTTTCACCCTAATCCTGAACAAGAAGTCAGGTTCATAGCAAGAAAATTTTAAACACACATGACCCGTAGCTCTTAAATTCCTTAAGATAAACCTTGCATTTTGGCAATTTTGCATGTTTTAATTCTTGCCCACCAATGCTTTAACAATTTAACAATGCTTCAGACTGATCTGCTACAGATCCATGGCACAACTCGCTGCTCTGAGAGACCAGCCAAAGGAAGCTCTCCTTTGAGGTGAGAGCGTTTTCGCAGAATGAGGGAGGAAGGACAATGGCTGGTCCGTGTACCACAACGCATCCCTGGGAGACCACAACTAATCCTGGGGTCTCCTACTGAAAAGGCAGCTGTTTCTCCTCCCCTCCAGCCTAACACAAAGGCTTTGTGTAGTGCTTCCCCAGAGAAAAAGAAACAGACAAGGCAAGACACAGGAACACACAGAAACTGTCAATCTCCTTTGTAAAGTACCAGTTCACTCCCACTAGATAAACAAGCCCTTACTAAAACAGAAAATACAGTAGTATATTAACATACCATACACTGCAACTTCACACACTGAACAAATGCTTAACCTTCTGTACACAAATATCTAGCACTGGTAGAAACTGATCGTTTAGAAACCAGTTTTGAACAAGGAAAACCCCACTCATATCTCTCATCTGTCATACTCAAAAATCTTCTTGATATAATCAGCCAGATTGAGAAAAGCCTCTCTGGAATTTGTGATGTTAGAAGCATCAGAGCCTGCAGCATGCAGCAGCAGTACAGTGACCACACTAAACATAAGCAATGTCACAATATTCCAGTCATTCAATTTGTTCTTCTTATTCTAACTTCATCCTTCCCAAACAGGAAGTTTAAAAAGATGCTGAGTTTCAAGTAAATAATGGTACATCAGGAATATATTATATTAGAGAAGAACAAAGTATTTTTTAGGGATAATTGGTTCCATCTCCACATTTTTTAAACTGCATCTTGATGAACTGTTTTCAAAATAACTTTTGACAAATGACTACTCATACCATTGCAGTCAAACTTTCCTATATATAATTTCATTGACAGGCCAAACAAATGTTAACAAGTATACCTCTGGCTTAATAAGTTAAGAAAGTTTGTTAAACATAATTCACTCTATAAAGCAAATGAATTATCATCAAAAAAGTATTCAAGACAACATTAACACAAAATAAAAATGCTGAGTATCTTTTTGCCATGAATTCATACAATAAAGACTTCAAAAAACATTACCAAAATCAAACAAGAGTAGCAAAATACATCCTAACCTTTTGCTTTCTCAACCCTTCTGTTCTTAAAATGAACTAACATACCTACAAGCATAGCTAGCATGTGTTCAACAGAGGCATGGCATTAACTACACAGAATGAATTTTAAAAATCTACTCATTCTTTCCAGAACCATAACACAAAAACTAACCACACACTTTAAGGCTAACAAGATACTTAAATAAATAGAGTATGATTTATTTCAAGGCTCTCAACATTCCCGCAATACAGTTTATTAATTCAGAACATTTAAGCTGAAATTACACTGGTTCTGCACATAAAGTCTAACTAAGAGAGCCACTACAGGCTATTTTACAACTAATTTTCTATAGCCATTTTCAGCTTAACTATAAATACAGTAGAAGGTTCTCAAAATGCTGTGGTATGCTCCAGGGTCATTCCTTTGTGTCCATCTCTCTCCGCCTCCCACGACACTACATCAATATTATAATTATTTGCACTCCCACCCCCACTTACACTAGCAGTTGTTTTCAACTGCTCTGGCTCACAGCAGAGGTTACAAACCTCGTAGCAATCTTTGTCCTCTCATTGCTTTTGCTCTAGAGTGACAACAGAAGCCTAAGGATGCCGCTGCAGCTCCAGAGATCATCAGAAGACTTGGGAACCAGGTGCTTTCCCACTTCCTCTTTGTAAAGCTAAAAGTACGTGCAATAACGTCTTTTTAACGCCGTTCCACACGCAGTTTGTGTTCCCCGGAGCGCCGTGGTGCGCGCACCCGCGGCCTAGCCAGGAATATCTGTATGCACGGATCGATGCAAGTGCCGCTAATGGCTCCAGCACTCAGAGCGCCAGGCGACAGACAGCCCGCTTCCCATCCAGCCGTGCCCACACAGCAGCCGTCACACGCATGCCACAACCCAGAGCTGGAAATACAGACGCAGCTATTTTAAAACAGAAATCTTTCGCCGTCAGAACACGTAAATTTCTGTACCATTTGCCTTCTTGCACCAAGTGGGAGGGACAACAAAAAAAAAAAAAAAAAAAAAATCTCATGCCTATGAATCTGAGTTCTCCGTAGAGGCCGGGACAGCGGTGACTGCTACTGGAGCCTGCCAGACCTGCCGACCTAACTCCACGGAGGGGATCGCGCCGTCCTGCCCCGCTGGAATAAGCCCTTCCCGGGGAGGGCCGTGGTCCCCGGAGCTCCCGCGCCCGGCAAACTCCCTCTCCCGCGGGGACAGAAACTGCGACGCGGCTCCCACGCAGCAGCCGCTGGGGCCGGGCCGGCGGCCGCCGGAGCCCGCGGGCCGCGCCCCGCCGAGGCGGCCAGAGCGCCCGCGGGGACGAGGCGCGGGGTAACGGCGGCGGCCGCGGCGCAGCACCGCGAATCCTCACCTGGAATGGGGCCGAGGCGGCGGTTCCTCGAGGCGGGGCGGCGAGTCCCGGCGGCACCCCCGGCCCCACAGGAGATGGTGTGCGCGGCGCGGGGTGGGGGCTACAGCGGCGCCCCCCGGCCCAGCCTCCGCCCCATGGCGTGCGGCGCGGTCTCTATGGCGACTGCAGAGCCGGGCCGGCCCGCGGGGAGGGGTAACGGCAGCGCGCAGGCGGAGGGCGCTCAGCGGGTCACGGGGCGGCTCGCAGCGCTCCCCATGGGGGTTGAGCCCCTCGCCGCGGCCGCCGCCATCCCTGCGGCAGTGCCGGCCGGAGCCCGGCCGCGCTCGCCCGCGCCGCCGCCCCCGCGCTCGCCCTTCCTCGGCCGCGGCGCCACCGAGCCCGCTGTCCCCCGGGGCACCGCCCACATCCTATTTCCGGAGCGGTGATTGGGCAGCTGCCGAGATTCGTCACGGGCGATTGGCTCTCAGCGCTGTCAATCCGGTCGCCGGGGGCGGGCGCATCTGGACGCGGCGCTGTGCAGTGCGGGGCTGGCTGAGCCAGCGAGCGCCGGTACCACCGTGGCCGCCCCCGCGCAGCCCCAGGACCGAGCTGCGGGATGGGCACCGGAGTCCCTGTTTCCGACGAGCTTCCGAGGGGCAACGCCCGTGCGGGGGTCGGCGCTGGCCCTGGGCGCTCGCCGCCACAGGGCCGCTGCCGGCGGGCAGCTGGGTCCTCGTTGCAGTGCCGCCTCCGCCTCATCAGCCGGGGCTTGGCCGCCTTCCGCACCTGGGCGGGCTGCCCGGGCCCCGATGGGCGCAGGCCGCTGCCCGGCCGCGGGTAGGGCTGAGGAAGGACAGGCCGGGGCGGGGCAAGTGGGTGGCCGCGCGTCTCCAGGAGGAGCTCTCTCCCCTTCGGGACACTGCAGACGGCTGTGTTCAGACTCACCCCAAATTTGCCCTTGAACATAAATGCCATTCACCATTTGGCTGTACACCTAGGTTTTATTTATCTTGAGTTCTGATGGTGCAGCTCATTGTTTCAGAGGAGTTAAAACACCACCTGAAAAGTCATGTGCATCTCCGTTGTGCGTGTCTTATGGTTGTCAGAGAAACCACCCCAGGACTCCTGGCACCAGACTTCATCTCAATAAGTGATGGAAACACCACACGTATTGGTCCGGCAAGCACCTGCCAGCGGGTGCTATTTTGGGAGAAAATCAATGGATGAGATTCTCTTCTCCCAGCAGCTCTGA